>NW_027315812.1:20528662-20876162 GCF_026437365.1 Eucyclogobius newberryi
GGGCGGCCGTGTTATGAAAGATTACCTCATTTGAACAACTAGTAGTCAAGTTGTCTGATTATTCACATTCTCCCACCTTTTCTGATCCTCTTCTGTTTCCGATGCTCAGGAAATACATTTGATACCAGTGCGTTCTGTTACCGCCGAACAAAAGAAAGATGTACATACTGTCATTCTGCTGAAATCACTGTTAACATTGAGAGATAAAAAGTGCCAAATTTGACTGACTCATCTTGTGTTTCTGTGTCAGTGCTGTTTGTGAAAATAAACGGGCTCTTAATTTGCAATGCGTTGTCAAGCACTAAGCATTTTGACAAGAAAACTTTGGGGAAGAAAAACATCAACTGAGGTCGAGATGCCAAACCTACTGCTAGATCTTTGTTAGCGCACTGTCAGATAGATACGCCTGGGGGGAACGCATGGCAGACACGGTTCGCTGTTGGCTTTAATGGGAATTTATTTTTAGGATCATCACTGGCCAGATACTAGGACATATTCTATAACTGGCAACGAAACGCCCGATCTGCCAGAGGGAGACAAGAGGAGGCCGTCGTCTGTTCAGAGGAGCACATTAAATGTGCTCCTCTGAACAGACGACGGCCTCCTCTTGTCATGTCACACAAATTTTGTGTTGTGACGCAAGAGAGACAAAATAAATAACAAATTAAATATAAAATAAACCGTCCAAAGAAAAGCAAAATCTTGAAATGCCCCCTAGTGAATGAATGTGAGAGAGAATGTTCGTCTGTGTGTCTATGTCTCTGTGTTAACCTTGTGACCAGCTGGCCCCTGTCCAGAGTGTGCCCCGCCTAAGGCCCAAAGTCGCTGGGATAGGCTCCAGTCACCCACAACCCCTAATGGGAACAATCGGCTGAAAATGAATGAATATATACTGTATATATTCCTTCTGCCGTTGGACTCATGAACACGTCTAAACACCTATCACTTTAACAATCATTTAATCAATCGCTCACTGCACTGTTCACTTTCTGCACTACATCTGTACATGTTGTGTACATAGTAAGCCTATTTTTATTTTGATCCTATAGCAGATTTAAATTGTTTTCCTTTAATGCATGCCCTTTTTGATTTGATGTTGTTTTCTTAGTGTTCATTGTTTTATGTTGCACCGATTCACCAAAGCAAGTTCCTATGTTTGTGAATTGTGTTCATTGGCAATGGCAATAAACCTTTTCTGATTCTGATTCTATAATATGTATGTTTTGACATTGAGTGGTTTTGATCTTTTCAGATAATGACTGACTACGTAAGAAAACAAGTTGGAAACAAGTCAGAATCATAGGTACACAGCAGTAGCGTGCGGTGACTTTTTATGGATGGGCACATGAAGAGTGAACACAACTGAGCTACACTCCCATATGTGTAAATGATGCGGAATGGACTAAACAGCCTGACTTCACTTCAGTTCATTACACGTTCTATGTAATGATTAGCTTCCTATGTTGTTAAATTACTGCCTGTGCTCCTAACTAACATCTAATCACTAAAAATGTGAACAAAGCCTTAGCTACAATCAAAGACTTGACTCTAAAAACTTGTTTGTAAGTCCATTTGTTGAAACTTGGTTTGGCACAACTTGCAACCATCCGAGATTCCCACGCAGGTTTATTCAGTGCTGTGTGGTCCTCAGAGCGTATGTGCAGACCTCTAAAAGAAGCCGCTCTCCGCTCTGGTTCTAAAAGCTCGTGTTAGAGAGCGGAGCATTAACGGGCCCCTGAACACGGCCACAGACTGAGCAGCTGTGGGAAAAAACGATCCAAGTGAGGGATAAACAGGCTTTTTTGAATACATTTCGGACCAATTTAGATATAGTTGTGAGACATGGTCATTTTAGATTTTATTGATCAATCGCTGCTTGCCTTGATTGCCCTAACTGCACGCCGCAGAGAGAGTGGTTAACACTTTCACAGTCGTACAGCTTCAAGATCTTAGGTGACAAATTAAGGATATGTTGAAAGTGCACTATAGCTTTCTGGTGGAGAAGGGAACTCATGAGAAGACAGAGCAGAGAACCGGAGAGTCACTGCTTTTATATCTGTTTGAAGGGTGAAGCTAATTAACTACACTGAAACTAACACAGAGCAGTTGTTTACAGTCAGGACTATCTGTAGTTAGCTAGAACTATTGGACTATATGAAGTGTGAGTCATATGAAGCATAATCATGTCCCTGAGGGATCGTCCTACTCCTGATTATCCCTATTGTCTCCTTTGTTTTGTGTCTGAGGATGGAGGCGTAAATGAGTTGTACCTTAGTCCCTTTCTGTTCAGAGCTCTTGTTCCTGACAAGAGCCTCTTTGACTCCTCGCTCAAACCACCTATTCCCCTTTGACAGGATCTGAACTTCACTGTCCTTAAGGTGTGGTGGGCGGCTCTTTGAGATTGAGATGCAGACCGGGGTCCCAAGCAGATCTCACAACTATGTTAGTAGAGCATCTTGTGGATTTAAAATACAGATTAAAATACATATTCATACCTCTTGTTTGAATGTGCCGTCTTAGACTCTCCTCGCACCATTAGAAAGGCGTGCTCCAGACACAGGGGCTCTGAGCAGACAGCAGACATCCTGACTCGTCTCTTATGGCCACAGCAAAGTGGAAGTGGACTTGTGAGTCGTCTTCAGCCTGATAACAGCGGCTGTGTGACCGCGTTTGTTGTCCTACTTTAATCTGCAACAGCTTGACTCTATTTAAATAGAAGGCACAGCGGCCGCCTGCAGAGAGCTCCTAGTAGGAGTATGACTGAGTGCCTCGCATGTCTGAGGGAGAAAACACTGGTGAGTGTACAGGATGAGAAAAAGAATATTCTTTAACACTTGAGAAGCGCTGCAACTTGTAAAACCTTTCTTTTCCAGCAGAACACAGGGGATGGACAAGGCTTACTGAGGTGTACATCACATAACAAGTTAAGGTCAGAATATACAGCGTTTAGAAACAATATCTGAGCAAAGAAACAAACTTTTGCTGATCAATGTAGCCACAGACATATCCAATAGGTTGAAATATTTCATAATCTCAGATTGTGGGCAAGGGCCTATAACTCTATACTGTTACTCTTACTGTTTGTTTAAACAAATATTAAAACAATAAATGTATTAACATTTAACCTAATCATTATTTTGCTTCACAAACTTGTCAAATAAAATGTGAGGCTTGAAGTCCTTACAAGAGACAACAATCACGCCTGAAAAATGGCACCACTTTGTCAGGCTATTGTGAAAAACAATGGTCTTTTGTTCATTGATGCTGACAGAGAAGACAACATATAAATCATAAACCATGTCAACAAATCTACAATCTGACAGTTGAACAATGAATTCCATCATAGAATCCTGACCTGCTCCAGCTTATATTACAGAGAAGCACCAATTTGACTCATTTACTGAATTTGCATCAATCATGTTTGTCCATTAAAGCGCAATGAAATAATGCTTTCTGTTGACTACAGTGTATCATGACTCATTCAGACTCATTCTCTGTGTGAATCAATTGGCCTTTGTCTATGTCTTCACAGAATGGCTTGATCTGCTCCTCCACTTGTGTTTAGTGAGTGAGTAGGAGAGTGAGCGCCTCTAGACATTGTTAGCCAATAAAAATCTATAAATTAGCCACGTCAGTGCATAGGCCGCAGAGTTCAAAGCGTGTGAAAAAGTAGCAGGTAATAGTCACGTTTGATTTGTTGTCTTTCCGCTGCCCACAGTCCACAGTCCACACTACAAAACTGACATTTGTGTAGTGCGTCCTCAGCTTAGGTAGACTATTATGTTCAATATTGTACTCTGCAGAAATGGCTAAAAAAGTTAGTTAGTCAGTTGTAGACTTTCTGTTAAATAGAGTTGGCAAAGTTTCATAACATAGATGTAGTTTGTCTATGTTGTGTTGCTGTCAGGCTCGTCCAAATTCAAGGGCCCAGGATAAGGAGCCTCACATGGGCCCCTCTATACAACCTATAAACACAAGTTTGGTTTCTGACTCAAATCGGGGAATCACAGAGCCTAGCCATAATGTTTCAGAGTGATCAAATAAAATTGCACAGTTGCCTTGAATGAACAATTAAATACATATTTTGAATGGAGTATTATAACTTATAATGATGTTGGTCAGAGCCACAATCCAGCTGACCACTGAACTAGATCTAAATCATCCATACAAGTATCTTAAAACTCAACACTAATAAACCAAAGTACTACGTATAGGACACAAAACATGACAAATTTGAATGGCAAAACTATAACATCACACACTCTGTTATTACTTTTTTTTATCACAGTTTGATGATTAATCAACCAGAACAAGAACAGAACCTTTCTTGGTACAAAAATGTCCCTATCAATATGGATAAAATTGCAGCGATATTAACCATGAACCAGGACAAAACAGTAAAAAATGGTATACTCATGTGGCAACAATCTCATTAACCCAAACAACTGACATAAACTAAATTCTCTACTATCATTTGGATGCATCAGCACATTCATTTTTATGCAAATTGGCTGAAAGGTTGCACGCAGCAGGCAGAAACTGAATGCCGATGATGCCACTTTCTCTCAGTGTAGGAGTCTGCTGGTTTTAATATGATTGCTGTTTTTATTCTCCCGCAGTCACAGGAACATCCAGAATGAAATATCCGGCCTCTTAAATAATGCCGTTTATCTTGTTTTGAAGCACTATGCAAGTATTTTTAGAACGGAGAAAAATGCCTCCTGGCTGGTGTTATTTTAAGCGTGCCTGGTGCAATCAGTCTTTAAGTAAAATTAAACTAATTTTTCCTGCGTAATTTGTTTTTGCATTTGCTCTCATTTGGCTCTGCTGCGGTAATTCTGACTCAAGGAGGCAGTGGGATGCAACGAGGCCGGAGCAGTTGTCAGTGTGGTGCAAATGAACTGAGAGCAGATTTCAGATGTAGTGAGAGAACGTCCAGCAATGTTTATCACCATTGTTTTGTTTGAATAGATCGACAATCAATACAAACAGGACAGAGAAAAATAAAAGCATTGATTTCAGAGGGATAAGAATGAAAAAAAAAGATGTGGCTTGAATTTGTAAAGGTGAGTTGATGTCAGGGCAATCAAGGCGAGCAGTGATTGAACAATAAAGTCTAAAACTAGATAATACAGCCATTGCGAGTGTCTGCGTTCTTGCGTAAAAGTACAACATGTGTGTAAGATTACTACATGTGTATAAGTAGTACTGGTGGTACTACTTAAGATAAAAAAAATCTGATTTAATTGACAACAAATTACATTAAAGCTAAATAATTAAGTCTAAAGAATAAAGTCTAAAGAATAAAGCCGTGGCTGGAGAGCTGCGGCGCGGTCAAATTGCCGCGCAGTTTCAGGGACCACGGCATTTCCCTTATAGCCCGTTATAGCCTCATGGCTAACCCTAACCCTAACCTTAACCCTAACCTTAACCCTAACCTTAACCCTAACCCTAACCCTAACCTTAACCCTAACCTTAACCTTAACCCTAACCTTAACCCTAACCCTAACCTTAACCCTAACCCTAACCCTAACCTTAACCCTAACCTTAACCCTAACCCTAACCTTAACCCTAACCCTAACCCTAACCTTAACCCTAACCCTAACCCTAACCTTAACCTTAACCCTAACCCTAACCCTAACCCTAACCCTAACCCTAACCCTAACCTTAACCCTAACCTTAACCCTAACCCTAACCCTAACCTTAACCCTAACCCTAACCCTAACCTTAACCTTAACCCTAACCTTAACCCTAACCTTAACCCTAACCTTAACCTTAACCCTAACCTTAACCCTAACCTTAACCTTAACCTTAACCTTAACCTTAACCCTAACCCTAACTTTAATCCGGCGCGGTCTAAAATGGCGCTAAAACGCGGTCAAATAGCGGCGCAGTTTCAGGAGCCGCGGCGCGCGGCTGGCACAAAAATGACATGGCAGTTTCGGCCGCGCGCCGCGGCTCTGCAGACGCTCCAAAAGAATAAAGCCTAAAGAATAAAGTGTAAAGAATAAAGCCTAAAGAATAAAGTCTAAAGACTTAAGCCTAAAGAATAAAGCCTAAAGAATAAAGTCTAATAAAGTCTAAAGAATAAAGTCTAAAGAATTAAGTCTAAAGAACAAAGTCTAAAGAATTAAGTCTAAAGAATTAAGTCTATTAAGTCTAAAGAATAATAATTTTAACGCCCCATTCATTTCAATGGGGAAAAAGTACTGATACTTTTGAAAATACTGCAAAAAGTACAAGTTTTTCAAATGTCAAAAGTAATAGCAATCATGAGACAGTGAAAGCGATCGTAATGAGGTATAACTTGTTGAAATCGGTTAAAGCGTTAAGGAGTTGAAACGCGCCGTATAATACATAATACAAGAACATGGAGTGACACATGCGTCATTACGCAGACACTCAATGACCATGTGTCACACCGATATTTAACATTTTATGAAATATATCCTCTCACGTCTGCTGCTGAACTTGGCTGGAGATCACAGTGTCTTTAAGCGGCCTCTACAGGCTGCTGAACAGGACTGTGCGGGAAGATTGGTTCTTCTTCTCCTGCCCCTTTTCGTTCTCTTGGCCTGTTCATGTTCTGCTCTCCAACATGCTCTTTTACAACCAGAGCTGACAGCAGCTTGTTTTAGAGGTCTTCACCTGAGCTCTGAGGACAACACAGCCTCAAATCATGCTGAATAAACCTGAGTGGGAATCTTGGATGTTTGCCGGTTGTGCCTGACAGAGCATGTGCAGAGAAGTGAAGTAACAGCTGCACTAATTTTCGGATAAGATATTCCTTTATTGTCCCACATGGGGAAATTTCATATGACTAGTAGAAGTTGAATTGTTTAATTGTTCAGTGAAGTGAGACATTCAATCCATCCAGCTTTTAAAACAGATGAGGTAGTTTAGCTCAATAGGCTAGGCAGTCACCCTGCCCCCGGGATGAGACCGGGGTTCAAGTATGACTTTGCATGCAAGAATCACAGCATTCTGAATATCTTCTGAATAGCAATTAGTCTAATAACAAATATAAAGGTCTTCAACGCTCACATTTATCGCTGACACAGACTTTCTGATCACACACAGTTCATTACCTTTCTTTCTTTATACAAGATGTTTCTGAGTCTGTGAAAATGTATTTTTGTTGGTTGAGTTGGAGTGTCCTTTATCTCCCCCTACTATTGTTGCTCCTTTTTTTCCTCTTTCCTGCGGTATAGCAAAACACAGTAAAACACATACTAAGACATAAGATGTACAACTACAAATGCACCTTTTAAGTTGGCTGCCAACCACCATTATAAAAGTAACAACAACAACAACAACAACAATAATTAGTTAATATATCCTGTAATGTTCTAAAGCTCTGCTAAATAAATAAGCAATAAAGCCAAAGAGGTGGCTGTATGATTACACAATCATTATACATCCATCTTCTTCCACTTGTCCGGGGCCGGGTCGCGGGGGCAGCAGTCTAAGCAGGGACTCCCAGACTTCTTCTCCCCAGACACTTCCTCCAACTCCTCCGGGAGGATCCCGAAGCATTCCCAGGCCAGCCGAGTCCCTCCAGCGTGTCCTGGGTCTTCCACAGGGACTCGTCGCAGTGGGACATCACTGCAGCCGCTGCACCGATCCGCCTGTCGATCTTCCATCCTTCCCTCACTCGTGAACAAGACCCCGAGATACTTGAACTCCTCCACTTGGGGCAACCAACTTATAATCTTATTCGAAGAAAATACATTTTTACAATAATGCTGGGGATTGTGATACATTGAATGTTAAAGCTATGAAGATTGTAAGATGTCGAATAAAAACTTAGCGTTCATTCTAGTATTCTAGAAGTATTTTGACTCTTGTAGATGGATTCATTTATTTACCACTAGTTATTTACCAGTAGTGACCCAGCTGTTTATCAGGTTGTTCCTAAGGTTTTTTGTGAACTATTTTACATTGTTTTGGCTGTCAGAATTATAACTTTATCCAAACACTGGCCACAGCCATAATTGATTAGCTAGATTGGATCCAATGAAATGTTGTAAAAATTTCCATTTACATATTGGAACTCGCAAAATCTGACCTCCAAGGACAACAGGAAAGCAGCAATAAACCAATGAAGATTATAAGAGGCTAATTCATAAACTTAACATTCACACACTCTCTTGCTACTGCCATCTTGAGGACAAAAGGTGCTTTCTTACTGTGGGCTGTACAAACAAAAAGTCTTAAAACAAAAGATTCCTCTTCTGTAACATCCCCAAAGATGCTGTTGGTTGCCAGGATGAACCAGTGTACAACACTCCAAACTGAGCGGGGAGCTGTTTGTTTCAGGTAGTTAGCAGCTGGCAAATGCAAGTTCACATGTTTTTGCATGGCTATGCTAATAACCGTACTTGCAGACAGTTTTAACAAGCCTAATTTCCAACTGCCTGAGTGTTATATTTTAGATCAGTCACTCACCCACACACAAAGTCTGTGCTCTTGAAAGCTTTGAGGGCTTGTGGACGAGAAAGAGTAGATGTAAATGTTCTCAAAAGTGTATTGTGGAAGTTGTTGCTGCAGCAGGATCCAGGCTCCGGCTGGTCACCGCCATGCTCAAAAGATACCGCCGGGTATTAAGAAAACCGCGTGCCGCGGGCGGCACGAGCGTAAAGCTTGCGCGGTAATCTTAAGATTACCGCACGAGCGCCGTAGTACTTTTTGACTTTTTGCTCGCTCTGCCTAGTTCTACACAGCCATCATTGAGTCCATCCTCATCTCCTCCATCACCGTGTGGTACTCTGGAGCCACAGCCTGGGACAAACAGAGACTACAGCGCATTGTGCGCTTTGCTGAGAAGGTGATCGGCTGCAGACTTCCATCTCTCCAGGACTCAGGGAAGAGCAGGTGGGACTGTTCGAGCCACGCCCCTCAGGCAGGAGGCTACTGTCCATCCGGACCAGAACCTCCCACCAACACCGGTCACTTTACCTATATTTAATCAACAACCACCCCGACCACTTTCTGCAACACATCCGTACATGTAACTGTAAATTGTGTGAACATACTAAATCTATTTTCATCTTGTTAGTACATTTTAATTGTTTTTCTTCAATGCATGGCAATAAACCTTTTCTGATTCTGATAACAGCAGAGATAGACAGCAGTATGCAGTGACATCTTCAAAACGGCGTTGACAACAAAATAAGTCATGTGACTAAAAATCATGGATCTGCACACCAGCAACAAAAATGGCAGATTTCTATGGTAACGACTGAGCTCTATTGACATAAAATTTTACTTTACAGCTACTTCAATTTCTGGCCAATGTTCTGAGCTTATTGGCAAATATCAGTTATCCGCAACGACATCATATTAAATACTGATATCTACATATACATGGAGCTCCTCTGTGTTTTTTTATTTCATAAACTTGCAACATTCTAGGTTGGATCATTTTTATTTTCAAACTACCTTTATTACGTAGCTATTCAAGTTAGCAGCCATGGGTTTTAATTTATGGTTCCAGCAGGTCATGTTCTTGTGCCCTCTGCTCGGGTTCTGAATATAGAAAGTACATAAGGGATCTGATTTGCTCTACATACATGCATTATTCTTCCATATTTGCATTTAGCCATTTTAAAAGTCTGAATATATATGTGACCTTAAACATCTTATTGAAGTTGACAAAGTTAGCTTCTCTCTTGGATCGGACAATATGGGCCAGTCTATTTGTTTTCAGAGCATCAGATTGTGATAAAATGTGAATATATGATTATATTTCTGTGATGTATTTTATCTGCATAATAGTGATATTTTATCTGCATCATTAGTCTAAGAGAAGAACGGGTGTGTGACAAACTGCATTTGTGAAGGGGTCGTAAAGATGGGCCAAAGGATGTTTACCCCAGGGGGGGTGACAGCCCAGAGGAGTTTGGGTAATGTTTACCCAAGGCTTGATCTCTACGGAAAAATACCAAGTGCCTTGATGTGAGGCTGACCAATGAGAAATGTGACCCGCCTATTCCAGAATATCTAATAAAAAAAAAACAGCATGGGAAAAAACGGGATGAGACGCAGGAGGATCACGCAGGCTGCGTACCACAGCCTGCGTGATCAGTCCTGGCGTTTTCTCCCAAGCTTGCCATACAAATGTCTGATATTTCTGTGTCGTTTCATATTCTAAGTTGAATTGTGTTCTCGATGTGTTACGGAATAGCATCGGTGTATGTCTCCTCCCAAGGACATTTTCTGGTCCTATCGAGCCGGACAACAAGCAGCCCCTTCGCGGAGATTGACGGGTGAATCGGTGAAGTCTGTGCACAGCTAAAGGAAGTCCACTTTTCCCCGTGGCCGCCCATCGCACCTCATTCTCTGCGAGGAGAGCGCGTTGTTTCGAACTAGCAGGAGAACACAGACGACGAAGAAGGTCAGACAAAAACTTTGTGTGTGAAAGAGTTTAAGAGTATAAAACGTTTTATGCATTAGTTTGATATTTACTGGAAAAATATTGTAGGCTTTTATGCCCAGTTAGGTATTACTGAGGAAATGCCCAGTTAGGTATTACTGAGGAAATGCCCAGTTTGATATTACTGAGGAAATATTGTAGGCTTTTATGCCCAGTTAGGTATTACTGAGGAAATGCCCAGTTAGGTATTGCTGAGGAAATGCCCAGTTTGATATTACTGAGGAAATATTGTAAGCTTATGGACGAGATAAGTTTCTCACATAAAGAGAAGTTAAATTGCTCACCACGAGTTAAGTTTCTCACCGAAAGAAAGTTATGAGGCCTTATGCCGAGTTGTTACTGACATAAAGATGAGTGAATGTAAGCGCTGTGCACGAGCGAAGTAAGTAAGAGAGAAGTGTGAATGTGTGAATGAGGATTAATAAATGATTAACTAACAAGTGTGAATCACAATTAATCATACAAGGGTCACAAGGCGTTATTCTGAGAGATCTAAAATTTGCAGTCATGGGTGAATCTTAAACACCACGTTTATGTCCGGAGGAATCTAATATGGAATTTTCTCTAGAAGCTTGACATTGACCGTGACTGTAAAGCAAGTAGCATTTCTCTCAGACGACCGAGACCACATAATGCCAAAATTATCACCCCAAACTGTAAAAAGACAAAGGAAAAGTCATAAGAGGATTTTGGAGGGAGACTTCCAGCATGCTCAGATGACGTGGCAGAGAGGGGGAGATAAGGGGGGTCAACAAGGCAGGAGAAGAGGAGAAAGCAGTTCAGAGGACGCTCTGAAGGAAGGTTAATGAATTAGGAACTAAACCCAGCTGGTTTTAAATTTTTAGTAATGAGAGCTCTGTAGAACAAATTTAAGGGTTTTGTTTGATTGACAACAATCAATTATAAAGATTGTATTAAACTTGAAAAGAGATGAAGATGAATTCAGATTTTTATAGATGGCCAATATTTTGGGGAACGTGATCACAAACAGGACACTTCCTGTCCCCGACATAGAATACAAAAGTTGTGTTTTTTGTGTGCACCAAACAAAGCTATGTTTTGTTTTGTTTTATTTTTGGACTTGACGAAAATTATCTTTTTGGACTTAATGCATGACTAGATGAAAGTACAGGACGAAAAGACAGAAGTGTTTTTAAATTTGGAATCAAATACAGGCACAGGCCTGGGAAGTGATAATATGGGTAAATGAATGACTACTGAAGTTTTTGGACATAGGAGTAGAACGGGCAGTAAGTAAAGTGATAGTAAAAGTTATATCAGTAACTTATTTATTTGTATTATCATGAGGAAACCACCTATTGCATGTAGACGTAAGTGAGGGAATAAGTTAAATAGTGACGTCTAATGCCGTCCCAAGACATGACTGTGTGTCATTAACTAGGGCAATTGACGCAGAAGTGGGAGGACACCAAGTCATAAAGGATAGTCAGAGATAAAGGGCTATTGACTGGCAAAGAATCTGGAGGACTCAGGATGGAGCAGATGTTGTTATCTTTGAGTATCAACGGTTACACCTCAGGGGGGGTTGACTGATGAGTAATAGGAAAAGTTAACATTAACAGGGAAAGAATTTGACATTCTAAAGTAAATATCTGAAGGATTGTTCAATCAAGAATTGAATAGATTTAAATATGACAATATCATCTGAATTTAGACGCTATAGAAGTTATGAAAAACAGTGATAACAGAAACTAAACATTATAGGACTCAGGACGGAGGCAAGAGATGGTTAGACTACAAGAAAGAGAGAAGGAAAGAGCAGGTTTAGAAATTTGGAAATGGGTGTTTCCTCCGTTACAAGAGGAAGACAGAGAGAGACAGAGGGGAAGACAGAGAGGAAGATGTGATGAGAGACAAAGAAAAGACAAAGAAAGTAGGCAACAAGGGGAAAAACAGGTTGATAAAAGAGATGTGCCTTATAACCAAGGGGAAGGTTTAGAATCATTTTGATTTTAATACACTTATAGACTTGTTAGAACAAACTAATACACAATGTTTGTAAAGCACCACATGAGCAGGTGTGAGAGATTGAGTTTGAAACTCACCTGAAGCACATATAGAAGATTAGCACATATTACATTAGATGGGTGATTTTATTCAGGCCACACCCACAGAGGAGATGTGAAATTTGATGTTAATACTCTAAGTTGTGAACTGACCCTTAAGGCCAGCTCAACAGGGAATTATTGAGATAATTATTATTGTTTGATGTATTTGAATACGCACACACACACATACACACACACCCACACACACACACACACATACATACATACATACATACATACACACATAGGCGCGCACACGTGGAGACCAAACATTTATAGTTTGAGACATTTCGAGTTTGAGACACGTGGACACCAGACTTTTAGAGTTTGAGACATTTAAAGTTTGAAACAGTTAGAGTATGAAACAAATGGTGGTAAAACAGATAGGTTTGGCAGTATCGGATTACAGACACACAGGGTGGGGGCCCAGCGCCGTGGAAGGGGGGCTCAGCCAGGGATGTGACCACTGAACTGTGAAAGGTCAAGAGGTGACATTGCGGAGTTGTAGAGACAGACGCAATTCCATCTCTTCCTTGATTACATCTTGGATTAGTGAACGTTGTAAACTATCTGGAATATTGAATTGTGGTTAAATGTAGAAGTTTGAGAAGGCCATATCCCAAAAAGGAGGGATATGTACGAGTAAACAAATATTCCGAATCAATAATTACTAAAAAAAACAAAAATTGTAAACAAGAGAACTGTTTGAAATGCACTGAACTGTCGAAAAGGCTTTGTTTATCACCGCAGCAAATCGTGTTGGAGATGTAGTGTTTACAGAGACGAGCCAAGTGGACGGAGCCACACCGTGTCGTCCTCACACCGACCATTGGAGGGACGAGAACATGGGTGCTCTCATGTGAAAGTGAGAGAAATGTCTGGACAACACAGCACCAGATCCATAGCATCGTAGACGCAGGACTTCGTTTGTATGAGTTTTGTCTAGAGTCTACGGTAGAGTACGATACTTTGCTACAATGGATGGGGAGACAGATTCTACAGTACGCAAAGTACTATACTCTGCTACGATGAACGAGAGCCAGAGGTTACGGTGCGCAGAGTACCATACTCTGTGAAAAGAATCAACAGTTATCATCATCGCAGCGATGACGGTAATATGGGTGCAGAACACCTGTATTATGCACCGGCCAATCGGGACAATCGGGACAATCGGGACAATCGATCAACATACCGGTAAATGAAACATACACAGACATGGAAAATAGAGGGAAGAAAATAAGTGATCAACATGAAAGGTTATGAAATGTATAATGTATAATGTACAATGTATAATTGACATGACAGTAGCTGAAGAAACACAATGGCATATTATACAGCCACTATTGGTTACACTAACTAAGAGAGCTTTTTTTATCTGCTACAACATAACTACATGCAATGTTAATGAGATTATGAATTGAGATGGGAAATGTACCAGTTCATATGTGTCAAAGGTGTGACCGAAGCGAGCAGCGGAAGAAGGTGTCTTAAGGAACCAAGCGAGGACGTATGGTGATGTGGGGACACTTGTGGGACGTTGTGCCTATGTATCCCTTTTGTGGCCAGCCATGGTCATAACAAAGATCAGCATCACCCAGAACCATACCGCAGGGTCAAGGTCGAGAGGTTGGTGGACAATCTGGTCCCAGTAGCACCTGATACTACGTATTAGATTCTATTGGGGTGTCCAGAGAGGTCCCTGACGAGTCAAACTGACTGACCAGAGAGCAGCGGGTTTAAGGGCTTTCCGCTTGTACTTCTATATTTCCCATCACACCGCACAAAATTATAGACAAGATAAATTGTCTGTTTGTCAAATTACAGAGATTGACCAATCTGACTCAAAATTTAGGACAGTAATGCAGTAGAAATGTTGTGGGCCGAGAGAAAAGGAGTGTGTTCAATGTTGAAAAATGTGCATTACTTTTTGAGTGTAAAAGTGTCATTTTAACACCAATATGAAAGACATGTTGAAAACTGAAAAGAGTAATGTGTTTGGCATATGAGACAGTGACTAATGCTTTGATAAACAGGAGGGAAATGTGATAAAATGTGAATATATGAGTATATTTCTGTGATGTATTTTATCTGCATAATAGTGATATTTTATCTGCATCATTAGTCTAAGAGAAAAACGGGTGTGTGACAAACTGCATTTGTTTGTGAAGGTATCATAAAGATGGGCCAAAGAATGTTGCCCCAGGGGGGGAGTTGCACCCCCCCTTGCAGGCTTTATCTCTACGGAAAAATACCAAGTGCCTTGATGTGAGGCTGACCAATGAGAAATGTGACCCGCCTATTCCAGAATATCTAATAAAACCAACCAGTATGGGAAAAAACGGGGTGAGACGCAGGAGGGTCAGCCAGGCTCCTTACAACGGCCTGGCTGACACAGCCCAGCGTTTTCTCCCAAGCTTGCCATACAAATGTCTGATATTTCTGTGTCGTTTCATATTCTAAGTTGAATTGTGTTCTCAATGTGTTACGGAATAGCATCGGTGTTTGTCTCATTCCATGACAGGTTGTCACAATAAAATAAATGGAATAATATTGTAATGTCTTAAAGGAGAAAAGGAGAAGACATTTTAACCATATTATTACACATTTTTCCTTCTCATTTTCCCACTCAAAGTTGTTTTCAGGGTGATTCATGAATGTTTTATGAATCTTTAATCTCCTGCATTCAAGACGCCATTGCTCCAAAAATTCACGTTCTCCCCAATGCCACATACACGCCCACTGCTGCACAAATGGACAACAAAATCTGCTACTTGCTATCATATGTTCATTTATAAGTTGTTTTAGGTCAGGGGTGTCCAAACTTTTTTCACCAAGGGCCATTTTCAAACTTAAACGGGGCAGAGGGCCACAAACAACTTGACAGTGTCAAATTTGTTGAATGACAAAGTGAATCATTCGAAATTTTGCATTTGACATAATTGCGATGAGCCTCTACACCTTTAATTAGACCTAGAACATTAATATTAGGTTGGTATAACATCAATATGCCTGAATTTTCCCAATTTCACAGTAAAAAGTACTACTTTTTGTTGTTTGGGCCAACATAGCATGAAGCTGGAGGGCCAACAAAAATTGGTTTGAGGGCCGCATTTGGCCCCCGGGCCCTAGTTTGGACATGCCTGTTTTAGGTGAATATTGCAATGTAAAATGTGTCATGGATTAAAGAGCTATGGGAAAAAGCAAAATATGTCTTCTTTAGTATGTGGTCTTATAATGTTTCTGATTTTGATCAAGACCAATCTAAAACCAGTCATTTTGAAGGCGATATAATAATCCTGAACAATAACCTGTTTCTTAAATATCTAAGTTGCTCCAATGACTTTTACATTGACTTGAGAAAGAAAAGCAGTTCCTATCCAATAACAATTGTCCTTATCCATGTAGTAGTGACCAACAGTGGTCAGTGATCTGTAAATTCAATCTGGAAGACTGTTTTTCCTACATTGCTTCTTGTTCTCACCCATTTCTCGCTGACATCCCATCCCCAACTGCGTCATTTAATGTCTCCCAGTCAATCACGCCTCGAGACAGTCATTCTCTTCCTGTATTTTCAAAAACATTCTTTCTGTGCCCCTCTTATGCACCATGATCACAGCAGTAGAAGAACCTTCTCCTTATTCCTTTTACCTCTATCAGACAGATCTTCAACTTAGAATCATAAAGTCAATGTGTAGTGTGAGATTATGGATGATCAAAGTGGTCAAAAGCTTAAAAACAAATTCATGTCATACAGATACTAGGCACAAAGAAGCCATCACACGACATTTGCATATACTATTAGTACATATAGACATGAGATAATATAGTCCACAGTGTTGACCTCCACCTCATGAGCCCAGGGTGAGTTTACACACTCTTTGATGTCTGCTGTAGTATTCCTACTGGTCGTGTAGTGTACTGTACTGTAGTGTTATTCATGTCCATTCAACGTTGATGTAGATTAAAGAATTGAAGAGTGTATGTATCATGTTTGATTTGTATGTTTTAATAGTTGTGTGGGGCACAAACCCTTCATTAGGTAATAAGGCAAGGCAAGGCAAGTTTATTTGTAGAGCACATTTCATACACAAGGCAATTCAAAGTGCTTCACAGCAGGAAAAATGCATTCAAATCACAAAGAAATTACAGAAACAGAAATACAATAAAATTAACTAAATTAAAAATTATCAATCCAACTGATTTTCTAAACTAATAAAATCACAAACAAAAGAGAAGAGTGCAAAGAAAAAATCCTTTCAGTCATATGCGCAGCTAAACAAAACTGTTTTTAGCTTAGATTTGAACATTGTCAGAGTTGAAGCCTGTCTCACATCTTCAGGAAGACTGTTCCAGATTTTAGCTGCATAAAACTGAAACGCAGATTCCCCATGTTTTGTCCTGACTCTGGGCACCAGCAGGAGGCCGGTCCCTGAGGTCCTCAGAGTCCGAGATGGTTCATATGGCACTAACATATCCAAGATGTACTTTGGTGCTAGGCCATGGAGAGACTTGTACACAAGCAGAGCTGCTTTAAAGTCTCTTCTCTGAGCCACAGGAGCCAGTGCAGAGACCTGAGAACAGGACTAATGTGATGGTACTTCCTGGTTCTAGTCAGGACCCGAGCAGCAGCGTTCTGGATGTACTGCAACTGTTTTACAACTCGTTTGGAGAGGCCAGTGAGCAGGCCGTTACAGTAGTCTAATCTACTGGAGACAAACGCATGGATAAGTCTCTCTAAATCTGGTTTTGACACTATATTTTTGATTTTGGCAATGTTTTTTAGATGGTAAAAAGCTGCTGATGTTATTGATTTGACGTGGCTATTAAAGTTCAAGTCTGAGTCCATTATTACCCCCAGATTTCTAATTTGGTTTGTAGGTTTTAGAGCGAGACTCTGGAGGTGACCGCTAACACTTTTTCTTTGTTTCTGTGGGCCAAAAACGATTATTTCAGTCTTGTCTGAGTTCAGCTGGAGAAAGTTGTTTTGCATCCACAAACTGATCTGTTGGATGCAGTGACAGAGTGAATCTACTGGTCCATAGTCACCTGCCGATAGTGAAACATAGATCTGAGTGTCGTCTGCATAATTGTGATAGGACACATTTTCACTGCGTATCAACTGACCTAACGGCAGCATGTAGAGGTTGAACAGAAGGGGACCCAGGACTGACCCTTGGGGCACTCCACAGGTCAGGGTCATGTGGTCTGAGACACAGCTACCAATTTCAACAAAGTACTTCCTGTCTTCCAGATAGGACCTTAACCAGTTTAGGGCAGTGCCAGTGATGCCCACCCAGTCCTCTAGTCTCTGTAAGAGGATCCCATGATCGACAGTGTCAAAAGCAGCACTCAGATCTAACAGAATTAAGACTGAGGCTTTGCCCGTGTCAGTGTTCAGGCGGATGTCATTTGTCACCTTGACAAGAGCAGTCTCAGTGCTGTGATGAGGTCTAAAACCTGACTGAAAAACATCAAATGAGTTGTTTATTAAGAGGAAATCTGTGAGCTGTTGGTAAACAACCTTTTCAAGGACTTTGCCCCAAAATGGCAGATTAGAGATGGGCCGGTAATGACTCAGTACTGCGGCATCAAGACTGCTCTTCTTTAGGAGAGGCTTTATGACCGCAGTTTTCAAAGACATTGGGAATGTTCCAGATTGAAGCGACATGTTAACTATGTGAGTGAATGGTGCTAACAAACTGTTCAGCACAGACTTTAGAAATCGGGTGGGTAACACATCAAGGCAGCATGTAGATGAACTCAGACTGGTGATGATCTCATGGACAGTTTTGTCAGTTACTGGTGCAAAGTGAGTTAGCTCTAAGTGTCTTGGTGGTTTTAGGGTAATTTTTTGCATTGTGGGATTTATAGCATTTTTAATGCCCTGAACTTTGTCATTAAAGAATAATGCAAACTCATTACACTTGGATGTGGAAATGAGTTCTAACGGCAGCTGAGCTGGAGGGTTTGTTAATCGGTTTACTGTGGCAAACAGGACACGCGAGTTGTTACTGCAGCTTCCAATTATTTCAGAAAAATATCTTTCCCTAGTTCTACATAAGATTAGGTTGTACATGTTCAGCTTTTCTTTGTAAATCTCTTTTTGAACCTGGAGCTTTGACTTGCGCCATTTCCGTTCGGCCCTGCGGCACTCCCTTTTCTGTGCCCTGACCGAATCATCATTTCTCCACGGCGCCTTCTGCTTATTTTTAACCATTTTAGCCTTTATAGGGGCGATGGTGTCCAGAACATTCAAAACACTAGATGTAACAGAGTTCAACAAATCATTTACATTAGAACATGAGACATTTTCAAAGTTTATCATTTCCATAAACAGTGCACCTGTGCCATCACTTATGTGTCTCCTCTGAACAACTGCAGGACCAACCGGAGGTTGGGGAGAAACAGACAGGTCAAAGAAGACACAGGAATGATCAGACAGAGCAACATCGATCACATTAACATTTGAAATATTTACCCCCTTTGTAATTATGAGATCTAGAGTGTGTCCTTTGCTGTGGGTGGGGCCTCTCACATGCTGAGTAAGACTGAAGGTTTCAAGGACAGCATCAAGCTCTTTAGCGTTTCTGTCACAAACATTATCAACATGCACGTTGAAATCACCTGTAATGACCAAACCATCAAAGTCTGTGCATATGACTGAAAGCATCTCAGTAAAATCATGACAGGGATGTTGTTGGGCTTGTCACAGATGGGTCCAAGGCCTTTGAAGATTGTTCCTTTGCTGGAGGTGGTGGAGGTGAATGTGGAGCAGCTGGAGCTGAATCCTTTGCTGGTGGTGGTGGAGCAGCTGCTGATGAATCCTTTGGTGGAGGCTGAGGTTGTGGTGCTTTTGATGTTGAAACATTGGCTCGGTCTCTGGCTGAGGGAGCAGGAATTCTTCTCTCATTCCTCTCTTCTCTAACTATCTGCTCAGGACCCTGTCCAGGCCCAGTCCAATGCCTCAGAGCGTGGAGCAGGTTCTCTGTCAGCACCCTCACTCCACCTCTGCATAGGTGGGGGCCATTTCTCTTAAACAGGTCCTCTCGTTTCCAGAATAGATAGAAGTTCTCAATGTAGTGTAGTCCTCTCGGGGAGCACTCTTTGGACAGCCATGTGTTCAGCTGAAGAAGCCGGCTAAACTTGTTTATCCTCCTGTCGATGTTTGGAAGAGGTCCACTTATGAATGTTTTGATTTCCATTTTATCAAGCACGTCGAATAACTTCAAGAAGTCTTTTTTCAAAACTTCAGTCTGTTCCCGCCGCATGTCCACTGCACCCACGTGCACAATCAGCTGTTTAGCTCCTCCATGCTTAGCCATAATATTTGGAAGGAGTGACGTTATCTCAGAAACAGTGGCGCTTGGAAAAGAATGTGTGTTTATCTTTTCATGCGTCATGTGACTAATCGCGCCGTCCCCAACTAAAACAATCTTGACCTTGGCTCCTGGCACAGATCCTCCTCGCTGTATTTTGGCCACGTCATCTTTCCTTTTTTCATTTAATTCCATCTCTGAAAGTGGTAAAAATCTGTTGGTGAGCTGTATTTTAGGTGACTTCACGTTATCTTTGTATCGTTTAGGCTTTGCCCCAAGTTTGTTCCAAGAAACAGCCTGGTCTTTCTGGTTTTTAGACAGTTTTGGAAACGACACAGAGTCACTGCGGTTTAGGTTGAAAGTAGCAGTTTTTCTTGTAAAAAGTGTGCTCTTCTTACCGTCGGTTGACACAGGAATGGTATCGTGAAGAACTTTTTCAGATTCCAAAACAAATATCCGTGTTTTCAGCTCATTAATTTCTTGTTGATATTTCCGACAGCGTTCACAGTCTTTCTCACTTCTTCTCCCGGACATGTCGCTGGCGTCAGATATGTCGTTAAAACTGGAAAAATGTTCTTAAAATCCTTGGTTTACTTGAAAAAGTCTAAAGCAAAAATGTTTGGAAGACAAAAACTGATTAAAAAGCAAAATAAATAAGGAAAGCAGCGATAGCAAGCGGAGCGAGCAAAAAAGCGTGTGCACTCTTCGGAAGCAGTAATAAACAATTCTCAAATAAAATTAAATCTAAAATAATTAATTTATGAAAAATAACAATTTGCTAATCTGAAGGTTATGAGAACGTAACCATGACATTGACCCCTTTTCGGGAAATGAATGATCATAAATTAATATATGAATATGGAATATACAAATGTGTAATTAATAGATTGAGACGCAAGATACAATTGTTCTAGATCTGACTAATTATGTGTTAGAGTGTTAGTTGATTCTAAGGATGATCTTATCAGCCAAACTGCGAAATATGTGGGTTTATATGACCAGAGTCAAAAGCTGTGTGATGCAGCTGAGATGGTCCTGCAAGTCCAGGTTTACAGAGCTGACGCCTCCAAGGATTCAGCTCTCCAGGTGTCACACTGGAAAGGACATGGGCCACTCGGTCTGAAGCGCTGGCTCTGACACCTCATCCTGAGGGCGATGAGACTCCTTGGCTCTTAGGCTTTGCTCCGAAGACAAAAAGGCCATTACACTGATCATCAGATGTGGACAATTTGAAGAATGTCCTGGATCCAAATTTTGCTGTAGACTTAGTTTGGGTTTGCCGCAGACGGGCACAGAATTACTTATCGAGAGAGAGCAAAGTCAGCTTCCTTGCATGTGTCTCTCTGGAATGCTTTTGTTTCCTAGCATAGCCCAGCTACATCCTCATGGACTTAATGGAACTCTTTTGCTCTTGAATTGGCGCTGATGTTCCACCAATCAGCGCACATGCTAGTTTGTGCGTCATCTGACAGAGGGATGTGGATCTAAATTGTGCTCTATGCAGCCATTGCAGCCATCGTTTGAACATTAATTTGGCCACATAGTTTCATTTGTAAAAATGTTCACAAGACAAGTCATAAACAGTTAAATGAACATGCAGAACAACATGTCAAATTATGCACAGTAAATCTCTCTTGTGGACAAAGTCTGCAATCAGATGATTGTTTAATAAAATAACATAGTTGTTTTGGGAGAGAAAATGGCTTCAGAGAGTTGTTGTTTTTTTTAAACAAAAGCCGTAATTTGACAGAAAGGTTTATTCCAACTTTAAAAACAATAAGCCTCTGCTTGTGCCAGAGACATCATACAGCTCCTCAAATGACTGTTCATTTCCAAAAAGGGGATGGTGCTATATTAATGAAAAGCCTTGAGCCTGGCATTCCTCTCACCATGGCAACGCTCGGAGGTAATCTGCAGGTCAGCACACTTCCCATCTGCCTCTCAGTGCTGTTTCATTACTGCTAAGGGAATAGTTTGTTAAAAAGTCCCACCAAGATTATGAATTGAGCATTGACTATGAATGAGATCAGCAAAAACACTGTCTAATGGTCAAAAACCATTAAAAGAAAAATACTGTAGATTAATGTAATGCATGATTTGAAGAAAACATGATGCATTATTTGTAGTGTTATTGGCTTTTAGACATGCTGGCTTCATCTGCTGGCAGTAGAGGGAATAACATAGAAGGAATAACATAGGTGAAATAAACAAACATAGCTTCTCTCTGACATGCCAGTGTAGTAATGGACAGGGCCAGGTTTACATTTTGTGGTTCATTTCGTTGAGATACTAGTTACAAAAAGTTTAACAGAGGGGACTTTGGTTTTTGAGTAAACACGTACTGACTGAAAATTTAACTCAATTTTTGTTTTACTTAAAACTGTAATAAATCAGGCTTGGAATTAGATGTCAACGAATCCTTCAATATATTCTGTCGAAATCTTGCTCAGAATAAGTTTGGAAAGTTTGGTGTCTGTATGTGCTACTTTAAGGAGCAATTGTGGAAAAAAGGCATTTTGAGAAAACGGCCATTGAAGTTACAATGTCCCATGGAAATCCAAGGATGTAATTATTTCATTATTAAATGAAATACATAAATATATTTTTTTAAACATTAAAATATACATCGAGAGAGCAAACTGACAAAAAAAAAAAAAAAACTGCATCTCAAGCAGCAACGTCTAAATAGCACAAGGAAATGTTAAATTACTATATCTGTGTGCATATTATTATATCATTATTATATCTCCAGAGAAAGAACTCAAGTGATTCATTGACATATTTATACAAAAACAGGATTGAACTAAAATATTGATATATGTTTTAATTCTTTTATTTATGTATTCATAAATAGAACTG
Organism: Eucyclogobius newberryi; assembly: GCF_026437365.1. Taxonomy (NCBI): domain Eukaryota; kingdom Metazoa; phylum Chordata; class Actinopteri; order Gobiiformes; family Gobiidae; genus Eucyclogobius; species Eucyclogobius newberryi. The sequence continues at coordinate 20,551,342 of NW_027315812.1, forward strand.
TTCAAAGTGAAATTACATTTTTTCCCTTTTGACAATCACCATTTCCTCTAGCAGTCTGCAGATCTCTGTCAGTAGTGAGTGTTTGACATGATGTTATAAAGAAACAAGATGTGTTTTGGGACAAAACTCCCTCCAAACATGTGATTTGAGCTCCATCGTTGAGATGCACTTACATTTTCCCATTCTAAATGACTTAAACCTGCAGAGGCATTAAAAGTAATTGAGGTTTTTCTTAGATTTATTAGAGAACTAAAGATTAAATATTAACTAAGTGTAACTAAGTTGAAACCCAAATGTATAATGAATTGCTATGATATTGTTCTTAATAAAACCACACAAAATCATTATGGTTTATTGATCTTTTTTGGGAGTTATATAGTTAGTCACTGAGGCGAGAACCTCCCAAAATAAGAGTAGACTATTCATGTTTTTGCTGAATAACATTCAGCATGTGACTTACTAAAATAATAATTAACATTAATTAACACATAACCAATTGTAGTAATCTTACATGATGGTAACCCAAGGAGAAGAATAACACAACAAACATTCTCAAATACATTACATTGGACATGGTGTGAGGATGACTTACATCTACTGGTGCTCATTGTGTATGAGATTCTAAACATACTACATCTTATGGCAGCCGTGTGTGGAGATGTGTCACGCTATGACAGGTGGTTCCTCCACGTAACATGAGGGCCAGCTGTTGTTAAGTTATGTCTTCTGTTCCGCCCCACGGGGCCCAGTGAGTCTGCATCACAGAGCACGTTCACCTCCAGCATTTGTAGCTAGTGAGAGAGTCAGTTTTCCGGCGAGGTTACAGTCCGTCAGCTTCAATTGTTTTGCTTCCGAAGTTTGTTCGGGGGTTTTGTGGATGAAATGGAATTGATTAAGTCTACACCTGCACCATCTCCCGAACCCACTAATATATTTATAAAGCTTTTTGTCTTGAGAAAGTAAGAATTAAATAAAATTTAATAAAAATTAAAATGCTGTGAAAATATTCAACTCACAATATGACAGAGAGCACTACATAGATGCAAAGTATGGATTTAGCTTGTTTGAGGTGTCAAGAGCTAGATCACAGATCACAGTACAACACAAGCACTTATGAGGTTTTTATATTGTTTGTTCCCCATCATCTAAGTCTTCACAGATAAAACAGTCATCATAAATGATAAATATATATATATATATATATATATATATATATATTTATCATAAATGATAAAAATATATATATATATATATATATATTTTTTTTTTTTTTTTTTTTTTTTTTATCATTTATGATGACTGTTTTATCTGTGAAGACTTAAAATCTTTGAATGTTCCACAAAATGACATTAGACTACAATATCTAAATTGCATTTACTTTTTTACTTATTTACTTACTTCTTCTGTTTTGATTCCAGTAATAACTCAAATCAAATAATAAAAAAACAGGAAAGTGTTCAAATCAACCAAAATTTGGATCCAATTAAGTTCATTTATTAATCTGGACAGTGTTTTGTATGTTGTAAATCAATGTTTGAAAGTGATTTTCTGCATTAGGTGTCATTAGCTCTATGTGGCCGTTAACAATAGCATACATAATGCATTAGAACTGCAGCAGCACAACAACTGTTCAGGAGCAGGTTCACAGGCAGTGGGCGAACAGAGAGGAACAATTTATGAATTATTTTTATTTCACCTTTTTTTCACCAGGCAAAACATTAAGAACAATTTCTTATTAACACTGTTGGCCTGGGTATGTCAGACTAAAGTGCACCAAAGGGGAAGGAAGAGGGACATAAACAGTTTGCTTGAAACTACAATGACAAATCATTTGTAAAATATTTACACAAGTCCTTTAAATGTCCTTTACTTTGCATTTAAAAAGAGAAATCATAGACTCCAGCTTTAGCAAGTTACTCATTAACAGCAGCAAATCGAGATGACATGAGGCAGAAAGAGGACTTGGCCTTATGAACTTTTAGTTTGATGAGCTGAGGAAGTGTTGTATCTGGAAGGAGGCTCTTGTTGTAGCAGCTGATGAAGAGCGTGGGTGAGAAATATCATGGTTTTACAAATGAGTCTGACAGTTCACCTGGCCCTGACTGCAGTCTCTAATGAAAATAATACATGGACAATATTTCCATGTATTATTTTCAAGATCAATATTTTCAAATATCACACTTTTGTCTCTCCTGAACTGTGAAAGATCTTTGAGTGTCATGAAAAGTGCTATACAAGTGTCGAGTTGAGTCGAATGATAAAGCTCTCTTTTTACCGGTCGGTCTACGTTCCTGCCCTCACCTATGGTCATGAGCTTTTGGTAATGACTGAAAGGACAAGATCGCGGATACAAGGGGTTGAAATGAGTTTCCTTCTTAGAGTGGCTGGGCGCTCCCTTAGAGATCAAAGTAGAGATGCTGCTCCTTGTCATGGAATTAGACATACACCGATGCTATTCCGTAACACATCGAGAACACAATTCAACCTAGAATATGAAACGACACAGAAACATCAGACATTTGTGTGGCATGCATGGGAGAAAACGCGGGGACTGATCACGTAAGCTGTTGTAAGCAGCTTACGTGATCCTCCTGCGTCTCACCCCCGCGTCTCACCCCGTTTTTTCCCATGCTGGTTGGTTTTATTAGATATTCTGGAATAGGCGGGTCACATTTCTCATTGGTCAGCCTCACATCAAGGCACTTGGTATTTTTCCGTAGAGATCAAGCCTTGGGTAAACATTACCCAGACTCCTCTGGGTTATCACCCCCCCTAGGGTAAACATCCTTTGGCCCATCTTTACGACCCCTTCACAAATGCAGTTTGTCAAACACCCGTTCTTCTCTTAGACTAATGATGCAGATAAAATATCACTATTATGCAGATAAAATACATCACAGAAATATACTCATATATTCACATTTTATCACACTCCTCCAGCTGAGGTGGCTCAGGCATGTTCCAGAAGCCTCCTGGGCGCCTCCCTGGGGAGGTTTTTCGGGCATGTTCCACCAGGAAGAAGCCCCGGGGGAAACCCAGGACACGCTGCAGGGACTATGTCTCTCGGCTGGCCTGGAAACCCCTCAGGCTCCCCCCGGAGGAGTTGGAGAAGTGTCTGGGGTGAGGGAAGTCTGGGAGTCCCTTCTTAGACTCCTGCCCCCGCGAGCCGGCCCCGGATAAGCGGAAGAAGATAGTTGTTGGATTGTCTAACTCTGATAAACTCAGGGTTCTGAAATGCTTCCAAAGTATCCAAGTATAGGAATTCTAAGATGTAAGGCTGTTCCAGTGTAGTTAGCTCTCCGTAAATCCCACCGCTGAGGACAACTGGAACGCAGCATTACTTTCCCTGTTTGCCTCCATGGAGAAGTTGATGACATACTGTGGAATATTCCGGTAAAAGCAATTTCCTTCTCCACATAGAGAAGTAGGCGTCATCCATGAGTCCTGATAGTGCCACTTTAAAATAGAATCCAAAGAACAAATTGTAATAGAAAACAGCAGTGAGCCCTTGCAGTGCTGTTACAAATGACAAGTACTGATGGATGGAGGTATTTAGCTCAGTATATGAGCCGTATGAACGTTATCAATATTTATCACTAAAACTGCTGCACTTCAGCCTTTCTCTAAACACTAATCACTGTTCATTAAAGCAGTGGTTCCCAAACCGGGGGTCGCAAAGCATGATCTGGGGGTTGTGAGATGATTTCAAGATGAATTGTTAAAAATTTGAATTAATTTTTTTTTATTAAATGCAGTCAGATTCAATGACATTGGGTCCGATAACACAGACTACTGCAAAAATTGAATAAACTACTGAAATTACTATAAAATTCAATTCAATTTAGCAGTGTGGGTCTGTGTCATGATTATTTTGGGGTCCAGGCCTGAAAAGTTTGAGATCCCTTGCATTGAAAGATTTCAAACAAACAGAATGCACTCATCAACCGCACATGCTATAACTAAATAAAGTGTGCACGCATAATCAATGTCCAATCAGTGTTTCTCCGGGACATCATCCGCCAGTCATTTGTCATGAAGTGGCCAGTACAAAGCGCTTAATCAAATATCAGTCAAGGGACGTGTAGGCAGAGGCTCAGAAAAATACACATGTGGACACACAGTACTGTATACTACCACTATAATGGGTGCTAATGAGTATGTGAGAACCGGAGATGATGGACTGGATTATCATAATTCCCCCTGAATGCGTTTAAATGATACCTCGGATCTTATACAGATTTTCTCCGCAACATTACACTCTTAATAGCCAGGAAACTTGTCTTCTGCTCTATCCATTTTGTTCTGGTCATCTGTGGGAGAACATCAAATTAATCACACTATAATTCAACCGTAAAAGAGCTACCATTAGTAACATTGGGTTTATGGAGAGGTACAACAGTGATCCGTTTGGTTTCTTCACATTTGCCACATGAAAATAGGGACAAAACCTGAAATTAGACAATGTGAATTATGGAAAATACACTTGTCGAGTGGGAAATTGCACATCGTCATTTCTACTGAAGAGCTGGAAAATAGTCTTGTTGCCTGAGATGAACTAACCTTTGACCTCTTACCATAGCGGACAGCAGCAAAAGAATCACAAATGAAATGTGTTTTTACCCATGTGGCCATGATGCCTGCATAATTATATGTCTTACACATGGCACCTCTATTTCCACTATTTAATATAATTTCGAATGTTTTGCTTTTTTCCCGGTGCACGAGGCTATTGTCTCCCGCGAGTTCACTACTTTATATTGTATGTTTGTATATTTTCCAAGGTATAGTGTGTTTTTAACATATTTTACTTTTGTTATAAGCACTAAAGCACTTGGAAAGGATCATCTTCTCCATAGTCCAGCATAAATGTGGACTAAAACAGGACAAAACCAAGTCTAGAAAACAAAAATGAGCTGATTAAAAACAAAAAATTAAAAAGTTGAAATAACGTATAAGGTGATTTCTGTCATTTCATATTTGTCTGATAATGAAACCCCAATTAGTAAGTTTGATGAATTATTTAAGCTAATTTCATTTGGATTGATAAAATATAGAATAAAATATATCGAGCTATTCAAGAGACAATTTACATTTATGACCATTGCATTCATTTACTATAGAGGCAAAGGCATAAGAAATTCAGCAAACTCAAAATGCAATGCAATAAAATAAAATTCAGTTACATTTTCTCATTGTTGGTTAAGTTAATTGAATAAAATTGTTTGCAAACTCATCCACTGTTTATTTGATTTTTTTTTTTTTAACCAAAATCCCAAACCACTGAGTGCAACAATTTCCCTAAAGAATACTAAGCATACAGATGAAACATATTTATCCTTCCAATGACCTCATCATAGTCAGCACTAATCCAGCATTCTTAGCAGACCCAAGAATTTCAAAAGTCCATCCCACAAGAACGAATCCCTATATTCACCACAGCATCAAAGTTAAAAAGTCCAGCAGCACCAGAGGAGCAGGACCCGATTCTCGCCGAGGAGCTTAAGTGAGATTCATGATGTAATCCCGGGGCCATATGTGGATTTACACAGACATCATCAGTCACTGTCAGTGTGTGTCCAGCCTCGTTGTCATAGCGATTGTAATTATCTACCACTACTGCGTCTTTCACTTGAAGGCTCTCGCTGTGCCTGAAATTAATAACTAAAGCGGAGTGTGACTTCAGACTTTTGCCCGGCAGGTGTGTGTGCTGCTAAAAGGCAATGGATGGATGTAAATGCTTGTGTCATTTTGAGTAAGTAAGAAGAGCGAGAGAAGGAGCCAGAACATGTCCTTTCTGATAATGAGTATCTGACTGCTCCACTGCTTTGAGCAATAAATCCCACTTTAAGCTTGTTTACATGTCCTGGCAAACCGTGGACCTGTTATGGAAATGGTTTGTTTGGGTTGTGGATTTGCGTTCATCAGAGAAGGCAATATTCTAACACTAGTAAATCTAGTAGATCACCATTTAGTCATGCGTATTCTTTTTGAAAGACAAAGTGGTAGATGATAAAAAATATATATATATAGTCACCCTATCATACATAAGAAAATATAACATCAGCACAGTAGTCAAACCGAACCAAAAACATGGCCAATTGTTAATGAAGATAAAATTCCATAAGAACAAAAATGCCAAAGAATATATTAAATTAAATGCAAAAAGCTCTCTATTTACCGGTCGGTCTACGTTCCTACCCTCACCTATGGTCATGAGCTTTGGGTAGAGATCGAAAGAACAAGATTGCGGATGCCGTGTGGCTGGGCGCTCCCTTAGAGATAGGGTGAGGAGCTCGGCCACACGGGGGGAGCTCGGAGTAGAGCCGCTGCTCCTCCACGTCGAGAGGAGCCAGCTGAGGTGGCTCGGGCATCTGTTCCGGATGCCTCCTGGGCGCCTCCCTCGGGAGGTGTTTCAGGCATGTCCCACCGGGAAGAGGCCCCGGGGAAGACCCAGGACACGCTGGAGAGACTATGTCTCTGGGCTGGCCTGGGAACGCCTCGGGATCCCCCCGGAAGAGTTAGAGGAAGTGTCTGGGGAGAAGGAAGTATGGGAGTCCCTGCTCAGCTTGCTGCCCCCGCGACCCGGCCCCGGATAAAGCGGAAGAAGATGGATGGATGGATGGATGGATGCAAATAATGTGAAAAATCAGATGAAACACCAAAAGAACACCAACAAGAATGTGAAAAGAGAAATCGTGGAGAAAAAAAATAAAGAAAAAATAAAGAAAAAAGCAGAACAAAGAAAGAGAATCTAAAGTCAGTATTTCATGCCCAGAATAAACACATTACGTACTGGGACGGGACACAGGTCAAAAGTTCAAAAAACATCCAGTTCAAACGTTGGTGATTAATATCTGAAAGTTACCACGTGTCAGGAAGTATCATCATCAAGGCCAGTGACGGTTCTGCAGTACATCTGTCAATTCATTATCTTTTAAAATAACTGTTTGTGGGAAGTACGTGTTATAGATATACAAAAAAATGACACAACAATCAACTCAATTATAGCAGAGAATTTGTACTTAGTTACATTATACCTAAAACATTCTATGTGTAATTCTGAAGCCTAAGTCAAGCTCTGAAGCTGGATATCAAAGACAAACAAATGTATTTGCAAATGTTCAATCCATACAACCCACGTATTTTCCTCATTACTCTCAATCGTGCCCGTTATATTATTCAGTTAATCAACCCATTGTTTATCTTTCAAGGTTGTTACTTTGCTTTGCTTCTTTGGCCTTGGCCATGTTCATTTTTTCTTCAGAGGCCTTCACCAAACACACCAAACGCAAATAAAGTTAGGCAGCAAAGCCATTATTAGTCACCCTGTTATGTTTTGTGATTGTAATAAAACAGAATAACAAACACACACATTTATGCTAACTTTCCTTTAATATTAATAGAGGATGATATTTTTTTGATGAATCTATCAGAAGGATTGTCACACTACCCGGCGTGAAATGTCTCATTCAATATCCGAATTGGTTTGGAAAATACAAAAATCGCCCGTCTCGAACATTAATCTATTTCTTTGTTGGTGAATACAAAGAGGAAATGTGCCCTTTCATTCACCGCTTGAAGGAGCTTTTTCACTGAGGCGCCGGTAGAACTCTCCAGACACATGAACTAAAATCACAGATGAAACAACAGCACACTCTAGTTTTAAAATGTTTTTGTTTTGTTTTTGGAAACTGTAGTAAACACAATATTCAAATCACACAAAGTGGAGATCTGAAAGAACTGGAGTGCTTTACTTTGATGAGATTAACTCTAGGGCAATTATTGATGCGTGCTATGAAGAGGCAACCAGACACAGTGTCTCCAATGCCCTGGTTGTGTTACAGCTTCCAAGAACGGCATAGAACTGATTTGTAATTAGTACCTGCGGAGAAGCAGAGAAGTCATTCTGTCAGTGTTTTTAAAGAGTAGATATTGGTTTCAGGCTTTTCTATAAATATTTCTTGGTGGGAAAATACATGTGGGAAATATTGATCCTAGTTTTCACCAGTCAAGTGGCAGTTTCTGAAGAAAAGAAGGGGAAAAATCTAATTTACAGGAAGAAGCACTGTAAATTTAATGGATTTCTTATTCATGGATTATCTCTATGTAGACGGTAGCAACATTATTATAACAGAACATTTATAACTGCAGAGGCTCTGTGGCAGGTTCAAAGACAGTGGATGGACAGTTGAGAGCAACTAGAAGACAATAACACAAGGACTATTAATAATTACATTTTTGGATTTTCAACTTTATCCAAATGCAGAGCGCGGTGGCCATGTTGGATTGTCTAACTCGGATAAAAGCAGAATTCCTACTTGAAAATGCCACATCTCAGCCAAGAGGCAAATCACTATTATGTGTTTTGGGATTGTCTTGCAAATATTGGACTGAAATAAACAAAGCCTTACAGACAATTCATCACCATCCCAATGGATTTCAGGACTATGTATTTAGGCCTCAGGACTCCTGCCATGGACACAATTGGCAGCTATCTCTGGTGCATCCTCCTGGCAGCAGCGACTAGGGCTCTCACAAAGAATGGATGACACAAAATGCACCGATGACAAAGGACTGGACATTTTAATGGACATTCACAATATCGAAAAAAATACTTTCAGACTTAACCTGACAATTGATAAATTTGACAGACTTTGGACAAAATGGGACTTTTTCTTTGGGTTTCCTATGCCATAATTCTCTCTTCTTTCTCTTGTTATGATCTGTTGGATGTCTACTTTTTATTTATATCTTGAGTGGATGCAAATCTGGTGATGTTTATTGACTTTAATTGGGGAAACATTTTGAAAAAAGAGCTTATGCCCGTCAACAATTTTCTAGGATTATAGGCAAAGATGTGGACTGTGACATGTATTTGCATGATATGAAATGTATTTGTTTTGTTTTTGGCCATTTTCTTTGGATTATTATTTTTTATCACGGTGGTTATTTTTTATTTATTTATGAAACCAAATGAGAAAACCTCTCCTTTTCATTGGTATTCTGTCAAATACAAAATAAAACCGAGAAACACATGTAATCCTGGTAAAATGAAAGTAAAACATCCAATTAGACAATCATTGAAAAAAAAAAAGCCTGAACACACAAAAGATACAAAATGGGATAAAATTATGTAAAACAGGATTACTGGTACTGCAGGTACTTTGACCAGTGTTTGAATTCATTAGATACTTGTCCATCATGGATAGACAAACAGTTGGATCCGGAGGGGGAAGTGATCTGGTTACCATGGTAATGAGTAGCTGAGTAGTCTGTAGCTAAACCGGCTTTACGTATATTTTTGAGCATTTTATTTTTCATTTCATATGAGATAAGGCTATAGGCGATGCATTTGTTTGTTTTGTTAATGCTGCATACATGTGCTTACAATTTACCAATTTGCCTAAGCCCTAACCTAAGCCCTAACTAAAACCCTAACCAAAACCCTAACCTAAACCCTAACCTAAACCCTAACCTAAACCCTAACCTAAGCCCTAACCTAAGCCCTAACCCTAACCTAAACCCTAACCTAAGCCCTAACCAAAACCCTAACCAAAACCCTAACCTAAACCCTAACCTAAGCCCTAACCTAAGCCCTAACCTAAACCCTAACCTAAACCCTAACCTAAGCCCTAACCTAAGCCCTAACCTAAACCCTAACCTAAACCCTAACCTAAGCCCTAACCAAAACCCTAACCCTAACCTAAACCCTAACCTAAACCCTAACCTAAACCCTAACCTAAGCCCTAACCTAAACCCTAACCTAAGCCCTAACCTAAGCCCTAACCTAAACCCTAACCTAAACCCTAACCTAAGCCCTAACCAAACCCTAACCTAAACCCTAACCAAAACCCTAACCTAAACCCTAACTTTACCCTTTGTCTAACACCTGATAAAAGAGAGCTATAATCTATTTCACCCTGGAGAGACAAAGAGACAACGAGAAAGGACTGTTTAGCAGCTTTATTCATGAGATATTTGGCGCTCAGACCCCGGCGGAAGACGTTGCGATCATGGGCACTCCATGATCTATTTGTATCAGATGTCTCCCCCCGGAGCCTGGAGACTGGTGGTGGTATATGTGAAGAGGAGGTAGAGGATGAGGGGAGTGCAGAGGAGGAGCTGGGGAGGTGGTGGGTCGCAGTACGGTTTGAGAGGTCGAGCCATCTGCCTGAGGGCTTAAATGCGACCACCTGTGCGTTGATTGGAGCGGGGAGGAGTCACTTGAGAGCGTTGATTGGGGATGAGGAGCAGGTGCGAGGGCCATGGTACAGACGCCCCCTGACCTTTCACCCTCCTTCTTGGCCGGGAAAAACTGCATAACCTCTTTGGGATAAGCGCAGAAACCTGGAAGAGTCCATGGTGAAGTGAGGGATCTGACTCTCACAGACGGACAGGCGGGCGCCCGCTTGAGTGCGATGATGGCGCTGGGGAGAGGGGTCCTTCCATGGTGGCCGACGCCCGGACTGGCTGCGTTGGTTGAGCTGGGGAGCGGGTGGCCTTGACGTAGATGGATGGAGTTAGGTCTTCCAGGCTGAATTTACGCAGGCTTCATTTGGCATTTAAAACACAAAAATGTAGCTATAACCTATTATTTCCAGACAAATCAAAAATGGGAAGAATCAGGATAAGTTTGTAATCCAAACCAACAAATAAACAAAATTGCCCTACAATTCACAACCTTTTTCCTTAATTCCCAAATTCCTAATCAAACTTTTAGTGATGCATGTTTCAGCTTTGGAATGTGAATGGTCAAAACCCAATAAACACTCAATATAATGCCTATAAGCCCGTCCGTTGTTCCCAACAGCAGCTTGACTCCTCTTTATATTTACCAAAAAAAATCGATAGCAAGAATATGACATCTGATTTTTCTTTGTTCAAAGCTTGTGAGCACTTGAGTAAATCAGACATCAGAGGCCAAAAAGACAAAGTGCCCCAGCCATTTGTTTGAACTCCAAAGGGTTCAAAAAGAGTTTGAATTGGAGGTAATTTTAGTCATGCATTTTGTGAAAAATCGGCCTTCTTGATAAGTTTAAATACAAATCTGTGCTTTTCTTTATATAATGAATGTTTTAGGTTGATGGGAGAAAGTGTCTGGAGAAACATGAAACTTTGCACAGAAAGACCTGCAGAGGAGTCGAACCCAAAACCTCCTTGTTGTGTGCTCTGCCACCATCTGCAGACTTTAAGTGTTGATTTTTCTGATTATGAGTCTACGTTCTAAAATATGACTGGATATTTTTGGCAGTGAAAATGTAGCATCGCGACACAAGTAGCCATGCTTTTTTCACACCACAGCTGAGCTCCACAAAAGACAATCTGTTCTGTCTGAATACAGTTTCACCCCCATTTCTGTTCCTCAGTAACCACAATCAATAACAGCACACCCACTGCCACATATTTTAGCAGATTCTATTGATTTTCATATGCTGCAGTTCGGAGAATCCATTGCATCTTTCACGAGACTCCTTCAACTGTAATCTGACCCCAAACGGGCATAAAATACAATACACAAACATGTTCAGTGTCATCTTCTGTTACGAGGGAGTTGGCAACACAGTAATTGCAGAAAGAAAGTATAAATCTGGCTCTATGTTGGAGGTTCCCACATATTGATAGAATGCAAACGATGTAGGCGTGAAAGGTGTGAAACGGTGCCTCATTATTAATCAAGAGTAGATGCTATTTTTATGTGTTGTGTATGTGTTTTAAAATATCTGCTTTAGTATTGTTAATTTGATCGCTTTCATGATTTTAAGCAATGAAAGAAATCCATTGCAATCAACTAAAACAACTATTTTTAGTCCTTTTTAAAATATTTTATTTCCATACAAAATCTGTATTCCACCTCATGTCCAAAGCAGAAATAAAAAGAGCTAAAACAAGCATAAACCAGTTTACTAATGCCAACAGATTCCCACACAGAATGCTATTTAAACCTCTACACATGGCAAAGACGTAGGTGTACTCCCTGCCTGCTCGCACTCCACAATGATCTAAAACACACAAAGGGAACCACACAATTGAGGGCCCGAAATGGAGCCAATGAATCAAAGGCTTGAGCCAAAGCACTCTGCTGCAGGCACATCAAAAGTGCTCCAGCACCTGCCTGTGATCGCTATAGGAACTGAGCGAGAGGGGCCGTTATTCCTGAAGGGACAACCAGACAGAGTAAGATGCATTTCCCCTGGTGCTTTCTTGTTCACCGTTTTGTAAAAGCTAAGCCAGAGGGAAAATCAGGTGAATGCATCTCTATAGTTACAGTCGTCAGCGTGTCATAGTGAGGATCTACATTTAGTGAAATCTGTCAGTTGATGCAATAAGAAACACAACTTTTATTCTCCTTAAAGACATTTCCTGGTGAATTAAGTGTATTTTAAGCATAGTGAATTCAAGCCTAGTCACAATTGAGTCTTAATGGAGGGAGTTGATGTGGCATTACGAAATTAAGAAAAGTAAAGTGATTGCTTTGTAGGTGTTGAAATACAGCAGGCAGCGCTAGCATCATGGTAGTATTTAGCCCAAAGCTAGTTAGAAGTCTTTGATAACTCTGTTTTTTATATAATAGTCTGGGTTTGCTCTTGTTAAACGCAAAGGAACTTCCATGTGAACATCAGCCGTCCAATGTTTAACGGTGTGGAGCTCAGTTTAGTGAATACTTAGGCCTGACTTTGAATCCAAATTTTACTTTTAAATAGCACATCAGAAGGATCACGCGCACTGCAAATTTTAGTTTTAAATTTCTGTACAGAATTTTATACAAACAAGATTATTTATGACGTTGAATGCAGCATGCATTATTATTTCACATATAAAGTAGAGTTTACCCTCCTGGTCACTCTCTGCCGACACAACTCATTTCACCACTGCATTGTTTTAGATAAATATAGTTAACTCAGTTTCGACAATTTTGTTCATTTTAAAAAATCATGTTTTATATTCAATGTTCATCACAGACTATATTATATTAAACCATAGACCACGGCTCGAGGGGACTGTAAGGTTCCACACAGCACCACATTCGACAAACTGTGCTCTCAAGGGTCTCATTATTGGAACAGTCTTCCTCTGATAATAAGAGAATGTCCATCACTGTCCACTTTAAGACTACACCTCAAACTGTGGATGAAGGAAAACAAGGTCTGGGAGCACTTATAACTGCCTTTTATTGTCCTGTGTTGTTTTAATTGTATAATGTTTTGTAATTGTCCTCTATGTAATCTGACTAGAGACTATAGATGGAAATTAGCATTTTTGATATAATCTGCCATATTTAGAATGTAAATTTTATGTAAATATGTGCTCATTATTATGCACTGTCCCAATAATGTCAAATATATACATAAGTTGTTGAGCAGTGGATGATAGAGCAGCTCTTCTTAATGGGCTTTACCTGGGAGGCCAACTATCTATGGACATTTTGCACATGTTGCCTGTAATAATCATAAAAAATGTTTGACATTCAATCCCAAACTGGTGGATCTTTTAAACCTGTCACCAGTTGTCATTAGGGGCCATTCCATAGGTACTGCCCAGGAGCATATTCCCCAAAGAGCCCGTCTTAAAAACAAACCGCTTGTATTTGTCTGACAGGCACCACTGCCCACGGTGTGTGTGACCCACTGACTTGACTAGATGGTCATCCTGCCCAGGGCTTACACAAGCTCCATTTGTGAGGGGTTTCCTGAAAGTAGCATGTTCTTGTTTATTTTTGACAAAATATGATTTCACATTTAGGGTAAGGTTAGATTTGGGATTAGGGTTAGATTCAGGAACAATTCATTTGGAATGCAGGAACACCACTTCTGTCCTGCTGCAAAATGATGAACATTTAAGGGAGGTCTTATAAATGTGTTTCAGTTTCCTGCTTATAAGTTATATTTGAAGACTGTTGTCCATTCAAAAGATCCATCCATCCATCCATCCAACATAAAATTTGATATTTTTAAATGTAAAATGTTTTGTTTAGGATTGGGTCCAAAAAGTGGCCATTTTAATAACATGGCTAAAAGTTCTTTCAGCTGTAAAATAAATAAATAGACTATGAAAACATGGTTGATTTTAGTTTACAGAGATGTTAGACTTTCTAGACATTATTTTGTAATAACAGATATATTAACCATACAACATCCACAATATGACAGGAAACAGATAACTCTACAGTAGAATCCACACCAGCCCTCCAGATTTGTGCAGTATTGGATATTACGACATAATGTGAACCTAAGTGAACCCAAGTGTGTCGTCTCCAGTGTTGCGAGCGCTAACCTCCCATTCTTGTCACAGCAAATTGCCTCTGTCCTCTCCTGAACTTTAGCTGCAGTTTGTCTTAGAGAAGACAAGTCCCATTATTGCAGTGTTAGTTAAGGGATATCAATGTTTGAGTTAGGGTTGTGTTCAAAATATCGATGCAGCGATATATCATCACGGACTCCGTATCGATCTTTTACTTTTGTACTTTTACTTTCCACCACTGACCAGGACTAGATCAGGTCAAATCAGGTCAACATCAGGAATGTGTGAACGCAGCCTAATAAAAGACACAACGCAGCAGCAGGGATATGTTCTAATCATTCTACAAAAGTCTGTCTAAAATGTCAGATCAGGACATGGGGCGGAGTCTTTTCTCTTGTTTAGGGCATCAAGGTTTCACAGCGCTGCAGTGATATATCCTTAGCTGCTCTTTCCTCCCTCTCATCAATAACAAGTGTGGTGACGTGCCCTGCTGAGTAGCCAAAGTCACAAGATCACCTTAAACTTTAGATTATATCTTTAGTGTGTCTGACAGTCATCATTGATCACAGTCATGGAGATGGATTTTAAGTTTGGTTAGCAAGCAAAAAGTCAAAGGATGAAATTTGGAACAAAGTAACTGACAAAACATGTTTGAAAAAAAAAAAATCTAAAATACTATTTCGTGGGGTCGTTTTCTCTAACCAATATTTGATATTTACTTTGCTACTGTTGCCAATAACTAAGATTTGATATTGTATTTATCAGAAATATAAAATAATTAGTTGCATGTTGCATTATTTATTACTATCATTATTCATCGTTGCACCGCAATTTTGTTCACTGACAAAAACAGGCAGTTTACTTTTCTGATTCGGATTGTATAATCATACAACCACATTTGTATCCTCGCTTTTCTATTTCCATGGGAACTGACTGCATAAAAGGATGCACTGATGCACTTGGGACAAATTGGGGATGACACGCGGGCGCAGAAGACTAAGACGCAGCTTAGAAAAAATACTGGTGATAATAAACGTGCACGGAGCTAACTATGAATCTTTACACGTTTTACACTAAATACAGCAGAAGACCTTAGGAGTCTTCTGTCCTGAGGACTGTTACTCTCTTAATTTCCCTGTAACACGTTTGCCTACTCTACCTGACAAATCCTCTACCATCTTAGCTAAAGGTTCAATATCTGACCAATATCTCAAAAAACAGAAAAACAAACAAAAAACATATCATTTGACTTAGCTTGACTCCAATCATATAAAATGTTGTTTAAAATTGCTTAAATTAATCGTATTTACATTTATTAGTTGGTTCATATAATTATCAGTAAGATGTATCTAGAGATGTAAATATAACACAACATAACACATGAACTATCCAAGTCTTGTCATAAAGAATGACACTTTGCGGGTTCTAGAAATAATAGGCACATTGAGCACGTAGCTCCACTGACTAAATATAAATATAGATTGATTGAGCCATTTAAGTCAAATTCCCGACAGGAGTAATGGTTTGCCCAGATGGCAGAAGGTCAGAGCTGGTTATGTTGGCAGGACTAAAGCCTGTAAAGCGTTAGTCTGGGGACCTGCTCACACCACCATCTGTGCCATCTCTCTGTGTGTATTTATTGCACCTTTATACGAAGGGTAAAACAGGTCAGATTCCTTCACTATAGATTGCCTGGAATGTTCCACAGTACAATGGGGTTAAAGTTATCTTGGAGCTTTTCATTCATTCTTATGCGCGCAGGCCTGTCTTTCCACCCGCTTGTTTCCAGGGTGATGGATAAGTTTATAAGTTTAATGGTCTGGTTTGCACCTGGTTTCTTCCCGGTCTAGTCCTGGTTCTACTCAGAGTTAAGTTCCAAGTTTAGTCCCAAATAAGGTATAACATATTACCACTCAAACATCGGAATCCCTTGGGAAATATGCTATGGATTGATTTTCGTCAAATGTCCACTGTTCATGTGAGCAACAAGTCAACAATGCACCAATTCCCTGGGTGGCCTGAAAACTGCTTTTTAGTCAGCAGCCCTATGTTGACTAATACAGCTGGAAGGAAGGTTACGTCGTGTGGCGGCGCCCACACGGGCTTCCAGAATAAGGTGAATTGGGTGCATTCACACGGCAACACAACATTAGAATCCCAGTGTTACCGGCTCAGCCCACCATGAGAGTTTAACATAATTGAAGTCTAAAACGAGATTACACCCTATTGTTACACTGTAGTTTGAGTCGTGCATCGTTTATTTCAGGTCAATATGTTGAATTAGCTACATCTGGGGGTCAGAGGGGTCAGAGCAGGACACTGAACGTGATCAGTATATTTGTCAACTTTCTATAAGCTCTGCACTTCTTCAGGCAAACTCTGGCATTTTAACAGGATTAAAAATGAGCATTAGTGAGCTTGAACTCATAAATAAGGCAGTTTGGACAAGAGCGTTTTCGGATCATACAGGTGTTGATAAATCATTGCCTTGGAAATTAAATCTTAATAAAAGAAGACGCCTTGAGGAAAAACAACATGGTCCAAGTTAGGAAAAATGAATGGAGTGCGTCTGGTATCACACCTGCTTAAAG
The DNA here is from genome assembly GCF_026437365.1 of Eucyclogobius newberryi. Classification (NCBI taxonomy): domain Eukaryota; kingdom Metazoa; phylum Chordata; class Actinopteri; order Gobiiformes; family Gobiidae; genus Eucyclogobius; species Eucyclogobius newberryi. The sequence continues at coordinate 20,568,171 of NW_027315812.1, forward strand.
AAATGTTCTCTTATTTCATTCACATTAAAAGTTTCTGGGCTGCTCAGAGAGGTGGTGGAGAGGTGAAGGTGGCAGCACTTATGCCAGGCTCCATGTGCAGTCAGCCGGAGCGCGAGTTTGAATCCCGGCTCCGACAGACAGTTTGCTGCATTCTCTGTCTATTAAAGCCTTCAGTCCAAACAAATCCCTAAAAAATACATAAAGCTATGAATCATTTTTGTGATATGTGGCATAAATTAGATCCATGAATATCTATTATGGATGGGTTGGTAAATAAACGCAAAGAAAACGGTCTGCATGAGGTTCAGTAAGCGTCCATTTGACTTTAGCAATCCAATATTTCTTCGAACAGTGTGGAGCTCGTCCTGACTTTGGATCCAAATTTAACTTTTAAAAAGAGCGATCACCCATGCAGTCAATTTTAATCTACATAATTTTAAACATATAAGATCCTTCATGACCTTGAACGCTGCTTGCATGTTTTTACACACCATGATTTTCTCAAATATGTTTCACCTCCCGGTGACTCTCTGCTTATCACCCGCTGTAAACCAGAGACTGTGAGTGGGAGGGCACCAGGGCCACGGCTCGAGGGGACTGATAAGGTTCCACACAAAGGCACCACATTCGGACAAACTGTGCTCTCTGGGGTCTCATTATTGGAACAGCCTTCCTCTGACAACAATAAGAGAATGTCCATCACTGTCCACTTTCAGGAAAACCAAGTCTTGGAGCACTTATAACTGCCTTTTATTGTCCTGTGTTGCTTTGATTGTTTTCTATGTGACCTGCTTAGGAACTATTGTGGAAATGGGCATTTTTGCTGTAATAAATGGCATATTTACATTGTAATTTACATGTGTTTAATAATATGCACTGCTTCTATTAAATACATTAAAAGCAGATGTTGGAATTATGTAATCGAAATGGAATTGCAAATTCATTGGTTATAGAACATAGTTGTGGAAGATCTAAATTGCTGCATAAGGTAAATGTGTTTGCACAGATTCCCCTCATTGTATTCAGCACATGAATATTTACACACAACTGTACCCAATCTATCAGAGCGCATCAATAAGCCAGTAGGTCAGATGTAAACTGCTATGAGCTGTGTTGAGAAGGGACTACAACAGTGCATTATAAACAGGGTAACATCTGTTTTTGTGGGACAAAAAGAACGAGTTGCAGTTTTATTTTTGACTTATGCCACAGATTTTAGAAACAATATTAGACTCAAGACCACGAAGGTTTTTCCGATTGTCAATGTGATTTTAGGCTAACTAGTCCTAATTGATTTGGTAGAATAAAAAATGATTAATTTTGTTTTACAGAAGGCATTTCACACTATTGATCACAACGTCTTAATTCAAAAGTTAGCATCAGGAGAAGAGCATTAAACTTAGGAGATACAGATTGATCAATGTGAATCTTGGGATCAAAATATGACATGTTGGTTCTACCTGAAAACATCAGATCAAAAAAATCAGTACAAATAATTACTGATGATACAAATATTGAAGTACTTTTAGATCATAATATTTCTGGAAAACCCACGTAAGTTATTTATGTACAAAAGTTGCAAAATGTTGGCGTCATGAAGAGATGTCGTCACCAAAATGTGTTACTATTATCAATCACTTACAATGAGGCTTATAAACCTCGGATTACGCTCCAGTAAAGAGCAATTTGGATTGTCTACAAAGTTCCTCTAATGATCAGCTTTTTTAAAGGATAAAATACAAAGCATCAAAAACCTCTCTCTCAGCCAGTATTCAAAATCTATTTTTAGACAGAAATGCACAGTATGCCAATTTTAAGAAAAAACAAGTATTCATAAATTATATATATACCACGGGGAAGAACTTAAAATCTGTGTATTTCTGTTCCGTCAACCATTCCACCTGGTTTAAACCTTCCACATGCTTCTCTCACATCCATGTAGCAGAGGTCACCATGGCGATCTTGGCAGAGTGGAGACCTTTCTTCACACAGTGTAGCGCCCGGTCCTAAAGAGGCTGCAGGACAGGGTTTGTTCAGTCCCATACAATACAACTTTAATGGTGTGTAATATTCAATATCTTAAATAGGATTCCTCTGCCTTTAACATTCATAATAATTTATGAATTTAGGACTAATTAACTATGATTATTCTTCAATTTTCTGGGGCAAATTTGGAGAGTTCAAATGCCAAAGGGAAGGGTAAATCTCAATATTTAGTAGCCGCAAACCGCCCATGTCCACAGGAGTTTGTATTTTCCTAAAACATATACTGGCCTTTTTCCTTCCAAGAGAAAATCCTTCACTAGTTTCAGTGGAAATGTAATTGCCAACAGCATCAATAAATTGTTCATTTATGAAACAATGTTCAGTTTAACAGTGTTTATTTCCTCTCATAGCTTCAATCATGACTTCCGATCTCTTGATGAGTTTCCAGGATATTTGCCAGCTCGTTAGAAAGTTGAGGTCCATATAATCGTTCAACAAATGCTGCGGCGTCCTCATCAGTGATACATCCAGTGATTGATAAAGCTTGTATTTGAATTGACTTGATTAATTCTACAACATTAATGGCTTTTGTTTCTGCAATAAGTTCATTTTGTTCGTACAAAATGGCTGACAGTGTATAAAAGTTTTGAGATTATCTCCTTCTTCATAGTAAGTTGTTTGTTTCAAACAGAAGTGTTTCTACTTTTACATTGTACAGTTCAGACACCAGACCTTTCAGTTCAGAGCAATCTACCCTCATTCTCTCTAAATGTTGAAACTGATCTTCTAATCGTTTAACTTTAATTCAATCTTCTTGTCATTATATTCAAAATAAAATAAAAATAGGCCCAAAGTCACTGGGATAGGCTCCATAATATTTAATTTAATTGACATTTATTTCTTTTGATCATTTCTTGTTGAAAGTGCAATTGTAATTCTACCATAGCGTGATCTGTCAATGACATCATTCCAGTATGTCACATCCAAAAACATTATTTCTGGACCAAAACCAGGCAGATTTTGTTCTTATAAATGTTGCTTTGAATCTCTGTTGTAAATCGTGTCAGGTTTATACACGTTTGAAATAATAAACACATGAAGAATACAGTAATGTGGGCTTCAAACACGTTTTGTTGTTTACATTCATTCAATATTGGTGTTGTTTCTGAACACTCACAATCACTTTATATATCAATTATGTCTTGTTTCATGCCTTTAAGTCACTTGAGCTGGTACAAGTCCCAAATACCAACAGGTAAGGTTGGAATCAGAGTGTGAATTGTGTGGGTAAACATATTTTAATCAAGACATTCTGTAACACTAAGTACACACAATAGTTTAAATTAAATAATTCACCATTTCTTGATCATTTATTAAGTGTAAAACCTTTAGTAACACATGTACAAATTAGCCTTTACTCACTGCGTGTGAAGCATTCCGGTGCAGTACTTTCCCTGACAATAGTGCACACGCTGGCTCTCTGTCAGCCCCGTCAACTCAAATGGAACACATTATCATTAGTGCTACAAACTACAACTGCAGGTTCGTACTGGCCCCTTCTGCCCAAACACGAGCCCCCACCGGCATCACAATAAACCTGATGAGCTCGTCAGTGTTTTGTCGGATAATCAATTTTGTGTGATATTGTCTTGTAACAGAGAATTTCTGTCGTCTGACCAATAATTGTATGGATAGAAAAATGTGGTTATCAGCACACAGCAGGATGAAGCTGAACAATGGGTAAGAGGTCAATTTCACGACGCCATTTGTCAGTTTACTTAAGGTCGCTCCTTGAAAGAGTGTGTTGGACAGAAAGAAGGTGATGATTATCTCTGAGATGATGAAATGTTATATATAATAAGATGTGAATACTTGACCAAATAAGACTGCTGAAATAATTATGTCACAATCAACCTAATCATGTAGAAAACAATCAGTCAATCACTTTTTAAACAGACAAAACGCCCTGAAACGCATCATTTTGTGCAGTATTAACATCCTGCAAAGTTAACATGTCAGTGGCTACAATCTGATCATTATCTGATTCATGGATGTATCAGATCATTGAAATGTAATGAAACAGTGTACATTAACATACATCAGATAATCCAATAATAAGATCCGATTTTTGAGACATCTTTTAATAAAAAACACCTGATGACATGTGTCAGTGTTTTTAAGAGTAGCTGTTGTATTGTTAGTCCGAAGACAAGACAGTTTAGCAACAAAACGGGTGAGAGAGAGGGAAAGACATTCACTTAATTGTCTGAGCTACTTGACAAACTCTTTCTATCTTGAAAATGTTCTCGTTCACTTTTGTCTTTGCTACATTGGTTTTTCCCCTTTTTGCATCCTTGTCCTTGTCACAAAGTCTGTTTACTCACATGACATAACTGCCCTGTTTACATGACATTTCAATAGTTTGATAACTCCATAAATGTGATATGATTTATTTGTGTTCATGGAAACAGCCATTTATGTGATGGGAATAATCATATTTGTTCCTGGTTGTTTGTGCAGATGTGGACAAGGAATATTATTGTAAACTAATGTAACAAAGACAAAATTCTTGGTTTGTCTTGCTTTGTTACTCTAAACTTTATTTAGTGAAGAAGCCAATTATTACAATATCTGATTATTTTAAGGTCAGATTTCTACTGGCCATGAAGTGCACTGACTATTATCTATCTGCTACTTGCTGTCACTTGTAAATCTTAAATGGTTTTGAATAGGTGAAGAGATTTATAATGTTATTATCCAGTTAATGATCCAAGAAGTACAAGCTCACTCTTCACCCACACTTCACTCTGCTTTTTGTCCTGACAAAAAATGGATGGACAGATAGATAGATTTAGATTTAGTTTAGTTCAGGAGTAAAAAGCTATGGTAAAGAGTTCACTAAAAATACGCAACTATATGTTTAATTTATTCAGCAAAGATTGAAAATCCTATAGCCAATATATATGTCCATAATATGCATAATTTAAACGGTATATTTGCATCTTGCAGTGGGCTATATGGTGATTTCCATATGAATTTAGCACGTTCAAACAAAACAAAGTAAAGATTTGTGAATGAGTCATGGCACAGCTGAGGTGAATGCGTGAATGTAAAAGATGAAAAGCCACTATGTTATGCTTTTTTCCCGCTCACGCTGGGCTCACGATGGACAATTCCTCATATCCCATCACAGCCCTGTGGAGTAAACTATGCACTTTGTATCTACAGCGTCAGCGTGTGCACAAGCAGAGCTGGGGTTTCCTCCCAGGAGGATAGCAAGGTAGGCAAGGCAAGGCAAGGCAAGGCAAGTTTATTTGTAGAGCACATTTCATACACAAGGCAATTCAAAGTGCTTCACACAGCAGGAAAAATGCATTCAAATCACAAAGAAATCACAGAAACAGAAATACAATAAAATTAACTAAATTAAAAAATATCAATCCAACTGATTGTCTAAACTAATAAAATCACAAAGAGTGCAAAGAAAAAAATGTTTCAGCTTAGATTTGAACATTGTCAGAGTAGAAGCTTGTCTCACATCTTCAGGAAGACTGTTCCAGATTTTAGCTGCATAAAACTGAAACGCAGATTCCCCATGTTTTGTCCTGACTCTGGCACCAGCAGGAGGCCGGTCCCTGAGGTCCTCAGAGTCCGAGATGGTTCATATGGCACTAACATATCCAAGATGTACTTTGGTGCTAGGCCATGGAGAGACTTGTACACAAGCAGAGCTGCTTTAAAGTCTCTTCTCTGAGCCACAGGAGCCAGTGCAGAGACCTGAGAACAGGACTAATGTGATCATACTTCCTGGTTCTAGTCAGGACCCGAGCAGCAGCGTTCTGGATGTACTGCAGCTGTTTTACAGCTCGTTTGGAGAGGCCAGTGAGCAGGCCGTTACAGTAGTATAATCTACTGGAGACAAACGCATGGATAAGTCTCTCTAAATCTGGTTTTGACACTATATTTTTGATTTTGGCAATGTTTTTTAGATGGTAAAAAGCTGCTGATGTTATTGATTTGACGTGGCTATTAAAGTTCAAGTCTGAGTCCATTATTACCCCCAGATTTCTAATTTGGTTTGTAGGTTTTAGAGCGAGACTCTGGAGGTGACCGCTAACACTTTTTCTTTGTTTCTGTGGGCCAAAAACGATTATTTCAGTCTTGTCTGAGTTCAGCTGGAGAAAGTTGTTTTGCATCCACAAACTGATCTGTTGGATGCAGTGACAGAGTGAATCCACTGGTCCATAGTCACCTGCCGATAGTGAAACATAGATCTGAGTGTCGTCTGCATAATTGTGATAGGACACATTTTCACTGCGTATCAACTGACCTAACGGCAGCATGTAGAGGTTGAACAGAAGGGGACCCAGGACTGACCCTTGGGGCACTCCACAGGTCAGGGTCATGTGGTCTGAGACACAGCTTCCAATTTCAACAAAGTACTACCTGTCTTCCAGATAGGACGTTAACCAGTTTAGGGCAGTGACATTGATGCCCACCCAGTCCTCTAGTCTCTGTAAAAGAATCCCATGATCAACAGTGTCAAAAGCAGCACTCAGATCTAACAGAATTAAGACTGAGGCTTTGCCCGTGTCAGTGTTCAGGCGGATGTCATTTGTCACCTTGACAAGAGCAGTCTCAGTGCTGTGATGAGGTCTAAAACCTGACTGAAAAACATCAAATGAGTTGTTTATTAAGAGGAAATCTGTGAGCTGTTGGTAAACAACCTTTTCAAGGACTTTGCCCCAAAATGGCAGATTAGAGATGGGCCGGTAATGACTCAGTACTGCGGCATCAAGACTGCTCTTCTTTAGGAGAGGCTTTATGACCGCAGTTTTCAAAGACATTGGGAATGTTCCAGATTGAAGCGACATGTTAACTGTGTGAGTGAATGGTGCTAACAAACTGTTCAGCACAGACTTTAGAAATCTGGTGGGTAAAACATCGAGGCAGCATGTAGATGAACTCAGACTGGTGATGATCTCATGGACAGTTTTGTCAGTTACTGGTGCAAAGTGAGTTAGCTCTAAGTGTCTTGGTGGTTTTAGGGTAATTTTTTGCATTGTGGGATTTATAGCATTTTTAATGCCCTGAACTTTGTCATTAAAGAATAATGCAAACTCATTATACTTGGATGTGGAAATGAGTTCTAACGGCAGCTGAGCTGGAGGGTTTGTTAATCTGTTTACTGTGGCAAACAGGACACGCGAGTTGTTACTGCAGCTTCCAATTATTTCAGAAAAATATCTTTCTCTAGTTCTACATAAGATTAGGTTGTACATGTTCAGCTTCTCTTTGTAAATCTCTTTTTGAACCTGGAGCTTTGACTTGCGCCATTTCCGTTCGGCCCTGCGGCACTCCCTTTTCTGTGCCCTGACCGAATCGTCATTTCTCCACGGCGCCTTCTGCTTATTTTTAACCATTTTAGCCTTTATAGGGGCGATGGTGTCCAGAACATTCAAAACACTAGATGTAACAGAGTTCAACAAATAATTTACATTAGAACATGAGACATTTTCAAAGTTTATCATTTCCATAAACAGTGCACCTGTGCCATCACTTATGTGTCTCCTTTGAACAACTGCAGGACCAACCGGTGGTTTGGGAGAAACAGACAGGTCAAAGAAGACACAGAAATGATCAGACAGAGCAACATCGATCACATTAACATTTGAAATATTTACCCCCTTTGTAATTATGAGATCTAGAGTGTGTCCTTTGCTGTGGGTGGGGCCTCTCACATGCTGAGTAAGACTGAAGGTTTCAAGGACAACATCAAGCTTTTTAGCGTTTCTGTCACAAATATTATCAACATGCACATTGAAACCACCTGTAATGACCAAACCATCAAAGTCTGTGCATATGACTGAAAGCATCTCAGTAAAATCATCAATAAAACTTTGGCAGTGCTGTGAAGGCTTGTATAAAACAATGAAGAGAATGGATGGAGACTGTTTTAGCTCCATTTTAAAGGATACACACTCAAATGATGAAAACACCCCAAAAGACAACCTGCGGGTAATTATTTCATCTCTAAAGACAACACAGACTCCACCCCCTTTTTTGTTTTCTCGTGTTTCAGATTCAAACTTAAAGTTAGGTGGGGCAGATTCTATCAGAACTACTTTTCTGTGTTTTTGTCAAGCCATGTTTCAGTTAAAAACATAAAATCAAGATTATAAGAAGAAATAACATTATTAATTAAGAGTGATTTGTTACATAAGGATCTGACATTTAGCAAAGCAAGTTTCAGACTAGTTTCAGTGGGACTGGGCTTTATCTTTTCACAGGGAATATGAATCACATTTCTCAGATTGGGCCTGACTCGCATTTTGTTTTTCCATCTGTGTGATGATGTGACTACAGAAATAGCACTAGGGGGGGCTCTTTTTACATAGGGCCCCGGGTTGGTTTGATTTTTAATGTGACAATAAGTCCCGGCAACGCTGAGACCCAGTGCATCCTAGCTATGGGAGATACCAGGTGAAGGCGAGGTTGGATGGGTGGTGGGGCTTTTGTAGCCAAGGAGAGTTTGGGACCAGGTGAGAGGCGAGGGGGGATGGATGGTGGGGCTTTTGTTGGTGTAGTCGGCTTGTGCAGGGAAGAGTTGATAAGTATTGACATAGCCCTTGCTATATTGGGCGTGAGTGGAGCCATCTTAATGCCTGATTTGATCAGACTTTCAAAATGGCTGGGAAGGCCCATGAGTGAGAGTGGAGATGAGAAGGAGAATGATGAATCTTTAGTGGGAGTAGATGTTGCAGGGGGAACCCAGGGCTGGTCTGAAGGCAGGGGCGATGACAGGGATGTTGTTGGGCTTGTCACAGATGGGTCCAAGGCCTTTGAAGATTGTTCCTTTGCTGGAGGCGGTGGAGGTGAATGTGGAGCAGCTGGAGCTGAATCCTTTGCTGGTGGTGGTGGAGCAGCTGCTGATGAATCCTTTGGTGGAGGCTGAGGTTGTGGTGCTTTTGATGTTGAAACATTGGCTCGGTCTCTGGCTGATGGAGCAGGAATTCTTCTCTCATTCCTCTCTTCTCTAACTATCTGCTCAGGACCCTGTCCAGGCCCAGTCCAATGCCTCAGAGCGTGGAGCAGGTTCTCTGTCAGCACCCTCACTCCACCTCTGCATAGGTGGGGGCCATTTCTCTTAAACAGGTCCTCTCGTTTCCAGAATAGATAGAAGTTCTCAATGTAGTGTAGTCCTCTCGGGGAACACTCTTTGGACAGCCATGTGTTAACTATTACAGTCAGAATAACATGAAACATGCAATACGTAACTTTTCTGGTGAAGGGTCATTGTCGTGCTGGTGTGTCATTGTTTTACTGGTGTTTACACAGCAGTTATTCATTATAACATAAATTATGTGTTTGATACTATTGTGTCAATGACAATAAATATTAAATCTGGAAAAGAAAGCTACAGATAGGAATTATTTAGCAATAAACCCCCAGGTTTAATGCCATAAAGTCATACTGGGGAAGCGTTCAGGCAAAGCAGAAGCATCTCGAAAAGCAAGTGGCGTGGTGTTTATTTGGTGGGGCCTGTATATTAAAGAACATACATGCTAAATGTGAACACGCTGGAATGCAGCCATGCGCTAATTTCCATTCGTTGTCCCACATTCGCACTCACAAACACTCTAATACTTGACCCTCAATCAGAACACCAGTGTACCTTTTAATGCATACAACATCAACAGCCGTTTTGGTTTTTAATTAGCAGTGCAATCTCAGTGGACTTTCATTTGCAGAGGCTCTTGGTTAACACTGTTAATCTCTCTGATCTGTTCATTGCTCTTGATTTAGAAACATGATCATCTTTATTCTTTTGTAATCATTTTCTTGGGACTCTTGAATAGCCTTCAGTATGAGATGCCATTCATGCACCTATTTATTTAACAATATTATTACCTACAGTATGTCTAGACCCAACATAGTTCTATCACTCCTGGTGTTTGTTTTACTTGCAGGATTTGTTCTTACCTGTGGCGCTTTCATAGGCAAAGACATTCTGTGTGTGCTCGACTCACTCAGGCGATGAGGAAAAATCGTGACCTAAAGAAACTCGCCCGGCTTATCAAAGAAACAGAGGTGAAAGTCAGTCTGGCTGAGTGAATATTAAAGCCTGCTCCGGGGGCAAAATGCTGCTCATATCTATATTTTTTCCATAACCAAGTAGTTCAGGTAATACTAGATACTGTTTATGAGCAATACATCTAAAATCTAAAAGACCAGCTAGTGTAGACCCTCCGCCTATTCACCCAAAGGTCAGTGGTTCAGTCTACACTACTTGCAATTCATACTGTTGCTGAGTCCTTGAGCAAGACACTTAACCAAACTTGCCTGAATGAATGGGCTATTATGAGATAAATTGTGGTTTTACCAACTAGGGAAATGGAATAGTTCACAGATTATAAAGCAACATTGAGTGACAGTAGTTCTCAATCCTTTTCTCCCAGCAACCACTATTTTACCTCTGGATAGTATGGTGACCCTAACATATCTCCTACCTTAGAAGCTACTGTCTTATTGGAAAAATATAATAATTTTATGGTAGTAAACAAGTTATAGACTGGTAATGATTACAAAATACTTAGCAATTGACATGCCATACCTGGTCTAGAAGCACACTTTATGACTAATGTGTTATCAGTTTGCTGATTACACTTCCTACTACTCTGCAGTAAACGCTTTTACAGCCATTTCAAAAACAATTATTAAGTAACAGTACTATTACTGATATTATTAAGCCAGAGACTGAAAAGGATATTAAATATACAAAATATCACAAAATGCTTCAGTCAACAAAAGAGTAGCCTTAGCAGTAGCAGTAGCCGTAGCCATAGTAGTAGTAGTAGTAGCCGTAGCCGTAGCAGTAGTAGCCGTAGCATTAGCATTAGCAGTAGCCGTAGCCGTAGCAGTAGTAGTAACAGTAGCAGTAGCAGTAGTCGTAGTAGCCGTAGCCGCAGCCAGAGCCATAGCGGTAGTAGTAGCCGTAGCATTAGCATTAGCATTAGCATTAGGATTAGCAGTAGTAGTAACAGTAGCAGTAGCAGTAGTCGTAGTAGCCGTAGCAGTAGCAGTAGCCGTAGTCGTAGCCGCAGCCAGAGCCATAGCGGTAGTAGTAGCCGTAGCATTAGCATTAGCAGTAGCAGTAAGATAATCCTTTAATATCAACACAAGGGGAGTAGTAACAGTAGCAGTAGCAGTAGTCGTAGTAGCCATAGCAGTAGCAGTAGTCGTAACAGTAGCAGTAGCAGTAGCCGTAGCCGTAGCCGTAGCCGTAGCCGTAGCCAGAGCCGTAGCCAGAGCCGTAGCCAGAGCCGTAGCCGTAGTGGTAGTAGTAGCAGTAGCAGTAGCAGTAGTAGTAGTAGCGGTAGTAGTAGCAGTAGCGGTAGTAGTAGCAGTAGCGGTAGTAGTAGCAGTAGCAGTCTTGGAGCATAAAGTAGTTTCACATTAGACTAAACAAGGACAGTCGTGCGATTATCCCTTGACGTCAAACTGGCCACTTGATCCTCCAGCCCAGGTTTTTGATATGTATATGGCTGTGAATGTTAAAATATATTTTTAGTCTTAATATTTCAACGGCAATTGAATGACAAAAGAACTTTGCCTATAATTGCCTCTAATTGCTGGATTTGCATTTTGCTTGTTGGATCCTTTAAAGTGCTCGTCTAAGGGGCTTCATGAGGGACAATTATCCTGGAAAGCATCATTGTGAAGCATAGGAAATTTTGTTAAGAATGAATTCATCTGAGTGATTTATTACGTAAAAACATAGATAACTGCTGCTAATCATGACTAGTCTGGGTATATTTTGAAGTGTGTTTAATTGCAACAGAAAATATTGCAATAAATGACTAGTATTGAAACTTCATGTCACTGACACAATAACACTAAAGCAGAACAATACATGAACCTTTTTTCTGAACAAACCAAATAGCTCAAATACCACGGAGTATTTAGTTATTATCTATAATGAGAATAATTCATAAAAGTATAACATTTATGAATAATGCAAATAAATAATTGAACCGTTTATACATTAAAAGATAAAAAGTCTATTTTATAATTATGATAACAGGCCTATAGTATATTTGCTTGATCAGTGAGGGCACATATTTTGTTAAATATAACTGTATAAAAGGCAGAGGTTGGTAGTACTCAAGTTACATTCACTCAAGTACATATCATTTTAATAAAACCGTTATACTATAGAGGTATAGGCTATAAATTACAGTGTAACAGTGCTCTTACTAAGTTCTGACTGTGAATAAGTCCATTCGCAAATAACAGTCCCTTTTTAGTCAGAGGAACCACTCAGTCCCTATTATTTGGTCTGACAGGAACAAATGAACAGGAACTGAAAAAGGTTCCTACTGTTCCAAAACCTCTATGACTGTGAAAGCCTTATGTTGACATTGACAATATTAAACAATTTAACATGTATGTTTCTTGCACCGCTCCTTAAGATATGACTCATTACGTTTGTAGCATATTCTTTGAAATTATGAATGTTTTTATTGAATAGAAAGAAGTCCCTTTCTTTTTTCAAAATGGATAAAGCATAAAACAACAAAAACAAACAAGACCAGAGAGAAACAAATTAGGTAAACAATTGAAATAAGAAAGAAAAAGAAAGTTAAGGCACACAAAGTCCAAAATAAAAGTCCAATTTAGTTTTATAATTCCATTAAACAGTTAGACGTTATTATAATGACTAATACTTGAGTAGTACTTGGACAATAACTTGAGTATACAGTCTCGACCTCTGTATATTGGAGAAGCAGACGTGTCATCGTATCATTGCAGTGCAAGAGTCTAAACACCAGAAGGAGAGTGACTGCATCAACCACTGCAGCTCATACACAGCGGTTATTGACACTACAGCGCGGCGACGTGCGCTCTGAGCCCAATGTTTAAAAGAACTCCAAAGAGACCTCACCTCTAGATTGGAAAGGTCTGCTGCCACTCACACACAAGGAGAAAAAATAAAAAACATAATAAGATTTAGGCCGGGGTGACACTGCACCGCTGGCTGCATCGCAAATGTACTATTTCAGATGCAGTACTGGGCATGCTAATGACTGTTTATGGCCGCGAGAGGGTCAGGAGAGGGTAAAGTGGGATTAGACAGATATCAAGTGTGGTTTAGTGCAATCTGAAGTTTGATAACGATGGGATTGGAGAAAACTTTGTTAGGTATCAACTACGCATACACAACTGTATTTGTATGCTTCAGCTGGATTGGCTTTGTTTGAGCTATAACATGTAAACAGTAAGGTAACAAATCTGTCCGAATCTTTACTATTTGATTTAAATGTTAAGAGATAAGTGACAGGTGAAACTATTAAAGAAAGAGAGATTACAGATTGAAGCATTTTTATTACAATTAGTAGCAGTAGTAGTAGTAGCATTATTATTATTCAGTCATTCATTGCTGCTTTGTACACCATAGTCATAGACACTTTTTGCACATAGTAGCCTTTTACTCTATTTGGACCGTGTTCTGTTAAGATTAAGGTTATTTTTTATAATAGCTATTTATATCAGTGTTCTATAACATGTTTCTGTTCTCCTGCTGTTCTTGAACTGTGCGTTGCAACACTGTAGGGTAAATAAATGTGGTATTTTTCATTTTATTAATGTTAATGTTTTGTGATGTGTTGAATATGGCCAAAGTCCCAATGCACTTTTGTTTTGGGTAACCAAGTACTATAGTAAAAGTACTACATTTGTGTATTTTTTTAGACTTTCGTGTTTGAGAGCAGGTAGCTATACTTTACATTTCATATATTTTTGGACCTAAACAAAAAAGTAGAAAGTACTTGAGAGGTTATTTTAGCACATTCATGGTGACATTCTGTCTAAACGTTTTGAATTCAACACACAATACCCATGTATTAAGGCTACATGAAATTCATTCATAAGTTCCAAAAATCTATGTGAAATACTTTTACTTTTTACATTTTAGGTACATTTGAAACAGGTATGCCAATACTTGAGTCCAGTCCATTTTTTATGTAATACTTTTACTTGAGTCATTTGTTTGCTCCTGTATCTGCACTTACGTAGCCACATTGAGGACTTCTTCTACCCCTGGCTTTAAAACAAATCACATTATTTCTTGTCTTGGTGATGTTGGAAAGGCCTTTCATGTCACTGCACATCGTCTGAAGTTAAGTCTAAATACTTTCAACAATATTGCGGTGCGAGAGATTGCTTTTCATCAACAAACAATATTTATATATTACGTAACTGACGCATAACAGTAGAAAACAATTGCATGGCAAGTGCTGAAATTATGAAATTAGACCGACCAATTCTTAGCCCTTTACTCCAGCGCCACCTGCTGGTTAGTCCAGTGCAAGTGACTTTCCGCAAACGTGCCACAAGAGGGCGCCACATCATATGCATTTGAAGCCGTCGAGGCTTGAGAAGAACATTCAAACAATTCAAGTTTATCTTCTCATCCACTTATCTGCATCAGGGAACAGTGTGTGTGTGTGTGTGTGTGTGTGTGTGTGTGTGTGTGTGTGTGTGTGTGTGTGTGTGTGTGTGTGTGTGTGTGTGTGTGTGTTAACTGTATCTGTATATCACTGATAACGTGCCACAACATGTACATTTGGATAAGAGTCCGGCACACTGTAGAGATATAATATCACAAATAGAGGACTAATTATTACTTTGACTCTTGATTAATTCAATTTTGTTACCCACGTAAAAGTATTACATAAAAATAAGTACAAGCATTGAAGTACATTTTTTATAGTAAAGAGTGAAATGTGGAAATCTTGATTAAGCATTTTAAAACATTGTTTGTTGCCTCAATGTTTCTAGACGTTTCATATACTTATGTATTTATTTGCTCAAAGCTAAGACAATAAAGGGGCTGAAACATAAGCCTTCCAACCATACAGTCCAGTGCAAAAAATGTAATGCAGTAGAAAGTACAGATACAAGCTCTCAAATGTAGTGAAGTACAAATATCCTGTGAAAAAGTATAGATACCAAAAAATTACACTTACTGTATTTTTGTACTTTCCGCCACAGAATTTAATAAATACTTACAATTATGCTATATTTTAAGTAATGAAGAGAAAAGAATGATTCTGTATTATTTACTCTCAAATTCAACATGTTTTGTAAATTGCCAAGAAATAGAACATTTTACTGTTAGTTAGTGTGCTTCCTCCAAGCTATAGAATACAAAAGAAACTGAAATTGTACAGCCAGAAGCCATACTTTAATAAATATTACATAGAGATAGAAAATTCACCTCATAATTGTATTGCAGACTAATAATTGCTTTGGCAATCAATTCCTCTCCTTAAGCTTTTTCAGTTCAATGTATTTTAGTAGAACCCAAATTAAATCCCACCAGCAGGTCAAAGTATTGCAGTTCATTACTAGTGAGTAAAAGTATTAGTCAAATATCACTCCGGCTTCAAAATATAAAAGAGACACAAGGAGCTAGCTCAGTTGTGCACAGAACCCATTAAAAGTCGACCTGTATCCATTGGTTTCAGTAAAATATTGTAACATTTATATGGGCAGAGCTCCTCAAAATATCAAAAAATAAACAAGAATGTGAAACCCATGAAGACACCTGTATCACTGTGTTCCATTACAAGCTCACAGTTAATAATCCTAAAAACAGTGTGAGTTTTCTATGCAAACTAATGCTGTGATGCAACGCACAGGAAACGCTCAAACAAAAGACAGTCACATGCTTTCTGTGACAAGTGCACTGCAGGACAACAAGGACAGAGACACATCAGTCCAAACATTCAGCCAATCACAGCACGTCTCATGGCGCTGCCTTCGATCACATGACTTTAGCAGACACCATGGGGCTGGTTGGTAAATGCAAAAGAAGGACTTGAAATATGATTGGTCAGGAAAAAAACACACCATTCATGTGAAGAAGTTTAACGAGAAATGTCGTAAAATGAACTTGAACAATAATTCGTCATGTTCCCTGAGCGATTCCTGTTACAACATTGGCAACATTACAACATTGAACAGCGTTTGTTTGCAGCGAGTAAATATGTGACTTGACTCAAAGCAAACACAATACAAGAGCGACGTGCAAAGGAAAACTACTCCACTGGACAGAAAGCAACTATAATAAGCCTCTTTCTCTCTTTCTCTCCCTCTCTCCTCACGCAGAATGAATGTAGCCACTGTGATTGGCTGAGAGCGACACCTGAGCTGGCAGACTGCTGCTGTGTTGTTCTCGTGACTCTAGTACAGACTTGAATGGTAATTTTGTGCAAACACAGAGCAACTGAGCTTTACTGGAGCTGCACACTATGAACCAGAAGCATTTACCCTTTGTACAGATTGCCCCATAACATAAATGTTCCATGGGTTCCTTTTTATATTTCAGTAACACATTCTGTTATTGAGCCCGAATAAATAAAACATTCATTTTGAAGGGATCAACAACAAAAACATCCATGTTAGTGTCATGATACTAAAAGGTTGAATTCGATTTTGATACAAAGGAATAGACTCGGCACACAATACCGACATTGAGAGCATAATTTCAACAAAACACACAATAGACTGTCATATTTAACACAAAATAACAGTATTTTCTTTTAGGCCGGCACATTATTATGACAAAAATATGCAATATTTGGTTTCATATTGCAAATTTTGTATATACCTTTTGATACAATACGTTCTGTGCAATTATGCTTTAGTTTACTAGTCCAACTGTAAACAGAAAACTTAACATTGTCTAAATCAAGACCATAACAAGGTCAAATAAAATATCTTGACTGACTTTTAGAAAAACAGTGCATTGATTGTGATTTCTATATTTTTGTGATATATTTTGCAGTGATAAAGCTCAAGATAACGCTAAAATTATCCAGGAGAGGCCACATTTTGTCCAGTTTGTGATTTTTTTCTGTATCAAAACTATCGATACAAATGAGTTTTGATACTAGCTTTAGTATCGATTAGTGTCTGATTTTTGATACTTTTGACAACCCTAATCCATGCTAGCAAAAACAACCTCAACAGAGACATTAACAACAGTTAACCTGCCATAAAGAAATAAAATAGCTTGCAACTCATTTGTGCAGATATGTAACTTATCACCTGTGCAGTTTCCAGGCAAGATAAAGTCAAGTGTTCTGCCCAAGTAAAGCTTTTAAACGGTCAATGGCAAAGTCGGGTGCAGATAAGGCCTGAGGTTATCTTGACAGAGGGGAAAAAATAAAACGCATGGAATAGTAGGCGTTTGGCAGGATTAAGTCTGTTTATCCACGGAAAATATCAGGTGTTTTGGCAGAAAAAACAAAGAGGTAGATGCAAGTATAAGGAACAAAAAGAAAAAGGCGTTTGAATCTCAGCGTCATGTGGCAGACATTGTTAAGGCTCCAGTCTATTCTCACCATCTCTTTCATCTCTTTTATTGCATGGGGAGAGTGGGAAGCCGTTACCAAGAACAGCACCCACTGGGCCGGGAGACGAGCTGTGGAAAGGATATTGATCAGGTGCAAATACTTCAATTGGTCGATCAATGCAAGAATCATCAACAGGAAAATAAACTAGGAAAGTACAGACAATACAGAGAATTCTGACAGCCTTTTTAATGACTACAAGACGCACTGGCTGGTCCAACGTGGCCACAACCTTCAGAAAAAATGTCTCCAAAATGTTGCTTAAAAACAGGAAGCTGAAATCCATCAATACAAAGAACTATGTATGCTGTGGACTAGGGATGTCAAGACCATTCGGTTAATTATAATTATAATTATAATCATAAGGACTAAACAATAATAATGGTGACAATTTTTAAGTGTTGTCTTTTTTAATTCAATCACAGGAGATCACAGGAGATCAAAGAAGATCACTTAATTACATATATTTAAACAAAAAAATTAGATTAGCAGATTAAACTCTCAATTCAAACTCAAGGTTCAAGATAGCTCACACAAAAATAATAAGATG
This sequence comes from Eucyclogobius newberryi, assembly GCF_026437365.1. Classification (NCBI taxonomy): domain Eukaryota; kingdom Metazoa; phylum Chordata; class Actinopteri; order Gobiiformes; family Gobiidae; genus Eucyclogobius; species Eucyclogobius newberryi. The sequence continues at coordinate 20,586,126 of NW_027315812.1, forward strand.
TCAACCAATTAATCGATTCAACGACTACAGCCCTACAAAGAACACCGAGCTCATTTACCATCACTAAATAATAATCGTATACAATAAAACACAAAATAAAAGTAGTTGGTCATAGGTTATAGGCAAACATTTGAAACTGTTCATAGTATAGCTACCTTTGTGACATCCATTTTCGTTGATAGTTTAAATCATAAGGGAATACATAAACTACTTAAACTACTTATTACGGATATAGTGAATATTATGGCTGCAACAATTATTTCACTAATAAATGAATCCCTTTTTTCACACAATCAATAAAAAAGGAACAAAGGAAGAAGCTTTTTGAACAGAGAACAGCCGGGATATTTGCCATTTGAAGTAGATGTGAGTAGAAGCCGCTGAACGCCTTGGTAAACACTAAAAACTTACAGGAAATGGGCACGGTCTCTTGTTGACATGAAACAAAGTTAACAAGACAAGCAAACCTGCTTCAGTGACGCGAAAACATTTGACTACGATCCCAGGCACAGAATGAACTTGTCTTAATCAAGCCTCCAAAGGGGGCGGATGAGGATGTTCCCTTCCTAATTTCACACGGGATTGAGGATACAAAATTGTCAGAGTGGAGTTTGATAGATCAATTTGGGGGCTGTTCCGGCAGGCTTTTCCTTCAGCAGTAATTCAATCCCTCCCCGTCTCACCGCCTAATCTATGACACACTCGATCTGCTGTTTATTTGAAGTGTCGACGCGGCCCTCTTTATCTCCTGATGTGAGAGCGGCAGAACGCCAGCACTGTCACCAGGAGTCACACATGCCTGCTGCTGTATGTTGACTCATTTCTATGGATATTAAGGCTTTATATTAGCTTACAGAGAACATGGGATTTGAAGACATATTCATTTATATGCGCTAGCGGTAGCCAAGGCAGATGTGAGAACTATTAAAGCAGCAAATGTGGTGATATTCATAAAGAAGAACAAAAGCTAATGAATCTATATATTATCTTGTCATTTTTACATTTATGTTTGCTCAAAATTTAAGGCAGATGTCACTATGAATGTGCTGAAGAAAATAACCCCTTTTTAGGCCATTTCAAAACGTATAAAAACAAGTACTTCATACTTTCCAATTCAGTAGGAGAAAGTAGTGCAGTTGAAAGTACCTGCTCTCAATTGTAGTGCAGTAAAAGAAAAAGTAGCCAAATTAGTAGAAACCTAAAAATGTACTTTACTTTTTCCTCCAACAACACACTCGAGGATGGCATGGCAGGTGGTGTGTCTTGCCCAAGGACACGCCCATTAGAGGTGATGTTGCGTCATGCTTCTATAAACGCCAATGCAAAGTAGTGACTTTTCTGGTGGAGATCCTGCCACCTACTCGTCTCCATGGAAACGTTATTGCTTTGCCTGGAATGTTCCACGGCACGACTTTAAACTCCTCCATAAAGACGACACCACAAGGCCAAGTTACGGGTCAGATCTGAGGAAAGGTGACCCTCTTACAGTGAGAAGGGAAGTATGTGTTAGCAATAAAACCACCTGCAAGTTGATACATGCAAAATATATTTAGGCCAAATTACAGAGTGCACCTTTAAAGATTTTGGTTTAAAACATAATAAAATCCATTTGATGGACTTTTAATAGTTAAATAACACAATGTGCTGCAGCAATATTATTTTAGGTATTAGTTTGATGAATAAACAAAGCAAGGGCGTGCACAGCAGTTTGTTGGATCATTTATTTTTCCCTGTTGAACAAAAGCAGCCATAAAATGCAGACAGACTTCTTTGGTCGAGGAAACAGATAGTAAAGTGCAAGTCAACACCAAGAGTTGGAGCTGCGCCTACATAAACTAAACTGTAATCCATTAAGTCGAGTTTTTCTATTCTGCAGAAAACAAAAGCAATGACTAATCTTAAGTGGCATCTGACTCATTATGAAAAACTTCCTCATTGTAGTAACATCCGAGCCGTACTATATATGTATTATTAGTTAAGTTATTGACAGCCAAGATAGTGTGATTCCAATTGAGTGACATTGATAAGCTGATAAAGGGAAAGGGTCGAGTTTGCAAAAGTGCAGCTACATGAACAATACTTATATCCAAACCAAAATGTATATTACGGTACTCAAAATGCTTACTACTAACAATGACCCATCCATATCGCATACTTTAGCTTTGACTAACCACTTGTGAATACTGCTGCTACTTTCTGCTGTGTCTTACTACCACAACTAGTCACAGATGTAAATAAATATAAAGCTTTAATTCATTTTTATTATACTTTTTTTGTATTGTAGTATTTCATTATACTTTTTTATAGAACATCTTGATTATTGAAATATAGCTCCTGCCACATCTAGAAATATACTACAGATATAAATAAATGCTAAACCAGAGCAGATGAAGACACTAACAGCTGACAATTGCTGCCTGAATGAATGTATTTGAATGACACTTGAACTATGTGCTCTGTAATGTGAATCATACATAGAATAATGAATAGGTTGTGTCAGGCAGCCTACAAACCTGTCTGATTTGTGCATACACACTGCGAAGAAAAGACTTATTGGCTCTGATGCCTCGCAGACACTCTCCGCTGTAGGCTTTTTATCCCCAGGCGGGCACACGGATTGCCTGGAATTACACGGAACGGAACATATTCATTTGGGATATTCACACACACAGGAAATCCTTCAAGACTCTAAAGAATACTTCTATTACTTCAACAACATTGCTGCCAATTTATCTCTGTTAGCCACATGGCCAGCGGAAATTACATTAGTGGTGACGTTATCTATGGAAAAAGTGGAGTGAATGCTAATAAAGTGGTTATAGGATCGGGTGTGGTCTATGACATGAGCAACAACCTATACAACTGCATAAAATACACAATTTCCTTTGATAAATGCTATATCCTGCAAGACATGGCGCATTTAGGCTAGTCAGAAATGAGGGACAGAAAGAAGATTTGAAAATGCCCATGTTTTAAGTATTATCTAACAGAGCTTGAAATGGCTAGTGATATAATTGTTGAGCGTAGCAACACTGTCTGATTGGAAAGGCTGATTTGAAATTAATTTTGCATGGAACAAATACATTCAATAGAAATGTGGTTTTCTATTCTGAATAAAAGCACTAGCTCTCTCTTCCTCTTTTTTCTCTTTCTCTCCTTTTTTTACGGTATAGAGTAAAACACATACTTTGAAGATGTACAACTACAGTAGGTGGCATAAATGCACCTTTTCAATTGCTGCCAACAGCCATTAAAAACAAAACAACAACAGCAATAAAAGTATTCCACGATCTTTGCTTTTTTATCTCATGACTTATATTTCTATGTGGCAATATGTAATACAGCAGGCCAGCAATGTTTTGAAACTGTCATTATTGAATTACTGCATATGTATTTTTGCAAAAGGGAATGTGCCAAATAAATGTAAATAAAAAAGCTTATGCTACGTATGTTTTTTGAGAAGACAAAAGTTCAAATGAACGAGAAATTGGGTCACACAATAATTCATTAATTCATTAATTAATTTTCTACCGCTTGTTCCCATTCGGGGTCGCGGGTGACTGGAGCTTATCCCAGTGACTTTGGGCCTTAAACAAACATTCAATAAGATTAAAAGTTAAACCAAGACTTTTATCCGGCCAAGTCAAACACTTTATTGCCCTTTGTTTACCATGGGGCAATTTCCACCAATTTCCGTCCAATGAGATCCCTCACACAAGGATATATTGTCTGAATATTGATAGAGGGCAGATAGATGTATGATAGACTTCTGAACTCTAAAGACCCTCCTGGGCTCCTCCTGCTCCATCTTCAAATATTGTGCTCAGCTTTTGGTGTGATTTTTTAATAAACTATTCTCAAGTCAAGTGACACCAAAACCCTTAATTTCTTTAATATGTGCAGTCACATTTTCATCAGCAGTATGTTATGTTTGTTCTAAGGTGTGTCTTGCCTTAAGCAGCCTTTGTGCAGACAGAAGCAAAACAAGGCCTTGGCCTGTACACTTATATATGTCATTTGATGTGAACATTGGACATTTCTTATCGCCTTCTTGTAAACAGCATGCTCCGCTGTTAACCTCCAATGCACCCAGGGCGTTGAACCATTTGATTATCTGTGCTGTGACGTGCAGAGGCCCACACCTCCAAACGACAGGCCCCTCATTCCTCTGGACACACCGCCCACTGTGACCACAGTTCACTCACAGTTCCGCCAAAACAAAGACGTTGTGACACTGACCTCATTTAGCTCCTCTATATAAGGCCCCCGAGCAATGCACAGGAGCTAGACTCGACAAGACCAGGCTAGACTAGAAACATTCTGCAAAAGTGCTAGAGGAAAGCAAAGGAAAGCAAACTACTGCCTACTCTCTATTCCCTATAGGTAAGTGGACAGCAGACACGTGCACGTCTCACACTGATAGAAGCTTGGAATAGTTCTATTTGGTTCCAGCTCATTTGGACAGACAGATGATGTGTGTTTATAAGTGCTAGAAGCCTCTTCATGCCATTCATCACGTTCACTTTCACTTCAGAGTCTCCAGTTGCGCGTCTGGCGTCGGTCTGAACCAGGAGGCGGTCCCCGGGAACACGTCATATCATCAGCCGCGCTCTGATTGGCCAGCGCTACTCACCCGACTCAGCTGTGATTGTTTTCTGCAGAGGAAGCGCTCGCCTGTCTCTGCCGTTCACTTGTGACTGTGTGAACCAGCGATCATATAAGGGAAACCGCGCTGACATTTGGAAGCTTGTTGCAAACAGCGAGAGTTTTTGGAGGAGAAAGAACAAAGACAGACATCTGAAGAATAAGGTAAAAACCCATGACCTCTTTCTTACACCAGTAACTCCTGGACAAAGCAGGACAGTAAAGCATGTTCACATGTGAGCTACAACTGAACTGTTCTCATGTCTGGTCCTGCAGTGCCAAATGCCGAGCCTTGAGGACCACTGCTCTTGTACTTCTAAGCACTCATCTGGAGCCAAGTGGTTCGTATATAAAGTCGAAGAAATGATGTCCATCATCACCTCGATGCTGAGCCAAGCCTATGGCTCTCTGCACGACGCGCGCACAGCCAACCTCATCCGCAGGGGTCTGGTCCTGTTCACGGTGGGAGCCATCTTCGCCCTGGTGCTCAACCTCCTGCAGATCCAGAGAAACGTCACCCTGTTCCCCGAGGAGGTCATGACAACTTTGTTCTCGTCTGCCTGGTGGATTCCGCCGAGCTGCGGCACAGGAGCAGGTGAGAGGCTGCTGCAGCCGCACGATGCTTGGGCACTCACTATTGAATAGGGGAACTGAGCTTTGAACCATTATTTAACATGGGTTTTCTTTCAATGCATTGGTCACATTCTTTGTGTCACACGAGCCCCTTGCAGTTTAAATGAGGTCAGTGTACAGGGGAACATGGGCTGTGCATATTAAATGATTGGTATGACGATGCATGATCAGCCATAATCTGTTATGTTTACTTATTATATAACCTACCTTTGTTTGAGCACATGCGGGGCTTTGTAGTTTAGTCTAGCGGCCACATATGGGGAAATTGGAGCTTGTTGCAAATGGTGACGAAGGTCACTCTGATTGGTCAGGATATCCAAGCACGAGGTGCAGTGTGCTCTCATTGGATTGCGTAACAACGGGTGAGCGGAGGGGGGCGGGGGCTCCGGGACTCGGACCAGGAAGTGCCAGGGAAAACAGCCTTAGGCTCCTCCCTTCTTTTTGCCGCGAAGAGGAGAAAAACAGAAGCAGCTTTTCCTCTGAAACCTGAGTCCTGTTACTGGGCTGAAAGGCAACTTTGTTCCTCCCCATGTTCTTGGCTGAATAAGAGAGACACTCGTTTGTCTTAAGTTATCCATGACAGTGTTTCTTATGGCAGGCTTTAAAATGCTCATAAGACAAACTAGCCTAAGTAGCCTATACACAACAAAGTGTGTAAAGAGTGAAAAGGTCTACTGGGGTCTTCTCATTAGGCTATAATACTGATCAACCCACATGGAAACGCATGCTCAGCCAAAGCCTTCTTTCACACCATATTTTCCAGTGCTTGTTTTCTCCAGCCCTGTGCTTATCTTGTCTCCTGTGTGTGACCATGTGCAGCTGTGGTGGGCCTGCTGTACCCCTGTCTGGACCATCACCTGGGAAAACCGCACAAGTTCAAGAGGGAGTGGGCCAGCGTCATGAGATGCATCGCCGTGTTCGTCGGCATCAACCACGCCAGTGTCGTATCCTTTCAGCACGTCTCATGTATAAAACTTAAGCAACACATGCAAAACAGTTTAAAGCTTCATAAAAACATATCCATATTGTTTGTTTGTTTTGGCAGTAGCCTGTACAATCTTGTTATTGGTCTTTTTATTTGCGTTATCCTTTTCCAGACCAAAGTTAAGTCAAATATTTAATTGACTGAATGTAAACATAACTCTGGTGTCATTGCCCTTAACTGCATTACAGAAACTGGATATTGATAACACCATCCAACTTTCCCTCACACTAGCAGCCCTGTCTTTTGGCCTTTGGTGGACATTCGACCGGTCCAGAAGTGGCTTTGGTCTGGGCATCACCACAGCCTTCCTAGCCACTGTTATCTCGCAGCTCCTAGTCTACAACGGAGTCTACCAGTAAGTATGACATTATCAGTCCTTAAGGGGATTCAGTCATGTGTAGAATATACAGTAGCTACCAGAATTATGAATAACTCTATGAAGAAGTTGGAATTTATTTTTGGGATCCCCCGTGTTGGCAGGAACCCAATTAACTTGCCTCCCGACCTGCTTCACTGGCAAATCTTCAAAATCAGCCATCTAACTGGGAAAGAGAGACATGAAATATTGGATTCAAAAGACTCGCTCACAAAGAAATACCACACAGAGAAGGAAGTTGATAGACTTTATTTTCAGTAACACTTCTCAATTTTTGTCACATTGTTATGACGTTTTTTTTTTCAAATATATGCATCAATGTGAATCAACAGTAATTATGCAATGCAACCATCTTTTAAACAACATTTAAAAAAAAAACAAATTTGCGTAAGTAGGTCATCGGTATGAAAATGCAAGAAGGAAGTGTTGTTTTTTTTCCTAACAGACTGTTTTCTTTGCTTGCTGCAGGTACACTTCTCCGGACTTCCTGTATGTCCGGTCCTGGCTCCCGTGTATATTCTTTTCGGGCGGAGTCACTGTGGGGAACATCGGGCGCCAGCTTGCTATGGTAATTCGATTATTTGGCAATCCATATTTCACCGGTAGATTAATTTACTGTGCACCCAAAGTAATACTTCAAAATAGTGAACAAAATGTATTCATTTTATGTTTGCTGAGTAAAACAGTATACAGTATGTGTGTGTGTGTGTGTGTGTGTGTGTGTGTGTGTGTGTGTGTGTGTGTATATATATATATATATATATATATATATATATATATATATATATATATATATATATATATATATATATATATATATATATATATATATATATATATATATTTTTTTTTTTTTTTAATGTGATGGAAGGCTACAAGTTTATTACAGAAGAAAAATAATATTACCCCTATATGGTAAAAGAAATTATTACAACGTTAGAGTTCTAAAAGCTTTTTCAATTGGATACAGTTGTGCAAAGCAGGCTGACATCTTCGTGACATTAATATTGAAGTATACCAGTAACAAATCTGTATAACACGATGATTATTACACCAAAACTAAACAAGGAAGGCAACAACAACCCACTTTTTACTTTTACAAACCTGTCAAGTGTTTTAAAGTTGCCCCGAGTTCGCAGGACAGTAGCTCTCCTTCATAATTATCCCATCAGTGGGCTTTGATGGCTTCATTAGGCCTGTGCCCACAAGGCTCACCTCATTCTGTCTGTAAACTGGAGTGTGTCAGCGGCGCCTCCGTTTGACTCAGTGAGAGCGTGAAAGCAGATTAAGAGCTGTTGTTTCTCACAGTTGTGCCGGGACACAGGGCCAGTCGGGACTGACCACATGAACCATTAGCTGTTTGTGTTTGTGACGAGGCCTGGAATTCTGGCTCAAGCCTGGACTTGAGTCTTTGTTCCCATTTCCCCCTATTTTGTTGTGGGGGAGTTCATTTCGTTCTTTCTCAGGCTTGAAGTTATAGTAAAACAATCTAGTGCATTGTAGCTCCATATGTGAAAGTTAATTACTGTTATTTCGAAAGATTTGTTTGTTGAACAGAGGTGTCCTACACAATTATTGGGTAACTGGAGACTGCTGTTATCTCTCGAGCGTTTGACTGACATGTTTTTAATGATACTTTTGTGTCTCCCTTCAGGGCGGTGTTGAGAAACTTCACAATGAGTGAAAACTGAACGGCAGAAAAGCAAAATAGCCAAAAACAAGGGTGCAAGAATGCAGCTTGAAATGGAGAAAGTTTTGAGATGGACAAGAGAAGTGACTTCTTACTTTCCCATCATCATTTGCTCTCATAACAAGGTGCTGGTCAAACAAGGCCTTCACAAAGTGCCATGTCCTCTGCTCAGACCTGTGGCCACATCGCCCTCTGTAGCTTTCCTCCAGAAGACCACCTTCCCTTGACTTTAGTTCAGGAAAGGACACTGATCTTTCAGAGAGTATGTGAGGTGTGCTGTGGTTTTATATTATTTCTTATTGTTTACAAAAAGGGAATATCTGGAGGAAGTTTCTTTCCTTCATGAAAAAGTATACAGCTTAGTTTTATAAGATCAGATGAGTATTCTTTTTGATTGACCAAGACAGGATTGTAAGATGTAAATTAGTTTTAACAAAATGTTTTTTCTGTTGAACGAGATTGCCAAAGTACTGGACAATTTTCTTTATGAAAAGGTTTTGAGTTTTTCCCTGATAGAAGTGGGGTAACATGTTTCAGTATGAAGAAAGTTTTTCTTTTCTTTTCCCGGTGTTCAAATGAACACATGACTCCTGTCTCATATGTACCATGTGACGACTTCCCGCTTGCAACTGGAACCTGGTGATAAGAGTTTGGGAATCGTGACTGACCCAAAAGGACAGGACATTTGTTACGTGAGACGAGAAGTATTGCAATCTGTGATTGCTTCTGTATTATAGAAAGTAGTGCTTTTGTCACTATAACATTTTTGTTTTCATTGTACAACATAAAGCTATCACATTTATGAATAATGGCTTATAATCAAACCGGTATTGTCAGACTAGACCAATAGTATCCTAGTAGTCAGGGGTCTGGAGGACAAAGTGCAATCAGTAAACATGAGCCAATGTGTACTTTATTTATTTTCTGACGACGACTTAAATTAATGCCGTGTGGTAAACATGATTGATTTGGGAGACTTTTAGATGTGATGCCTTTAGAGGCAAAGGAAGTGTGCGGAAAACTAGTTCAATAAAGTTGTCAAATATTGTAGCATTACTGAAGGAAACCGGATTTATTTTGAATGTTCTGGCAGATTTTCAAACATTCAGGTGTGTTAAATACGAGGGGAAGCTTTATTATTGAGGTGGTGAAGCACCTTTTCTTTCAGTTATTGAGTTTTGTGTGTGATATTTGAACTGCATATCATTTTTGCTAAAAAATAAAAAGTAACAAAACAGCTCATTCATGAATAAAAAATTTGTGTGTGCGTGTATGCTCATTATGCAGTGTGCCTCATACTGTAAAGCAGTCCTTGTGTTGCACAGTGGGGCCAGTATTTTGGGTTGGCGATGGTGGCGTGTGTTCTGTCTGCTCTCAGGGCCATATTGAATAGATGAGCTCTCTCTTTTGTCTGGCCTCTGTCAGTCTGTGCAGCCATTATAATCACCCTGGCTGCATCTTTTCCTCTGTGCTGCTGTCTTTTAGGCCCCGCCCCATAAACCCCTCAGTCTTGCCCCCGTGCCTGTGTGTATGTGTTACTGGGACCATGAGATACCAGCCCCCTCCTGCTACTGTCTGCCCCCCTCCCCAAAACATGCTTTTCTGGAGGGCAGACTTCTATTTATACCTAGTGGGGGACTGACAGTTAACCTTTCGCATTTGGGAGAATTTCTGGGAGCGGGGCCAATGTCTGTGGGCTGTTCTAAATAGCCTCTCATAATATCCCCAGTTTGTTAATGCATTAGCGGTTTAGCAATATGTCCGTGTACTGTAGGAATCTTTATTTTTAGCTGCGAGAGCCAAATCTGTCCTAAATCTCATCCTGGTCAGAGTTGGGGCATCTCTCCAGCGCCACACGCCAATGCTACATCACCCTCCTCTTTCCAGCTCCTCCTCTTTGAACCGGAATAATTGGCCGGGCTTCAATATCCTTTCATTTTCATTCACAGCAAACCAAAAGACTCCATTACAGCACCTTCTATTTGCCAAAAACTACCCCCCCCCCCCCCTCTCCTCATCCACCCACCCTCCCCTCTTTCTGTCTTCCATGTCCTTCCTCTGAGGCAAGAAGTGATGGGCCTATCTGATCTATTGATTTGTGCCATCTATGCTAGACTGGTTTATTTTCAGCACCTTAAGCCACTGACTTTGAACGTGACTTTTAAATGTCGGCTCATTGACCTCAAATTTACTGCATCTCATCTGCCAGTAGAAATATCTTGAGAGAATGACCTTTCTTTTCAAAACAATCGATAAGTGAGCTGTATTCCCAACCATACTTTAAGTCTTAATAATATCTCATTAATTTGACAATGGAGAGTTGGTAAAGACTAGCACCCAACAGTAGGAATCTGGCAGCACGAAGCTGTCAGTTCACTGGCATACTCAGCAGTTATAACTCAAGCATCTTATCCTTCAACTACTTTCTTAGTATTTCCTAAAGGGTGTCCAAACTTTTTTCACAGAGTGCCGCGTTTTGGAGCATAGACATTGAGGTCGCACAAAACAGAGGTTTGTCTGGGCCAGAACCTTTGTCAATGCTTTTAACTTTAACATTTTAGTCTGCCTCACACACAAAAAATGTTGTTATTCAGCTCATGATGTAAGCGCTTTAACAATATAAAAATGCTGTATACGTTACTTATGGTAATTTGGGTTAATTCACTTACAAGATAAAAAAAAAAATACACAATAAGATGCTTGACGACCAACAGAAAATGGTTTTGGTTCTACATTTGGACCCCTTGTAATGCATTTGTTTAGAATCTACCCTAAGTTCAGCCTAGTTCAACATTCAGTGCATGACTCCATATGTAAAAGGTGAGTAAGCAGGGACACACAATACATGCAGGGACACACAATACATGCAGGGACACACAATACATGCAGGGACACACAATACATGCAGGGACACAAAATACAAGCAGTGACACACATTACTAAAGGGTAAACAAAAAAAAAGCTGAGCGAGATGACAAAGCCTTCTCCCTAGTCGTGATGGCTTTTGTTGCCAGCAGATGACAGTATTTATCCTCTCTGTCTGTCAGGACATTATTTCCACGACACCTATGGCCCCCTAGCGATAGGACAAGGAACAAATCATTCTGTAGGATTTACTATAAAACCTTCATTCATTCCAAAATTAGATGACACAAATCCCTCAAGAAGGGGCAAAATGTAAGGTTCGGTCAATTTAAAATACATATCTCCAAGCAAAAGTATTAATAATCAATCAGAACAATGGAGAAAATCCAATGATCTTTTTTTTTTCTTTTTTCGAGATTAAAAAAAAACCTGAAAACAAAAAGCAGATTATTTATTTAAAACGCTGGTGGTAATTTTATTCTTGGAATATTTGTCCGAGTGCAGTGTGCAGCAGAGTCCCATGCATGATAGAAAAGGTCAATGAAATGGATTTGGACTGGAGAAAATCATTGCACACTCCGATTTCTGTGCCAAAAGGTCTTGAGTGGCATTAATGTCCTTCTCCCCGTGATATATAATAAAGGCTGTGTGTGCATGTGTGTTCCAGTGTGCACATGTGTGTTAAGTCCACTGAGTGTTCATTACACCAAAGCTGCTTCTGCTGTCCTCTGCCCTCGCCTCTCCCAGAGCTGCCCAGGAATAATGAATTACACTGGATGCCATGGGGGGGCTCAGTGCGTGAGTGCCTCAGAAAAGGACTCCATTTTAGCTCAAATTACCTCTCAGATCCCATTCAAATGGCAGTCTCGGGCTGCTCTGCGAGCTTTACTTGTTCCTATCACATGCTCCTTCATCATCACTGGTCAGTTCTTCAGAGCTCTAGGTCAAATGTAAAGATATATATGACAAAGATAGAGACTGGTACTGTATTTACCATATGACAGGCCATGCCAGTGGTATGTATCAGTTCAGTCAGCACACTGCAAGCTCAGTGCCATCCTTCTTCCTTCACAGGGCAATGAAAATGACACAAGAAACCTCAGGTGATGGCAAATTATGCATGCCCTCTAAACAAATTCATCGTAGTGTAAATTAAAGCAAGTACAGCTCAAATCTGCCTCTGCTTCGATCAAGGTATAATAAGAAGTGAATACAGCCTAATGGGAAACATAAAGGTGAGCATTTCCCTCATAAAATTCTGCACTGGGTGACACCCAAAGCCTTATTCAGCAACATACAACATACAAACATCTGTGCAGTGTTTCCCACAGATTTATATGAGACAATGCGGGACAGGTACAGGTAAAAAAGAACTGATTACAGATTACGTCAGTATTTTTATAACAATACCATAAGCCTATAGTATATTTTTTTGTTCAGGTTGTTTTTAGATTATAAGGAGGCAAAAATACAAAACAAAAAGACTACAGTCTTTTCTTGGCAAACACTGTCTGTGTATAGAGTTGTATTGTTCAAGGCTTTTAACAGTGATAGTATAAACTAATCTAATCTTGTCTACATAAAACAAAGTCAACGATAAATGCGTAGACCTATTCAGCAGCAACTCCGACTTAACTTAAGCATGCACAACCTTCTTTTTATATTTATTTATATCACACATCCTATTATATGCTGCAGTTTCATTAGTCTTGATTAGCTGGTGGAAAATCCAGGCAGCAGGAACGCAGTCTATTTTTCACACTGCTGAGAGACGCACAAGTTTGACAGGCTCGGACCATTTGGAAAAGTTATTGCGCCTGAAACGGCCTTTGACAGACCGCCCTGATAAGTGACAAATTCACCGCATATTCGCCAATGGGGGTAAAAACAACTTAGGGCGCATCGGAGTGAAAGGGACGTCGTTACACATGGCACATTCGGCAAAGTGCAACTCTATTTTAGCGAGAAGAACGGGACAGATTGCGGTGCCACACAGGGAGAGGTCGAGGCTACGCGTACTGCTGACCCCCGGCACTATAATTAAACTGCAAGCCGCGGCGGAGGCATAACACAGATTGTTTCACCCATTTAGAGGTAAGTGCCACCTGCAACGGAAATCCTCGTGAAGAAAAGGGCGTCGCCGTCACAAACAAACACAGATAAAGTAACAGAAAATGAACCGAGTCGTTATTCACAGTCTATCATGCTGTTTATAGGGGAGAGGTGGTGTTTTATGGGCCTATTTGAGTAAGCATGATAGGTTTGTAATTATTGGCTATTCTTTAGTCTAACATTATCTTAAAATACACACTATGAATCGTGGAAGAACAAATTTTAACTTTATTTTCGCCGCAAGTGCTTTCCACCTGTTTGAGTAGCACTTGTTCCCTCTTGCTCATAAACGCTCGACAGGTGCACGAGCCGAGGGGCCCTAAACTTCAGGGGCCACAGATTTGGGCTGAAGCGCAATAAGTACAAGTGCAAAATACACACGGGTGCAGGGGTGTGTCGCATAGTAACATCATTTGTTGTTTATGCAGAATGTAAAGCCATCAACCTGACAAAAATAGCTGTCTGTAAAATGCCGGGCAGCTAGAGAATGAATCCTGTGGAAAAGTCTGTGGGCCTGACATGAGAGGAGCTCAAACTCACAAGAACAAAAATCAAGAAAGATTTAAGGGAAAATGTTTTAAAATTCAAAACGCGCATCATGTAAACTTTTACGCACAGGGATTATGATTCAAAAACGTACATTTAAAAAAAAAAACATACTTACATTATAAACTCTTTAAATCATCTGTTATGAATATTTAAAACACATTAATCATGGAATGTAAAAAAATGCCAAAGTATTTATAAAACAAACCTAAACTGCAAATAGCCGACACTTTTAAAAGCTAACTGCACATGAGGCATCGAAACTTGGTTCTGCTTTGATTCAAGTTGCAAACATTGAATTCAAAAGAGAGGACACTTGCTGTAATTAAACCTTAACGTCTTTTACAAGTCCATTTACAAACAGCCTGTAACACAGAGACGTGGCAGCCGTTTTTCTCATATTAGTGATCCATTCGAGGGCTTGCTGATGGGAACTGAGCTGCATTCAATTAAGCTTCCTCTCATTTGGCTGAGGCCTTAATTGCGCTCAGGGTGGTGCAGTTGTTTGTGCTAAGCTCTGGTTGAGAGAAAGAAATACGAGGCACTCTCTAAGAACAATCCCAATTCAAATGAGACTTATCTACGCCACACCGATCAGACGGATTAGCAGTTATTAAACCTATAAAGGGCTCGACTTCGGACCACAACAGACACACACAGTTAGCCCTGAACTAAGGCGGGGGATATTGTAAACCCCCAACCATCCAAGAAATAACTATTACAAAAGAGCCATGTGTGATTGTGCTTCAAATATTGTATGTGTCTTTTTGTCCATCTTTTAATTGCGTAAACCATTTGGACAGAGAAGCTGTGAACAAGGGGCAAGGGGGCTCGAACTGTAGCTTAAATGATCAGCTTTATAGTTATTATTATTATTATTATTTTGTGTGTGTGTGTGTGTGTGTGTAATAACATTATTATACATCAGATTTGACTAAAAACATGTGCCCATTTTCCCCCAGTTTGACCATTTTGGAGACGTTTATAATACTTCCTGTTTGGACATGAGCAGCAGATGTGACACAGGTAGAGGTAATTCCATAACTGTTACCTAGCAACCATATTGTAAACAAATGCCAACGTCGATATAAACTACAACACGATAATTATGAGTTCACAAATAATACACACTAATAAAACATAAAAAAAATGTGTTCAAACTGTCTATTGCGTCTTGTATTTTTCATGAAATGCTATTAATGACATAGAAAGAGGGATTCTGTTTCAGAATTGTCTTGCAAATTGCCACTATGCTGTAAAAGTATAATACATATGAACAGGTTCTATCCCACCAAATGAAGTCAATGGAAAAACATGGGAACCTGTCATATACACTTTAAATTGTATGTTGTGTATTTGGTTGAATGTATGTTTTTGGTTGGCCTTGCGCTCGGTGACCCTGTCTGAACACAAAAGGGCAGGGAACTTCCAGGCCCCAACAAAAGCGCAACAACAGAAAAATCATACGGGACCATCGCATGGGAGAGACGCGCTTTCAGGTCCTGAAAGGCACAGGAAGTGCGAGGATTTGTTGATGACCCCTGCATGGCGACAGAGGCTGCCCCCCCCCCCCCCCCCCCCCCCCCCCGCCCCTCCGCCCTCCTCTTTAAGTGAAGAGAGGGGGCAGAGGAGGGGGGGGTGCATGGGGGGTGCATCTGCAAAGGTCCCCCACCCTCTGATCTGTGAGCTGGCACACACCACGGCGTCCATTCACAAATCCTCCTAGTGCGCGTCACCTTTTGTAGTATTCCATATACTGAACGCCGCTGACGTGTAAGACAATCCTACCAAGGAAAATACAGAAGCAGAGCAAAAAAAATGGGTTATAGCAACTCAGCGACACATGCGCACAAAGCACAAGAGTTACGGTAGCAGCGGTAGTAGTAAGGGAGGGGACTGGATGTATGGATGCGTGCGTAAAGAGGAGGGCCATAGTGCTACAAGTGAATGTACTCCAGTTATTTAACCCTTTCATGTACGTATTTTACCCAACATTATTCATATGGATGAATTATACAATTAAAGCAAAAATACGTATTAATAGACAATTTAACACGTGTAACAGCTACAATTTGTTCAATTAAGTTTTCTTAAAAGAAAAACGTTTATATTAATATCAACTAGTAAATATTCGCATGCCGTGAATTAATAGGCCTACACACAGAACTGGTCGAGTTTTTTGTGTGTTTTAAAAAAAAAACATTTATTTAGTGTAGGCTATATTGCATACATGGAATATTTCACAAAAATACCTACTCTGAATATTTGTTTTCAAATAATCAAAAAACTTAATTTAAAACCCACATCAGATTATCTTTATTGCAGTTTAACTGTGATACAATTGTAGAAGTAAAATTGCTGTTGACTAAACCTTTTGACATAATCCAAAACCCAAAATATTCCAAGTCTCCTTTTCTCAGGTTGAAAAAATACATTTAAAAAATAAGAAGATACATTTAGCCTGTATAAAACCAAAAACAACGTCACACAATAACATTTTCTGTTTATAAAGAATAGTATTATGGACATCTTGCAACATAACAAAACAATAGGCCTAAATACAATAATTACAATAAAAGCTATGACGGCATCAGGTTTGACTTAATACATTTTTACAAAACTAGGCGGATTTAGCTGCATATTGTATTAGGCCTATATTCCTGCACAATCATTGTTGAAAAAGCATACTTTCTCTTCTCTTTCCAGCATCACCGAATTTAGTAATTTCTTCTGATTTTGAGACGTGTCATATGTTTGTATCATCAAGTGAAAATATTGAAATATATATGGTTGCATGGTCTGCTTAAACAGGGCAAGCTAAGGGCAGATTGTTATTCTAATACATGCGGCTGAGTTGGTGTCATTTCCTCCAGACTGCCCTGCTTTGCTGTGGGGTTAGAGGCCAAGCCCAGGCGGTAGCGGCCTGTCTGTGCTCCCATTGTCTGCTGTCTATTTAGCGCTCAACATTAATCTGCACTTCCCCATACAAGTGAGAAACAATCGCAGCATGAAAGTGGCCTGTCTAATAACACCTTTCACTCCTAACTTTTTTGCCAGCTGTTGGAGTAAAGGCGTACAAATGGAAAATTAGAATTAACAAAGATTTGAAAAGTGAATTTAGATGTGGTGTAGGTCTGTGTCTATGTCTCCGTGTGCATTTGAAGACACAATAATCCGCATTTCCATTAGTGCGCATTTTGTACTGACCACTCTGTCAAACTGTTTGTTCTCCAAATAAATGCAATAAAAACTTGAAGACTCAAAGTCCAAATCAATAATCTTGGCTAGAATTACAAAGTCAAAGCAATAAAAAAAGAATCACATTTATCTGCGTAAGTGCGTAAAAAGGCAGAATCTTACTTGTTTCGGTGATGCGAGCTGTGAACTCGGTCTACACTGCGATGGCAGAACTGTCTCATCGGTCCACACAGTCCAGAGGCGCCCGAGGCACTGGAGGCAAACCTCACCAAACTTTCTCAAAGTTTTGTCTTTGGCGCGATTCACTATCCACAGCCCCGCGCACAAAACAGTTTGTTTGCATCACTGATTTCACTTAAAGGGATACGGACACAGTTGTGGGTCGACTGCTGCGTCATGACAAACATGAGAGGTCACTTTTAAACTGTGAACAAGCTCTGGGCAACATACCACATAGAACATGTCAAACTGAAACCATCTCCACTTCGCAACAATATCCCCATAAGGTTTCAAATAAGAAAGAAACATTTTAAGACATATTTAATCACGACTAGAACAAGTAGTATAACCTTGAATGTTCCCATAGAAACTAACTTCACTAACTTCACATTTTTTCCTGACTGGTAAGAAAATAAGTAAAACTGTAATTTGTGCCTCAACGCAAGAGTTATTGATTTCTTAAAAAGGCAATGATAAAAACATGTATTGAATGGACATTTTGGTTGGGAATTCCTCGGTGTCTTGCAACAAGGAACCCCGGGGTGCCCAACCTGGTTATGGTGCGCATATAGACAGAGAACGGTGTTATTTGCAAAAGCAGAAATCGCTCTAAATGGACTCGCACTTTAATAAACACCAATAAATTATGTGAAGTGTTGAGCATGCAGCAGATTTAAATGAGGCTGCAATTGTTTCTGGATCCAGGACTCTTTCCCTTTTACTCAGGCGAGGATGGGCGTTTGTGGACTGCTTTGCAGTTGGTGTCACGTGGCATGGTTCCTCACATCCAATTGGTCCAAGGCACGTGTCTGGGAGGATTGTAGGGAAACGTCACTCGTGGGGCTCGCATTGAAAATAAGCACAAAACTCCAGAGTGCGAGTATTAGAGCATCAGTTTAGCAGCATCTTTATTTACCTCTAGTTTAGTTTAGGTCTAGGCAACCATCCACTGGCTAATTGGACGGTGCACAAATGGCACAGGTTTTATCTTATAGGGATCATTTCTAAGCCGAGACAAGGGACATAGGACCAAAAGTATGCTTTTCTCGGAGGACACTTGCGCAGGGCTTTGCAAAGTGTCCAAGGCTGTCGCTCTTTTCTGAGTTATATTTTTAAAATTTATTTAAACTTCGCATAGTTCTCTTAGAATTTGTATAAGACGCACTTCTTGCAGGGGGCAGAGCGACAAAGGGGTTAACGAGATTAAAGTGAATCAGTATGGAAGAAAATGAGAACGGCAACAGGGATGCGGTGGAGAGGCAGGAGTCGGCGGACGAGTCCAACAGAGCCATACTCCCGCTTCTGCACGCACCGGGCAACCAGCAGATCCCGCACAGGATCACCAACTTCTTCATCGACAACATCCTACGGCCAGATTTTGGGCGTAAAAAAGAAGCCGATTCAAACCGCGAAGAAAGTAGCTTGGCGTCGCGAGAGAGCAACAACAACAGCCCCGCTGCCCCTCAGACCGAGCCCGTGGGCAGCACGGTACCGGCGGAGGGGACGTCCACTCCACACGCTGCAAAGAAAGCCACCACACCCGCCGAGGAGTCACTGAAGTCCCGCGGGGAGAGCGGAGACCAGTGCCTAAGCTCAGACTCTGACAGTTCGCAGGCCAGCTCCAACACGGCAGCCGCTAAGCCCATGCTGTGGCCCGCCTGGGTCTACTGCACCCGCTACTCGGACAGGCCTTCTTCAGGTGAGTCAACTTTTCTGGTCCCGTAACCTGAAATAGCCCGGAACACTGACCCCGGATGCCTTGACCGACTTCCCCGAGCACACTCGGTCACTAGTGCAATCTGAGGCAGATCGAGACTTTACGCGCAGGCTCGTCAGAGCTGGCCTAGTTCTATTTTTTTATGCATTCCCCACTGCACATAAGCTTGATTGAAACATTATTCACATTGGCACTTTTTATATATACAAAAATGGGGGAATAGAACAAATATGCTGTGACTTTCATCTACCTTTTTTTTTAGGCTTGTCCGCCCCAAAACAAACGAGGAGTGAATGTGGCACTATTATATTTAGCCCTAAAATACTCATTTAATTTTTTCAGACAAAAATGGTCTGTTTCAAATGCTTATATTAATATAAACATCCTTATAAATGTGAAGAGATTTCTTATATTGACTTCAATTTAAAAAAAATAAAAATATCCTTTAAGTTAGCCTACATTTCTGAACATCATATTAAAATTAACAACGTTGCCTAAAATCACAAACAAGGCAACAATATGATTTCAGTTTTATAGTTTGATAATTTGTCATATTATTTGATATAGTCTGTGAGCTTCGTTTGGCATGAATTAAATATTTATTTGTTGGCGTATGAACGCTCCCATCTTGAGCCGATGCGCTCAGTGCTACAGTGTGTTCATCTGCATTGGTTCTTTATGTTCACCATCATTTCAGAGGTGACTGAAGAGAGTGATGTTGGGTAGAATATTATTCAAAGTGTAGTACAACTTGTTCTCATACATTATGTAACGCAATGTGTGCGTAGTCCACTACTACGAGTTGTAGCGCAGCTTTACACGGGCTCCTCGTTCCCACGCGGTTTCCTCGTGTCAAGTGGCTTCAGTTTATTATCGGCCCGCGCACTTTGTATGTTCATAAAACCCACCTGAAGTTGACTTAGTGAGAAACAAACCAACTTCAACCTAAACATAGCTTGAATGTGGATGGATGTGCAGAATGTAGAGCTACTTAAAGGCAGAGCACGTTGGCTCATTGAGCAGCGCCTGAAGTCACCCACACAAAAAAGAATGAGCTGTAGAAACTTGGAAACGTATCCTGAAATAAACCCGAATCCGCGAGCGCACTTGCCCGGTGTTGTGTCTACACAAGCAGTGATGGTCATTATGTGTGCGCAAACAAGAGGCAGATTTGAGCTCCTAACTGTTTCATAACTGTCACATCCACATTTCACTCGTGACTCTCTCTACAAACATTGATCTAAACGTCAACATAAATTCACCCTTAATTAAACGCGTTTTGAGGGCTAAACGCCATCTACAAACATAACTTTCCCTGGCATTACGCGCCCTTAACGCACTGCTCGATGTGATTAATGTAATTAGTTAATGCAACGCTGCTTATAAAATGTGATATACATTTGTTACGTGTTCATGAAGCATATGTAATACAAGTTCAGTTATTTGTTGCTTGTTTTAATGGCAAAGTGAACTCATTTAAAGTTAGTGTTTTTGACAAATAATCCAGCTCTTGCGACCCTAACTCCAGATCCTGCATTACAGGGCCAAGATCTCGCAAACCAAAGAAGAAAACAACAACAACCAGCAAAGAAGACAAGCGACCACGGACGGCCTTCACAGCAGAGCAGCTGCAAAGACTCAAAACCGAGTTTCAGACAAATCGCTATCTGACTGAGCAGAGGCGGCAGAACCTGGCACAAGAGCTGGGCCTCAACGAGTCCCAAATCAAGATCTGGTTCCAGAACAAGAGGGCCAAAATCAAGAAGGCCAGCGGCTCCAAGAACTCACTGGCCTTACACCTGATGGCGCAGGGACTGTACAATCATGCCACTGTCACGAAGGACGACAAATCAGACAGCGATTGAATTCCACAATGTAACACCGCCTCCAGACGAAAACATGCTATAGTAATCCTATGACAAATCTATATAGAGCTACAGATCCTTACTCATATGTTATTTAATAACACCACAGCAGAAATATCTATGAAACTATCCCATACTCACAGATTCATATAGAAATAGTACAATAGACTGGACCAGGCAGCATTGTCCTTAAAGGGAATATTATAGTGCTTTTTCGTCCAACTTGAGGCGATATCAAGCCTACAATGCAATAATTTCACTAAATAAAGGGCCAGTGTATAAAGTATACCAGCATAAAATGTTTAAACAGAGATATTTCTGCAATATCACGTCTATAAAAAGATGTTGTATAAAGCTATGTTCTCCTTGTGCGTCTATCTTGTCCCCCGGATGTTTCACCCGCTTACAGTCTGTTTTTCTAAAGCTTATAGCCTACCCTCACATGATTGTCACTATACGCGACACTGGCGCGAGAGTTTTTGACCAGCCAGTGACGTAAACGCACCTAAGTCCAAAGAGTATTTTTCTGCTGCATCCAGGCTACTGTGAATTTAAAAAACGCGCAGTTTTTTATTTCCATTCTTGTTGACTATTCTTGATTGTCTGATGTAATGAAGAACATTATTTTCATTGTAAAGGCTAATTGGGCAAACAATGATTTTTGTACGTTTTATAAATGAAGTAGGCTAATCACAAAAAATATGTACAGGCTTCTGTGACTGAGAGGTTGCGCTTTTTCTAAAACGCCACTTTACCAAACGCAAAGCTAGGCCTTGCTTCAGTGTCTTTGCTTGTCCCATAGCATTTTTAACACACAACGTACGTAATGCATTTGTTATATTAGTACATCCACTATATTTTGAAATATATCAATATGAATCATGTTGTAGCTAACTGTATTGAAGGGTAGATAAAGCTGCCTTTAAAGTCATACAAACAACTCTGTAGCATAAAGACAATGAAGACAACCATTTGCAGCACTATGGAGAGGAGTCTATAAATGCAGGTTATTGGAGGTCGTTGATACATTTTAATATCTACATTTTATTACATATCCATATCATAAAATAACACAAAACCGCCTGTGACTGTATAACAAATGTTGGAAATCTCTTAATGTTGTTGAAAGGACTTCATATGTGTATTTATATAGATTATATTGAGAAAAAAATGAATTTATCCAATGACCAGTGTTGCTTTAGAATAGTTATCTGAGGTGTTTACACTGCTTGTTTATCTTGCAATAACTTCTTTTGTTTTCTTTTTGTGAATGAAAAATAGTTTACGGGGCCTTTGCATGAAAGCTGCAATTTGTTGTACATGGGCAAATAACTGTGTTTATACCCTTTTAAGTCTTTCTTAGTGAAAGAATGATGGAGAGTGTATCCATACCAAAATGGGGACGTTTTTGCCTTTCAAACTGTTTTGTTGTGTATCTGAAAAAAGTGTGTGTGAATTAAATCCACCAAACTGAAACACACTTTGCCTTAAAGTTCAAGAGTGAACTTTCTCTTAAACAGAACTGTGCCGAATCAGAGAAGCAGTATTACTTCACATGCAGATTATTCAAGTTGAATGCCTTTATGAAAACTGCATTATGAATTTACTCATCAGCGTATATCTATCTATATATGAACATAAAATGACAACACAGAGTTGTAGAAATACAATGATATTTTTATTTTATGTTTGAAGTATTCTTTAGTATAAATGTACATCATTTGTATCATGTATTAATTGTGTAATTAACTGCCTCCCGAGAACTGCAAAAGAAGAGTAAATAAACCTTGAAGATTATACACAGAAACATTTCACGTCTTTATTTCAAACATTCAAAAAACACTGCAATACTGTTGTAGTTGAGAGAATGTATAGACTGCTGCTTTGTACTTTTTCAGGGAGCTAATTTAAAGGTCAAGGATCAGATTAATTTAGGATCAGGTCATGAGTTTCGAGATTAAGCATTTGCAAAAGCATCCAAACATTATGCAAGATAAATCCTTGGACAACTCCCAGGCATGTTTTGTCCACAATACCTCATCTGCATTTCCATACTTGCACCACTAGTCTTTGAACGCCACATCTAACGCCGGTGACTAGCATTGGAACGGATAGGGCTGCTCCCAGCACTGTCTTGTTGATGGTCAGTCTTTCTCAAAAGAGCTGCACTTCTATCACAGCCAGGAATGGGAGTGAAGGGAGAGAGGGAGGGATGGGTGAGAGAGGGAGCAGTGAAGGTCAAAGCCTGTCATGGCTGCAGGTGGCTGCTTCCCCCTCCCGCCCTCCTGAGCCATTCTCCACACAGCTCTTACTTACCACTCTGTTCCTCTGCCCCACAAACACATCTGCACCTCACTTTTTCAGCCACTCCCGATTGTTCTTGCTCCGTGCACACATTCACTCCTCGCTTATGCACATGCGAGCACGCTCCTCTTGTTCTGGTCCTTTGCTCTGTGCACCAAGACACTTCATCAAAATATTCCCACTCCCCACTTTGTTGCATCCCACCTCTCCTAAAAGTTCAAATCGGGACACCAGTTATTCAGCAGCATGAAGGAAATCTGAAACATGCTTCTACTAACATATGTTTGTATCAGAGTAAAGAACAAAGTGGCAGGTCTTTGATTTGAGGGAAATACTCCGTAGTTAATTAGATTTTATCAACATAAATATTCTAAAAGTTTTTGAAGTTACATGAAGCAAAGCATTGTTGGAGTGAACAAAAGTAAAAAGGAGTTTCTGTGGTTACAGTTCATAAAAGCATACAGTGTTGATGAAAATGGAAGTGGGTTGAAGGAGCATGAGGAAAAGTATCAATGTCTAGCCCCAAACACAAAAGGGCCCCATCCTGCTATGACCTCTCTAACCATCTCCCCTCCCCTACTGTGTCATTTACTCACAGTTTCTAAATGCTTCCTATGGACAGAGAGGAATCTGCTCAGAGATGCCTGGGCTTTGTGGCGGAAACATAATTAAAGTGGTGAAAGATGTAAAAGGTGAAGAATGGGGATGACATCAGGCCAATTTCACACTTGGCACTCGAATAGCTAGGTCC
The DNA here is from genome assembly GCF_026437365.1 of Eucyclogobius newberryi. Lineage (NCBI taxonomy): Eukaryota > Metazoa > Chordata > Actinopteri > Gobiiformes > Gobiidae > Eucyclogobius > Eucyclogobius newberryi. The sequence goes on from NW_027315812.1 coordinate 20,610,031, forward strand.
AAGCCAGGAGTCTTGCCTCGCAACACAGATCAAAGCCCACTGTCACTGCACCAGTGCAGGGAAAAGAGGCAAAAGGACACCTAACTATGCTAATCCCCAGGACGAATATATTTTAATCTTGTTAGAATACAAGTTAATGCCATGGCTCAGTGACTGAACGTTCAGGCGAGAATGAGAGGTGGACAGAACCACTTTTACCTTTTCTACGAGGTGCCCCTGTCCAGGACCGGATAAACATCCATAGTGTGAACAAAGTTTCTTTTGGGCAAATGCAGCACATTATCAGGCGCCATACTGTACAGCCGGCTGATAGCAGTCACAAGCCAATGAAAAGGCAAGCAACTGTTTTCATTAAAAAGCAGAGTGGAGAAAGCAGCCCCACTCCTGTGTCAGTGACCCTGTCTGAAACCCCACTAGGGCAGCCAACATGCAAAGGAAATGAGCATTTTGTGAGCTGGTTTGTCCCCTCTCACATTGAGCCCTTCTCCTCAAAAGCACCTTGGTAACCCTTGATCTCTCATGTATGGAAGTCAGGGCACTGGGGCCTGCACAAGTTGACTGGGCAGACAATAGCCAGCGGATGCTTTCTGGAAAAGTCACACCCAGGCAACTCTCATTTCACACATGGCGTTTGAGGGACCTCTGAAAAAAGATGCAAAACTCTTCAGGAAGGATTCTCTTTGTCCACTTTTGGAGATTCGGAACAAAACACTCCTGTTTCATATGAAAATAGGCATACATATATTAAATATATATAAAAAAATAAACAAACAAACAACAAACCTAAGGATGTAAAATAATAAAGAAAATATGAACGTTGAATGTGTAAATAGTTATCAGAGTGAGATGATCAGTGCAATCACCAGACATGAGGATTGAATTTGACTGTGGATATTTAGAGAGGTGAATTTAATATCTTGGGGACAAATAACTGCAGATCCCTGAGATAGACAATTAATAATATATTATTATAATACTTATTGGATATGTAACAAAAGCAACTACAGACTATTGGCCAATGCAAACTAATGACATACTTGGAGTTTTTTTTACTTTACTGTTTTGACATTTTACATCAGGCAATTCTTTTTTTTTTTTTAATCCAAGCTCTCCAAATCATCTAAATGATTCTAGTGCAACGCCATTAACAACTATTACCAAATGCTCAGAAGGTTTCGCACAAACACACAATGTTTCAGTTGCAAAAAGACTTTTTAGGTCTCCATGATCATGACAATCACATAAACTAAACATTGATTTCAAATGTACTTTGTCCAAAACAACCTGTTCTTCTATTAATTGCAGTGGACAAATCTAACAGTTAATATGGGTAGTTAATAGCATTTTATATCTTTTTCGTTGGAATTTAATATGAATTTATATCATTAACCGAGACCATTATGGCGGTTGGCTTTTTTGCAACAAAACAAAGATGGACACTCAATGGGGTAAAATAAAACTATTTCTAGAATGTGTTGATTTCACTCTTATAAACGAGCAGGAGGCAGTGCTGCTTCTTGTAATTTTATTTTGAATGTATCAATACGGTAAACAGGATATGAAAATACACAGGAATTGTGAAAACCACAAGCAGATTCTAAAATTGGCAACTCTTGGATTCTTTAGAATTAACATTGCTGATCCATCATTCCTCATTAACATGTTTGATTTCACATTTCCTTTAGTCCAAATGAAGATGTCCATTGTACAGCCATGCTGCATTGTGGCCTTTTACTGAGTTTGTAGTGCTTGTTGACACACAGCTAGACAGGGTCAAGGATACATCTGACTCACCTCAGGCCCCCTGTTGTCCCCTGGGAGCGGCCTGTCACTCACGGCCTGGTTACGCATCAGAGCTGACAGAGGCACAAAGTGAGAGCTCCATGCAGCATCCACAGAAGTACCATCATCACCAAACCCATCCTGAGCATGACATCTTCCTCCGAGTCCGCCACCAACTCTACGAACAGTAAAGCAGGAGGGAAGCACTCTCACACAGAACCCAATAATAACATGTCATTCACAATGAGCAAGGAGAGCCAAAAATAGAGGGTTTGGACATTTACCTCCAACATTCTGCACACTGTGAGGAAGAGTCTTCCAATAGAGTCCTCAGGAAATCACCTGCACAGATAAATGTAACACTTTATTTTAGAGGATTATGAAGATAGAACCTCCTTTAAAGTTACATCCTTGTTTTCCGGCTATGCACTGATATTGTGTGGCACAACAGTTTGAAAAATGTGACACAATTGGCATATTCAGCAGTTCAGCACTGTGAGAAACAAGGCAATATTAACACAAATGTATATCTTGGTAATATTGTGGATTTTCACAAAAATGATAACCAGCAATTACATTGGGAATCCCAATTTATTGTATTACAAAGGTTTAATTACACAAAAGTTCATCACAGCATTTTACATTGACATACAGTATATGCTTAAATAAAAGTATACACCAATAATCAAACATAAACACAAGGACAACAAGAACAAATCAACCGCAAACATAAAAGTGGAAAGAACACTGAAGGTAGTTGACTGGTGTTAGGAGCAACCCTCACCTGACTGGGCTACTGGGCTTCACTTTGTGCTCAGATGGACAAACAGAAAATAATCAGATCACTTGAGTCTGGCTACAAGGCCAAACCCAGCTCAGTCGACCATATCAGGACTCGCTGAAGTGGGCGTCTCCTTCTCCCCTCACTCAGTTTGCTGCATCCAGCCATTTTAGCGGCTCCTGAGTGGCAAGGCCTGGGCGGGGCTGATTGTGGCGGCCATGATAGTGGATTCACAGCACCCTCTCCTGAGGAACACTCCCAACATCAAAGCAAATTCAAATATTAGGCTCTGTTGGTTTAGACCCAGTAGGTCTTGCAGAAGAAATGTGAATATTGTCAGCATCTTGAGCATACATTTCCAAGAAAGCAAAGTGATGTCATAATTGTGATCGTGCCCATCACAGATAATTCTATATTTTAAGACCCCAACAGTTCTTATAAGCAGCGTGAAGCAGGTTTTTGTGCACAATTGTATTAAAAACTCCCAGCTGAAAATAAAGTACATTTAACCAAAAACAAAAGGTGCAAATGTAACTAAACATACTCAAATAGAATCAAGGGATACAAATAGAGCTGCTTGATTACAGAACAAAATGAAACAATCACATAATTATAATTGAAATCACAATCATTCAAATGCTTTTTTTTGTGTGAGTGCATCAGTGCGCTTAAACTTAAGAGAACAAACAGATGAAAATAACAAGACGTATCTATCTGTTTTATATATCCTTTATTCTACAAGTAAAAAGCTCCAACTCATGGTTCACTTTTTAACTCGTGCAAGAAGCATCTGTGAGAATGCACTTCAGATTAAGTGTTTTTTTTCCCTCAGTAATACAATTTTTATAATTGTTGTGCCGTTTAATTTATGAATTAGAAATCTATCAATACAAACTTTCATTTTTGGTGGCCTAGAAGTGGAGACGCAGCCACACCCATGTTTTTCTAACTGCAACAAAATGAAAGAAAAACACATCATTGATTTTAAAAATTCAAACAGATCTTTGGTCAGAACCTCTTGACAACTCCATAGTAACAAGCAAAGTTGTCTAGAGCGGTCTTGGTATCCCCCGTACACAGACCATCCCCCGGATCCTTTCCGGAAGTAGGTGTCAGTCGCAGCCAAGTGCAGGGTAAACAGGGTTGGCCTTTGGCCCCAGAGCCGGGACCGTTGCTTCTCCCCTTCACTGATCAAAGATGAGGATGCTCCATGCCAGGGCCTTGGTCAAAGGGGGGCAGGGGGGTAGGAGATCAACTCTCCAATTCTGTAATCTAGAGGTGTCCAGACCCAATTGTCTTCTTTCACACCCCAAACGGACCCTTCCGGTGCTGCTGATTACACAGGGGAGGACAGCCTCTTTTCACAGGGGCACCCAGACAAAAGAGGTGCTTCCGTGCCCCTCGCCATCTGGTCCCAAATAACAGAATAGGTCCCAGGGAAAAAGCATGGGCAGCGCAGAGCTACAATGAGATGGACAGTGTTTGAATAGAGGGAATGGCTGGACAGATATGCAAACATACAGTAAAGCCTCATACATTTACGCAGATTGGAACCCAATCTGCAAATAAAGCAGCGTGCATGGGCTGTGATGAGCAGACCTGCAGCCACTGAGGCTAAACCGATGCCACTCATCAGAACGCAGTCAATGTAGAAATAAATGTCCATGTACTGGACTACTACAAATCAGTGTGCATATATATTTACATGGGGTTTTGGAGTTCTGCTTTGCTAATGCTAATTTTATGCTCTGCTATGCATGGCCTGTTTTCGCTCTCAGTTCAGTCCACAAGGAAATTTAGCAAATAAACAAGCTCATTAGTTGCAAAGGTGGTGCCCTTGATCTTGAATGGTTTTGTCAAGAGGAAGGTGAAGCACGGTGTAGAAAAGTTAAATTGAGAATTGTACTCAAGTGGCAAACACTACCATGAAAACTAATTTCAGCAAAACAAAATTGTAACAGAAACAGCCGCCTGTTTTTTCTGTTCTATTCTATTCCTTAAGTTGAACTGTTTGAAGAGTGACGTTTGATTGCTTTATCTGAGAGCATGGAAGTTAGTACAACGAGACAGCTCGTTCTTATTTCTGCTGTGATGTACCAACAACGCACTCAAAGTACTCTCTTCTGTGTCATTGTAGAGATGACTCTTACATTTACAGTTAATGCTACTAATGCTGCAGTTGCACCACATTTAGCCTTATTTAACACACACGTCTAAGTGGCTGAGGTAGGTTTTCTTAGCTCAAAGGTATTTCTGAGCCTTGCATTTTATTGATGTTTGTGTCTGCATGAGAATAATGAAAGTCAGACACGGATCCGATATTGATAGATATCTACGATAAGGGTAAATCTAGAAAAATCAGATATCAGGTAATGCTGTAAAACAGATGTGGATCTGATATTATTATCATTTAGTTATTTTATTTTGTTAAAAGAATGAAGTTTTATTTATGCATTGTTATCAGTTGCTAACAGCACAAACCTGAAGCCCAGGTCTCAGTTTCAGCACTAAAAAGCTGACATCAAAACTGGTTTCCAAAACTTAATAATGATGTTATGAAATTGCAGTGGACACAATATATAAAAACACACGCACCAAATATCTAGCCAGTTAAATATCGGGTCTTTCAAAGTCCAGATATGGCCACGCCTTTTCAATGTTTTTGACATTTGCTATTTGAGGAGGGGTTTGTTTATTTAGATGAATCACATTAGCTGAAAGCTATGCAATCTGCTAGTCTTAAAATACATACAGGAATATTTCATTATTCCTGGGTCTATTGTAATAACATACAGGAATATTTCATTATTCCTGGGTCTATTGTAATAACATACAGATATAATAAACTCACCAGTATCAATCATTACGTTACATGATTTATGATCAAATCACATTTCTTGGTGGAGTTAAATTTCAGTCCATAGTCCAAACTATTGTTTTCCATAGTGGTGCACATTTACAGGCCCTGTTACATTTTAGATCCCATTTAACACATGAAACTTTTAAAATAATTGCTTATTTTTACAATGGCAAATTTCTATAAGAATGTGGTTCCAAAAAGTATTACTGAGCTTTTTTTCAGAATAAAGTTATTATTAGGATCTGGTGTCATTACACGACCATTAGTTACATTTCTGTGTTATGTTCATGCAAATAATTACAATATACTATATGAATTGATATAGGCCAGTGTATTGTATAACAAGGTGTCAAATGTAACTTGACCACACAGCTGAACAATATGACAAGTGACAAAGACAGTGATTATTTCTAAAGTGTCACATAATGACACATTTTTTGTTGTTGTAGCTAAAAATCGTAATGATGCTGCAACCCATATAATATCATGAGCACGATATAATGTTTAATGTTGGAATCAGGAAAAAAAACACACATTAATTTACCATTATGCACATTGTCAGAGTATTGTGTATCTGACCTCCTAAACTCAAAGCCCAGATTGTAGGACCCCAAAAAGAGCTTTTTATTGGCCAAGCCAGTCTCTCATGTTCAAGAGGCTCTGGAACCAGACACATCAAACAACCGTCCAATTCTGGGACCTTCCAATCACAACCGCTTATTTAAGCATGCGTCACTCAAATGCAGAAGATGTCTCTAAAATGTTCTCGTATCATTCAGAATTACCGGAAATATTAATCTAAAGAGTTAAGTGCTTTGTTAGTTTATTCTGTAAAAATCAGTTATCAGTTATTTTTTCTTTCCTTTACACTCTTCAGACACATGTATGTTCACTCTGATGGGTTAATCTACATGTCAATCACATTCATCAGAATTTATGCAGACAGGATACAGTTCTATACATCATTGTAAAGTATTGTTAAAGTTCTTGATTTGATTTGATAATATTTGACAATATTTTGGCAATACAGTTACATTTCAGTTTAAAGGTGTTTTTAGGGTCCTGGGACTAAACGGAACTGGGTGGAACAAAATATGAATATACTTGTGATGGACTGAAGGAGGTTAAACTAAAAGATTGTTTTGCACAGAACTGGGGCCAATGTAAGCATATGATGTTAGTGGCCAAAATGATGCAAATATGGCCGATATTCCACCTGGACATGTTAAAGTCATTTGAAAATGTACGCATGGAAAAATGTACTAATTTAAAATCCCGGACAAAATAATCCCATAAACATGATTATTGAATATTGCCCCGCTCAACAACAGATTGCCATAGTCCTTGTCAGTGTGTACAACAGCTACATTGCTCTTCTGTTTTCTGCTTCTCTAACTGCACATTGGCAATATGCGTAATGATATATTAAAGCGTTCCTTTCCATCTAATCTTTGTTAGGAGAAAAAAACAAAAGCATGACAACAATAAGGTAAAATATCAATATGTATTCAATATGCATCCAACGTACGAGTTAATGGCGAATAATTGCTTTATCCAAAGATCCCAAGATGAAATATACACAACCACATACTGCCCTTTACATTAGTTATGGGCATTTCCACGCTTTATTATAAATATCTGCCCCACAAATATAGGTTGGGTCCAAATATCCACAATTTTCATTTCTGCAGGCCTTTTTAAAATGAATGTAGACAATCAAAACAAATTGAATGTCCGTCCTACTTAACCGAACCAGAAAATAATTATCTGAATTATAAATATCTTCAAACAATTATCATAAAATAGTTATGAAATATAAATGATTATGTATTACTTATATGAATCTGAACAGTCTTTTTCTGCACGTAACTAATCAGGAGTAAAAAGAAGGCGTCCGAAAATCTTCTCTCCTCAATTGGATATCATATATTATTGTTATAGAGTCCATCCCAGCGATGGTGGCTGGGTCTTAAGGGGTTTCTTCTAACTGCTCGGTTTCACAACAGTGGGATAAGTGAAGTGAGTGTGACATATAGAGGGCAGGTGGTGCCAGTCAAGGGAAGAACACAAGCAGAATGCCAATCTGTAGTGTCTTTGCTTCATAATTAGTTCTTTATGATAGAAATCTCCAAATTATGTCATCAGGCCTTACCACACACTAATTATTCACTGCAACAAACAAGCTGGAAACAACATTCAATCCTATAGAGACCGGGAAACTGCATTCCATGGAGGGACTGAAGTCGCTGTGTGAAACCAACAAGAACCAACGCGACACCTGGCATTTTCAGCTAAAGTGGGCTGCTGCACACTGCTGAGCACAAGAAAAAACACTTTTAATTACACTGATGTGAGGAAGGACGAGCTGTCCTAACGGCTACAGTCTGCAGCCATTCGGAGAACCACTCTGATAAAATGGCTGATTCCTTGTAAATTATGCGGCACTATATATGTTTTTACTATTATAGTTGGACTCTGAAATGCATACTGCTTTAGTGGTGGTTAGGGATGTTAATATTTTTTATTTGGTTAATCTGTAAGTATATAGGTCACAATCTAATTGTAAAAATTAAACATTAATACCTGGGCAAATTTCAGAAACGACGGCAATTGTCCGTCCAAAAAGGAAAACGGTAAACTTTTTTGGGCGTCTATTTATGTCAAATCATTCAGAATGTTTGATTTAATAAAGCTGGCCATATACTCGAGGAATGGTGACCTACTGTATATCTTTTATACAATGGGACAGAAAATATAAAGTTTCATTGATGTTAGGCCATGTCAGTGATTGTGAAATCGTGTACGGTTAATGGCGATGTTTCTTCTTGCTATAATTGTAACAATAAAATGTGATATTGTGACATCACTAGTGGTGGTGTGTAGTGTGTGAAAATCAGCGTGGCTTTGAGTCAATACAAACATTTCCAAGAGGGTAATTAGTTGACAGTTAAAGGCAGTGATGATCACTTAGCACAGAAGATAAAAGGGCTGTGAGGAAAACAAACTGGAAGTGGACAGCTCCCATTCACACCACAATCAGCTCAGAAAGGTCATGAGCTAAGTCCTGCTAAGACCATCAGGCCAAACACTGAATACTGAGTACTTTGTGGGATTGTTTAGGAACAGCCACAACTGAGCCACACAAACAAGGAAAATATCTATTTCACCTTCGGTTTAACGCTTTCACACTTTGAGTCAATGACACCAAAGGGAACGGGTGTGGAAGACAAAACACAGCTCCTGGATAAGGATCATGTTAATGCCTATCAATTAGGATCAAAACGGGATTAAGTGGTATGGTTGCAGCGGTGGGATGGGGACCCATGGAAAGTCACTGAATACGAAGGGTCAGTCCCCTGACTTCATTAGACGTGACCTTTCCACACCATTGTGTGACAGGAGAGAGCCTGCAGAGGCTTTTCCTTCATCCATTTCACCAGGCTTATGGAGAGTATATTTGAGACAGACGCAAAAGCTGTTAGTCATCAGCCAAATATGAAATATTCACTCTCCAAGTCCATGGAGACGTATTAGCTTACTGCAGCTGGGTAGGTGCGTATTTACTAATCAACGCTCTGGCTCTATAAGGGTCAGAGCTTTAGCTTAAACTCGGACATTTTCTAATTAGTCATGGAGCCTCCCATTGCTGTGATGTTCTCAGGCTGACCAGCTTAAACTTGGCCTTGCCTTCTTCCTTCAAAAAAGGTCAAATGGCAAAGTGAGCGCAGATACTCAGGTGTGTTAAAATAAGCTCCAATTAGGTAAAAAATGCAAGCTCAGCCTCCAGTCTCCCACATCTGACTTTGAAGAACTTAGGAAAATCCCACTAAATGGGCACATTTGAATCTCACCAGTGTTTTACATTCACCAAACAAAGAAATGAGGACTATGGAGAAAAGAGATCTTGCATTAAATAAGTACTTGGACACAATACTGACACCTTGAAAGATGTTGTTTTCTCCCTAAATATTCAGTACGCCTAATAAACTGCAGCACTGAACTACATGAAGGACAGGGCGGTTAAGGTTACGCAAATGGGACAAACCTCCATGTTTAAAGTTTAATTTGGTCCAAATAAATAGCCCCAACTCATGGCTCTATAGTTCAACACCTTATACTTCTACTACTACTACTACTACTACTACTACTACTACTACTACTACTACTACTACTACTACTATTAGACTTTAAAATATTAATTGACTGCACTAATGTTTATCAACCATGACAGTAGTCGACCAACACTATTTACCTGAAACCGTGTGAATGAGAAAAACTGGATGAAACCACATGCAGCATGGAAAAACAATGCCGTAGCCAGAACTTACTATTATGCTTGCTTAAAAAATATAATTTCTGCAATATGGATGATAACATTGGTAAAATGTAGGCTTCAAAATGAAATTTAATGAAATCCTGTTTTAATATTTTCTAATGTTACAACATAAAATGTATTCTCTGGCAAAATCATCACCCAATTGTGTAAAATAAAAGCATTTTTTTCTTTATAGCCAAGTTTGTGCCAGATCTTAAAAGACTTTAGAAGTTAAAAAACCCTTTAGTCCACGTGTGTCGCTCCTGTCCCCTATAGCCACAATGTATCAGTTACAACTTACGAGTGAGCTAGTGTACCATGACCCACTACAAACAAAAGTCATTTCACAGTGGTGAGGGATTTGTTGACCTATGTGTCCAAAACGGTACAAGAAACCCATACATTTAAAACGATGGCCCAGTAGGAAACGTCCCTGTAAAATACAGATGTATTTTGATCAAATCTAAATTTCTTTTTCTAGGATATATATTTCCCACCTTATGATCCGACACCGAGGCCATCAACGGCAAATAACACGACACAAGAGAGATTAATCATATTTTTTACAATAGATTATGGGGAGTATTGGGAATATTTTTTCTTAGCTTTCTCTATTCCAGAAATTTCTTTGCATGGGAATTTTTACTTTTACTTACTGACAGTGCTGAATGCTGCAGTGAATGTTTCAATCAAATTTAAAAATGGCCAAATACTGTTACATTACAATTAAAATAACATTTAAAAAAAAAATCGTATTCCCTCCTAATCATTACAATTAATAAATACACTAAAACTACAATTGTTCAGTTTGCGTATATGGCTTGCGCATATTAATAAATACAAATGTTGAAATAAAATTACATGCTGATTAAAACAATTGGAAATAATACGTTATTTTTTGTGGGACAATAAATACAATTTAGCTGTAACTTATGACGCTGAATTATTTTTTATTAAAACTACAAATCTTCATTTCAAAATATGCGTAAAAACAATCCAAATATTATTTTTTTCGCCGATAATTTTTAAAAAAAATTATTCAGGCAGCGTATAAACTTGTTTTTATTCAAATCTTTTTTCTTTTTTCTTTACTGTTTTTCTTAAAATTGTGCGACAATTTTGAAAAAAAGAAAAAGAAAAAAAGAACTCGACGATTTTGTTATCTTTTACTCTGATTTACTGTTTCTCAAATTTGAACAATATAAAAAAACAATTACGCCTGGACTTACACCGCGACAATTTGCACCAAACGTGAATTTGTGAAATTAATAAATTGCGTAGCGACATTTTCTTTTACCAATAGGGTAAGAATATCGTTGTTAGCGCAGTGCTTAAAAATGTTAGTCGTAAAAGGCTGTGTTGAATCCAAGAGCTACATCCTGTTTTGCCAGCGCCTACATTCAAAATGGACGCTGTGTTAAGTTATTGAAGACTAGGGCCAGCTGAGAGCCACAGCTGTGCGATTGTGATAGTATGCGAAGACAAACGCTCCTCTGCTTTGCCACTGAGCCAAAAGAGTCCTTCAAATACAGTGATGGCCTTGATTTCGAATATAGAGCACCCCAATGTCAGAAAGAGTGTCTTTCCACTGTAGAGAAGCTTAAGGGTTAGAACCACTTCAACATACCGCCACCACGAGCAGCGCCTGGGCATGGCATGACCTGAAACATGTAACGTCATAAGCACAAATATGTACGTTTATATGTATTTCTGCAGAGTAGTAGAAAAATGCCTTTTTTCTGTAGACGCGATGATGATGCCAGACCATGTGACTATGGGTGGAGACAGACAGCCAATGAAAAAACAGGACAACCATTCGGAGCCATTCTTGCATCAGCATTTTCTACACACAGCTAAGTGAAAGTTATGAGGTCTAAGCCCATGATTTTCTTATGAAGAGATCACAAATCTGTGTCAATAAAAGATTATTGCTGTTGATGAGTAAATGCCAGCACTAAATTTGATACATTTTCTGAACCTGGCATCATGGAGTAAAAGCCAGAGCTCAGTGCTCTATGTAAACCAATACGGCTTCCCCGGGCAGTCATATTCAGCCACCGCTGTTAAGTTAACACATTCTTAGCGTTGCTCTCCTCAACATTAGAGGGGCTTAACGGCTGTAGATGAGGTCAATGAGAACATACCATTTGAGAAGATGCTCTGGCAGAAACGACATGAAGGCTGCTGGAAATGCGGGTTTTCTGTAAGAAAACACAAAGATTAATGAAGCGGGTCGACACAGGACTTCCAGGCAAATTCTAAAGATCTTACGAAATGCCACAGTGATAATATCATATTTAATATACAATTTAACTTAATACAGTTATGTTACAGTGTATACTGATATATATTTTCTCTTCACTCTATATACTGCACATATTATCTCGTAATACAAAAAATGCACAATACAAGTAAGACTTATATATAAATTATCATATTAAATTGTTATTTTCTGTTTGAGCAACATTAAACGAAATATTTTTACTTAACATGTACGTAACATTTTATTTATTTTGTTTATGAACTTAAAAATATATATAATTTACAATTTTTTGCATGCAAATATTAATCTTTAAAAAGTGACGATTAAAATGTTCAGTATCCGCGGTAGCCAATAGCTTGTGTATTAGTGCCGTACTTCAAATCTTATTCAAAACCTCATCATATCAAAACTTCTCTCCTAAAGAACTGGAATGTAAACATAAACCAATAGTGTCAAATAATCAAGGAGCACTCAAAAGATTAAAAAAGAAGCCATTAGATAAAAATGTTACAAAAGTCGACTAGAGGAGGACGCACTAAGACGGAGATAATGAAGAGGTCTGTTCAGGCTGGTCACAGATATGGCCAACAGATAAACATGACAGACTTGTAATGTCAAAGTGAGCTCGGAGCAAAGCTAATATGACCTCAGAGCTGACAGGCAAAGTGGTGTTTACCATCAAAGTCTTCACGCTCTATGTCTATCCACAATGTTTTTCAAAGGTAGAAAACAATTTGGCAGGGTAAACTGGAAGAAAAAATTATACAGCTACGGAATAATTATTTAAATTGTTTTAATCATCACTCAAAATGTATTTGTATAGTGCATCGTCAAAACAAATGAAGGTTTAATATGTTTTTTAGTTCAGCTAGTGCAGTACACATATTCTGGTAACTACACTTAACGTTAATAAAGTATGGAAATAATGAAGAAATAATTTGTTTAGATTTATTCCAGCTTAGTAACTGCTTAATTAATACCCAAGCCCTGACTGCTTGCTCCTCAATTAAGTAGTCTGAATCATTCATAATAAACTACTTGTCCATTATGAATGAAGTCTTTGTTCATGTTTAATAAATGTTTGTTTGCAGGGGCACAATAGAACGTTTCAAAAGCCTCAGGAGAATGTCAACACACAAGCGTAAACTGAATTGTTTCTTCTGTGCATGAAGCGAAGGTCATTTCAAATAAAATACAGGATCATCTGGGATAAGTAAGAATCAGGGCATACTGCTAAAATTAGTTTGTAAATTGTTTAATTTGGAGATTATTTTATTATTGATTAGTCGTTAGATTGTGAAAGGCCCGTGAATGAGAGCAGTATTAACCCAGATGAAAATGAGGCTGCTTGTGGACATAATATGTACTTACATGGATTCACGACAAAACACTAAATGTACATGAATTATTTGTTATTTGAATGTATTTCCTGCTCTGTCTGAGTCTTAAAACATCTAAGCACATGTCATGTTGTGTTAGTTCAGTCTGTGTTTAGTTTGCCAGAGAAAATAGAACAATAAACAATCACATTGAATCTACTTTATGACACCGCACAATAAACCAAAAGACAATCCTTTTCTTAAGGTACAATATCATTAAATGAATATGAGCTGTGATTAATAAATAGCAGAATGAAATACTTTAGTACCCATAGGATCTAAAATTAGTAATGGAACTTATTTGGCCTTCTACAGTCATACAACAAAAATAACTAATAATAATAATTTATTAATAACGATAAGTTGATATAGTTATATAATAAATACCTGTAATGATAATACTATAGTAAGGCCAATGCATTTCTAAATAGACAACTATTTCAACAATTATGTTATTAAGTTGTTTCAACCCAAATAAGAACATATATTTCAATGTAGTGAAGGCAAGCAATAGCCAACAATCAGCAGCCATCTTGGCCAGAAGAGTGTTGTTGTTGTGATGTTGGAGGGAGACAGACTTATGTGCTCTGTCACTGCAGACAACTGCAGTGACAGAGCACAAGTGTCTAGACCAGTCTGAGGCAACAGCCGAGCTGGGCTCCTTTTCTTCTTACATTATACTATTCCATTTGAAACAAATGTGGGAACAGATAATAGGTTCGCAAAAACTTTGGCAACCCATGTTTTACAGTTGGGCAGTATAAAGCCCACTTTAGACAGACAAGCCCCCTTTCACGAAACATACTGAAACACCATTATTTCTCTGCTTGTCCCTCAGATTCAAATTATTTGTTGGTGAACTCAGGAACTTTCATTCAAGAATGAAGAACAACACACTTTACTTGACACTCTACAGCCCCAGAGGAGTCTAAATACATCTCCCCAGGAACCACTGCATTTATGTCCAACCTGACAGGTGATCATTTGTTGTTGCGTTTGGAAACGGATGAGTAAAAAACGGCATCGCCAGTGTGTTGGATAATGTAATAGATCCATGGATAGGATAGGCCAAGTAGCCTATCGGATAGCCTAGCACAAGTGCGCTGACGTGTGCGCAGGACAGGTGCGTCAGGTGCGTCACCTGCGCATCCTCCTGAAGTCTGTGATGGAGATCACCAAAACAAATGTGGCTAAAGCCGCTGCGTGCGTTCAACCACACGTAACACACGCCTCGAGGCTTTGTCGCACATCCCTTGACACAGTTTGAAGTTTGCAGTAATAAGTGACAGACAATTAGCCCAAAGATTCGGCTACGCGTGTCTTAAGTTCGATATTAAAGCGATCAAGGCGCGCGCTTAGCTGACTCTCAGCTACATTACACAACTTGGTCTGGCGCTCTCACCTACCTGAGCAGAAAGAGCTGTAGAAGCTGCAGAAGAACAAACTTTCACATCATTTAGGCTGTCTCGGGAATGTTTTGTCTTGAGCCCGCAGCTCCAAAGCGATGGCGCTGCAGAGGAAAAGCCACATTCTCTGTTTTATCCAGAGCCTTAGTTAGAAAAGACCAACGACATGTTTAACTCCATCTCCAATTTTGTACGAATTTCAGACAGACTCCAGACAGTCTCCAAACGGTTACGTGCTCGCTTACCTTGCGCGTGCACGTCGGATGGCGCGAGAAGCAGTAAGTTTCAAGACTGACAAAGCAATCAGCCAATGGGAACGCAGACGGAGGCTGAGCTCCATGGAGAATGGTGCAGAGCGTAACCCCCGCCCACCCTCCTCCGCAGACGTCTATAGACGGTGCCCTGAATAAAACCGTCTGACTTAAGCAGTTGCACTGAGATGTGGGTCACTGACTCCAAGTTATTCTGGAAAGGCACAGAGTTTCCTAGTCCAAGACTTTATTTGAAACTATTTTCCTCTTCCTTTACAGGCAAGACCTATAGGCCCACCTTATAGAATAATGCAGGCTATGCTACTAGAAATATAGAAAGACTTTAAGAAATATCTGATATTTCAGATTCAGATGGTGCTTTTGCATATTATTATGGGCATTTCAGAGTAGCATATTTTTAGTAAACTGATTATGTCCGATTCCGCAACCCCGAAAGGGACCAAGCGGTAGAAAATGGATGGATGGATTATGTCCGATTGGCAAATAAAAAAAATAAAATAAAAAAAAACATATCCATAACCTATATCCTAGTCAACACAGCTTAACTTCCACGTGTTTGTGATGGTAGCCTCATCAATAAAATCACACCAAAACAAATTGTTCCATTCAAACAACTCTCAAGTTACTTTATACAAGTCTAGACAATGTGTACACAAGAGTCTGGTGTAAAGAAACTTCCATCCTTCGGCTGGAAAATAAGTCTTGTCTCTTTCAGCTTTGCACCCTTTAATTTGCATTGTTATGGAAAACCACTGGATTTGGATAGGGCACAGAATCATTGAGGTCACCATAATAGGGTGTGACAGCTTCTCCTTTCACATCTATTTGGAGGTAAAATTTAAATTCCTGGGAAAGTGATTTTTGTCTGCATAATATTTCAGAAACAGCTGTCATTGTCATTGTGCAGACTGCAAGTATCGCAGAACACGAAACTATACACAAGCCTTGTAAAAAAACATTGTCAAAATGTATCCACTTTATATTTAATTTTGTGATTTTGTGTTTATGATGAATTTCAATATACTTGTGGACGGCCTCAATCCGCTTGAGTATTCAGATATTGACCTTATGGTCTGACAAAATAGTTTCTTCCTCACTGCGGGATCCTGTAATGAGCCAGTACAATGAGGCTTCAGTTGGCTGCTCACACTCTTTGGTGTCCCTTGGGGCCTTTGTTGACGTTTGTCAGCCCAGGAGGAATTTAGGGGCTCAAGACTTCAGCAGTTTATCTGCAGAGAGAAGAAACACAGAAAGTAATAATAAAAGAAACAGCCGCATATACAGTAAATATAATTCCAAACAAGGGTTAAAAATTAAAGGAGTATGAATGAAAGGGGGCACTCATATTTTAGTTAATGTGACAGATAATCCTGATCAAAATTGTATGCATACATTTTCAATGAAAATCACAGGTCTCAAATCCCAAATGGAGGTTTATGGTTTTGTACAAAACAGCACCAATCTGAGATTTAAAGTCTATATGACAGATTGGACAACACATTTCTATAAAATATGGTGAACCCAATTATATTTCAGATTTGACTAAATATTATGCCTATTTACCCCAGTTTGACCATTTTTTGGAAACATTTTGTGGACAAGGTCAGTAAATAATCCAATGGTATATTGATAACAAAGGTGGGGGGATTCTGTTTTAGAATTTAGAACTCACTCTTAGTTTTAAACATTTCTTCACAAACTGCAACTAAATGGAACTAAGCTATTCTACTCCTATTAGAAAAACAGGAAGTCATATAGTCTTTAAGGTCTGGATAATACAAGGTATACATGTTTTTTTAATTTTTTTAACCAGATTGTAAAAGAAAATCACATGAAACAATTATATGTTGAAGGAATACTTTGTCTTGAAAAATGTTTTGTTGGTATTCACAAATAAGGAGTATATAACAAATCAATTAAACAAAGCAGTGACCACTATAACCTTCTGACTGAACTTTGTATGAAGCCCTACAAAGCAGAACCATCAAGGGGAATAATAATCTAAATTATATTATTACATATGCTTTAATAATCTGGACAACCACTCTACAAAATATATTAAAATCAAAAGGGAAAGAGAAGTCACAAGTGGCAGAACCCTCTTTTTTTCCCTATGGAACAAATACCTTACATAATTCGTTTCCTATACTCACAGAGTCAGAAACAGATTACTCAAGAGGAGAAAAGCAACTGAGCCCAAAGTCCACAGCAATTGTGTAAGTATTTACAGCAGCTAAAAAAAACAGTGCAGAGACAGGGTTTGTTTGGAATGATGTGATAAACACTTTTATTGGTAAGATTTTTTTTTTTAAAAACAGCATAAAGTATTATTCCCTCATTTGGGTCAGTCTAGCAGTTGAGGGATGCATTTGGAACCCACAGTTTATACTAGGATTTAGCAAAAAAGACACTAATTCTACAGGCATAATAACGCTGCTTGCTTTAATTGTAATTTTTCTTATAACCTTCTATCTTATCTACGAGCCAAACGTTGAGTTCATAAAAGAACTGTCTGAACCCTTCCTCTGCCTTTTCAAATTAGAAACTGAAATCTATTACTAGCCATAAGAAAAATAAAAAAATGTCACATGTCCTGTACCTTTTGGCCTGAGCCAGAGCTTCTCAAAGTGTGGGGCGCGCCCATTTGGGGGGGGCGCAGAGCCGTGCCAAGGGAAGCGTGAGACGTTTGAAGAAAAGTGCTCGCATTTCGAGCAACAGACAAAACACCCAGTGCTGTCTCTCCTCTGTCTCTCCTCTGTCTGTCCTCTGTCTGTCCTCTGTCTCTCCTCTGTCCCTCCTGTCTCTCCTCTGTCCCTCCTCTGTCACTCATCTGTCTCTCCTCTGTCTCTCCTCTGTCCCTCCTATGTCCCTTCTCTGTCTCTCCTCTGTCTCTCCTCTGTTCCTCCTCTGTCCCTCCTCTGCCTCTCCTCTGTCTCTCCTCTGTCCTTCCTCTGTCCCTCCTATGTCCCTCCTCTGTCCCTCCTCTGTCTCTCCTCTGTCCCTCCTATGTCCCTTCTCTGTCTCTCCTCTGTCTCTCCTCTGTTCCTCCTCTGTCCCTCCTCTGTCTCTCCTCTGTCTCTCCTCTGTCCCTCCTCAGTCTCGCCACATACGGTTTTGCTTCCCATCATGCTCGTCTCCCTTCCTGTAAAGGTAAATGTATGGTTTAAGGTTTAATTTTGATTATGGTAACCTCCGGAACACTTCCGGAACACCAGAAGTTACAGTGAAAGTAAAATCTACATGAAAGTCAAAGAAAAGACAAAGTAAAGTAAGATACGGTTAACCGTGAAAACATAGAAAAAACTTGGTGAAAGTTATAAAAACCCAAAGATCAAGCTACAGTTGAGAGAGGAACAAGGTTTGTAATATGAATTAACGTACTGAATTACTGAAAAAATGTAAATTTTTATTTTGGAAAAGAGTTAATGTAATGAGAGCTAGTAACAGTGATTATACGGACACAACTGTAATGATTCTTTATTTGTTCTTCCCATATGGGACAATAAAGGAATATCTTATCTTATCTTATCTTATGTTGGTACAATAAAAACTTTTCTGCCGCCGTAAAACACAAAACACCAAAAAAGAAGAAGAAGAAGAAGAAGAAAACGAAGACGAAGAAGAAGAAGAAGAAGAAGAAGAAGAAGAAGAAGAAGAAGAAGAAGAAGAAGAAGAAGAAGAAGAAGAAGAAGAAGAAGAAGAAGAAGAAGAAGAAGAAGAAGAAGAAGAAGAAGAAGAAGAAGAAGAAGAAGAAGAAGAAGAACTCTTCTGGCCTTCTCAAGTCGACTGGGCGCTCCACTCCCCTATTTGAATCTAACTTTTAAACTTGCTCCGCTACTTATCACTCTTCTTCTTCTTCTTCTTCTTCTTGGTGTTTTATGGCGGTTGGTATCCAAGTGTTACATAAAGCATATGCGACAAGAATCTGTGTGCATTCGATTCCTTTCAGCTTTGATCCCATGAGTTTTGAAGCCGATTAAGAAATGTAATGTAACGTTGTTTCGACCTACCTCGCTAATACTATTACATATTCATCCTCAATGTTGCTACTGCAGGAGTTTGTTGGGAGCGCCAGCCTCAGTCTGCTTGGTGCAGTCGTGCGGGTCCATGAGTGCAGTAGCAGCAGCAGACCAGAGGGGGAGCCGTTTTCCCACCCATAATGCATCACCAAAGCTCTGCCATGTTCGTGCGTCTGTGGATGGACCTTGTTGTTGTCGCCCAGAAGCAGCTATTCAGTTTGGTTGGATGCATCATGTCAATATATTAAACGTTGAGTGAATTCTCCAAAATTGTAGTCAGCTCCGAGAGAGACTTGCATCGCACCATGTCAGTCAACGATGCAGGTAAGAGAAGTGCGCCAAGCTCCAACGCTGCTAGGCTAGGCTAGCGTGGATGCTAGCTCCAAGCAACCTCTGTTCCGAGGCGAGGCAGTGTAGAGCAGCTGTTGTCGGAAGTTCGCACACTTTTACATGTCTATAACTGTAAATATACTAAAAACATTTGAAAACTAAATTCAAATACTGCATATTTGTTTAATATGAACGCTACAGACCTGGGTTCGCCGCAAAGGCCTGTAAGCTAATGCTAGCTAGCCAGCTGTGGTTGTACGGACTGTAAATATTGTTATCACTGCCTCGAATAAATTTGATATAATCTTGGCTTAATAATCATAAATTGTTCAGAGATTGTGTCACATTTGACCGTGTCCTATTATCATTGCTTTTCATTGAAATTAACATTGTTTTTGCATATCCCATTTATATTTATATTTTATTGATTTAGCTATTATATTGTTATTTCATGTTGCACGTTATCACCGAAGAAAGTTCCTAGTTTGTGAATCTTGTTTTTAATAACTGTCTATGACAATAAACCTTTCTCTGATTCTGATCCTTATCTTGTGATGGTGATGGTCTTTGTTTTATAACCTGGTCCTTAAACAATGAAAGTCGAAAGGAACAAAGCAGTAAGTCCCAGTGATCTATAATCAGAATGAATGCTCAGGTCAGATCTGTAGTGTTGGTTTGTTTTCAAGTTTTTGTCCCGTTTGTGGGACTGGTAAGTGTGACGTCACAGCTTGTTTGGGTCCAGATGTCCCTTAGATGCACACACCAGAAACACAGACCCTGAAATATGTATGACAGGTTCTCCTGTTTTACAAATTATGACTTAGATTGGTAGGATACCACCTGTGGTACATAAGTATTGCAGTTTTTACGTCTGTTGTTGCAGTTTGTGAAGTTTAAAATGATAGGAAGTAACGTTAGAGCTGAGTTTTAACACAGAATCCCTCTACTTTTGTAAATAAAAGGTGACACTCTGTTGAAAACAGGAACACGCTGTTGAAAACGGGCACAATTTACGTTAAACTGACACATTGTTCTGACAGTTTATATGATTGGTCAACATAAGTAAAAGTTTTTTGTTATTGTTTGTCAAAGCAAAACTATTATATAATTTATATGGATTTTGGCTGTTGTTTACAGTATGGTTTCTAGGTAAGAGTTGTGGAATTACCTCATATTTGCGGCCCATGTCCAACCAGGAAGTAACATTCTAAACTAAAAATGGTCAAACTGGGGATAAATAGGCAAAATGTGAAATATAATTGTGTTCACGTTTTAGTGAAATGGTCTAAGCTGTCATACATAGACTTTAAATTAAAGGCAAGTCAGGAACCAAAACTGTTTTATATCAGTAGATGTACATATTTATATTAAATCTGGATAAATATTTAAAGAGTCAATATTTTACTTCTCAAACTAGATTCGCAGATTGAGAATTACTTTTGGATGAGAGTCAAAACCTGGATTAATAATAAATAAAAATAACTTCATAATGTATGGCTGAATTATCTCTGAAGAGAGACCAGGCTTCATTGATTGTTGTTTTTCCATTTTAAATGTAAAGCTCTGCTGAATGAGGCTGTAATTCACTTGTGCCCTGAAGAGTGATGACATCACTTATCAGTCCCATAGAGCTTGGGATTTGACATTACATTGCCTGATTTGGTACCTTTTCTTGGCACCCCAAGATGTGCTTATCTTAAAGGACCCCTATTATGCAAAATTGACTTTTAAGAGCTTTTTTAACAATAATATAATTGTTTTTGCTTCTCATTAAACCACTTGAAGTTGTCTCCCACTGATATTTACGTGTTTTGTTGTGCACATTTATTTTCTTAATTGGTGATGTATGTAGGATTCGGCAGGGTCACATGGCCATTCAGCGCAGCGGTTTTGTACCCGGACGTAAGCATGCATGACATGTTTCCCTCTGCGAGCCAAAATAGAGTATAGTAAATGTTGGCTTAACAAAATTACTAATTGATGTGCCGAGGGAAAAAACACATTTTGTGTGTCATTTAAGATATCTTGTATTAACGTGTTTTCAGGGAAATGGACATGATTTGGGCTCCTTTGCAACTACTGTCTTTTCATAACAAAATTAAATCAAATAGATACTACTTAAAAATCTCAGCACACCTTCATGGACCAAATTAGACCCCCTAGACTCCTAGAGGGACAGGTTTAGATGCAGGCCCCACTTTGGGCACCCCCGTTTTAGAACAATAGTGTAATTAAAAATACAACACAATGATCCACTAGGGCCATAGTTTAGAACAATATAGTAGACAACAGCACAAAAGGTCTTCTTCGATGTAGACCCATTCTCAAAGCCCTTCATTGGCTGCTGGTGTCCTACCAGATACAGTTTAAAATGTTAGTCCTGACTTTTAGAGCTTTGCATGGTCAGGTCCCTCTGTACATCAGCGAGCTCCGTACACTCCTCGCTCACTGAGCTCTTTGGATCAGAAACGGCTGTTGGTTCCTCTCACTCGTTTCCGGACCAGAGGAGACCGATCCTTCCAGGCCGTTGCACCCAGACTCTGGAATGATCTGCGGTCACTGGACTTGTTGCTTTAAGGGTCAGCTCAGAACCTTTTTTATTCAGTCAGGCTTTTTAATTACAGTTGCTTTAGGGACTGATTTGACTTTATATTGTTGTATGTGTATTGCACACTCCAAGTTCTTTTCAGGTTTTATTTATTTTTTAATTTTCACTTCACAATTGTGTGCCACTTTGTGTTGCTCTTTCACAAAAGGTCGCGATAACATTTATTTAGTTTTAAAGGAATAATAGAGGAATTTTTGCCAATTGGAGAACTCGAGTGACTGTTAGTCCCTTTTTTTAAAATGTGCATGCGCACACTCACCCCCCACCCTCCTGTTCTTTCCAAGAGGCCGCCTACCATCAAACCTTGTGTGGAAGCACGCAACAGCCCCTCTGCTACACGTGTGTTTGTTTATTAGCGCGATGGATCACATCGCATCTCTCGTCTGCGCAGATTTCCGTCTCTTCTGAGCTCGAACACAGTCTTTCTCTGTTGTCATTTTGTGCTGTACAGCGAAGGAACTCGCTAAACACACATCAGCATATTGACCATGCATGCGCAGCCAGGGAAACGTGCTGCTATGCTGGGAACGAGGCTGCAGGTGTGCAGTAGGACGCAGGGAATTATTCACATGTGGGAGAACTACTCGGCTGTCCACGCCACGAGGAAATGAGACTCGGATTGCTCACCAAAAATCCTCTTTCTTTAAGTTTGTGGTCATGATGTGACACAAAATGGAAATGTTCCAGAACTGTTCCAAATGTGCCAAAACTGCGCGTGCATGTATGTGTGTGTGTGTGTGTGCACGCATACAGTGGCTTGCAATAGTGCTCTTGCCCCCTGGAACCTTTCCACATTTTGTCAGTATAAATGCGTCTGTTCTGTGAAGGCCACAGAGATGTGTTAAGAGAAGGTTGGGGCGCAAACCGCATCATGAAGTCTAAAGAACACACCAGACAGGCCAAAAGTTACAGGCTGAACAAGCAGGGCACTGATTAGAGATGCAGTCAAGAGGCCCATGGTCACTCTGAAGGAGCTGCAGAGGTCCACAGCTGTGGAAGACGTTGTTGAGAAACAACCATAAGAAGTGTGGGGGACACATCAAACATATGGAAGAAGGTGCTCTGTTCTGATCAGACCGAAACTGAACTTTTTGCCTTAAAGCAAAAGGGAAAGCAGAGAAGCTGCTCAGAGTTGGCGTCTGCAAAAGACTTGAGACTGGGTGGAGGTTCACCTTCAGCAGGACAACGGGCCTAAACAAAAAGCCAGAGCTATACTGAAATAGTTTCAAATAAAACATAAATGTGATAGAATGGCCCAGTCAAAGTCCAGACCTAAATCCAATTGAGAAACTGTGATCTGAAAACTGCTGTTCTCAAATGCTCCATCAAATCTGACTGAGCTTGAGCTGTTTTTCAAAGAAGAATGGACAAAAATGTCTGTAGGTGTGCAAGCTGGAGACATACCCCTAAATACTTTCAGCAATCAACAGTTCCATAAAGTATTGACCCAGGGAGGCTGAATACTTTGACACACTCCACATTTCAGCTTTTGTTTTGTTTTTTGTTCATCTGGGAATCGTATGTAATTGTCACTTTACAATTGTGTGCCACTTTGTGTTGATCTTTCACAAAAATACCAATACAATTTAGGTTTGTGGTTGTGATGTGGAACAGTTCTATTTCAAGCCACTGTATGTCTAAATGTATGTATGTCAGAATACTTTTTAGTTTTAGTGTCCTAAAATCTCCATTACTTTAATATTAGTCTAATATAACCAAAAATACCATGTGTGACGACACTATCTGTACATTAGCTCTACACAGAAAAGTTTAGAGCAGTAACACATTACTTTTTTTTTTTGACAGAGTTTGACTTTGACAAGTATGACAAACCGGGTGCAGAGCGCTTACGCAGAAGAAGAGGAGAAGATGACGATATTGAAAGGTATGGCATTAGTTACAGGAATTTACAATGTAATTCTTCATTTATCCAGGAGTGTTTCATTCTAGACAAAGATTCTGTTTTATTCATGTGGACACCAGATGACTACAACTGAATATGTCTCTAAAATGTAATTTACAACAATAAAGAAAACACATGTATGTGTAGAAACAAAGTCGTGATTTAGGTTTAAGGAAATCATGATATACATTTATATTAATTTGTCGCATAAAAATGTGTTGGATGTTGTTAAAATATACATTGGATAACAATGGATAATGGTTAGTTTATTCAAAAATATACCACTCATGATAAAGTGACTCTGTTTCAGTGATTTGGAGGAGGAATTGCTCGGAGATGATGCATGGACATCAAGTAAAAAGGTATGTACCTGTGATTTTCCCCTAAACTCACATTCTGCTTTCACTCCCAAACCGTTATTGTGGAAAATCTATGGAAAGCGTGCACTGCAGATATGTGGCAGGTGGCTCCTCCACAGGGGCAAATGTTGATGTGGACCAGGAGGAAGTACACTGGACAAAAAAAAGAGCCTTGTTGACCTGTCCAGATTGCCTTCACCACATGGGAATTAGACTTCCAGTGGGATTGAAGGCGCTTCCCTGGCCCTTCACCACACACTGATGCAACACACATTTACAAAAGGCAGGATGTGAGCATGTAATATGCAAAACTACAACATTAAATTCTTTGTCATTTTTTCAGCCGTCAGAAATGTCCGACGAGGAGCTTAACGACGACCTTCTACAAAGTGATGATGAAGACCAAGATCTCAGGTACAGCGTAATGATTTTAATACACTGTGTTGAACTTGACCTCATTTAAAAAGTGATGCATGTTGAATCTTATTAAGTATTCCATATGCAGTATCTGTTATTTGACCCTTGATATTAAGTTAATATCAATTATAAATGTAGCTTATAATATATGCTTAAGTTTCTGTTTGCATTTTGTGCATGGGTTTTGGAGCAGATTATTAAAGAAGAATGACAAACCAAAACCATTTTGAAATAAACCAAAAAGTGCTCTGCTCTGAACACGAAGTCCTTTCACCTGCAGCCAATCATTCATTAGAGTTTGTGCAGCGCTCCAGGGCCGTGGTTCATCCATAAAGACTGAGAATGTTAGTAAAATCATATAGTGTGTCCTCAAAATGCTTCTTAATGCAATCCTAGCTGAGTTGCGTGTGTGTTTGGTTTTTTAAATAGTTGAAATACAAATTGAATGCTATATAAATACGTAGTTTTGTTTCTTTCAGTGGTCATGGCTTGACTATAAATGCCTCCTACGGCATGGGCACATCGTATGGGCAGCAGGAGGAAGAACTCTACACAGATGACACAGTGACCCTGGGCGCACCAGGCTATGAGGGGGAAGGAGAGTACACGGAGAACTACAGCCAGGACCACAATGCAGACCAAATGGACTACAGTGGAGAGCCAGCTGAGGGGGACGAGGGCTACCAGGATGAAGTGCTGGACCTGGAAATCAATGAGCCCCTAGACGCTGAATTTCAAGTGAGTACTCATCTTGGATTCTTGCACCTGCACACACAAACACACCTCCTCCCCTTCCCCTTTCTGTCCATCTCCTTTGTATCCAAAAGATAATGTCACCTCTCTTGTCTCGCTGAGGGGACAGCAAGGATTGAAAATCTATTCTGTAGAAGGAGATGTCGGTTGGCATTTTGGGCTTGGGCAGGATTAGATTCATTATCACTTCCTGCCAGTTAATTAATAACAAAGTTTATGTTGACAGCTTGTTTGGCATGAAGTGTCGTCTCCACATCGCTGTGCCTTTTGTGACCTTGGGTCTGTATCATTGGGAGAGTGGGAACTGCTTTATGTGGGAGATGTGCTGCCAATCGAAGGAGGTTAATGTGGGGGGGCTTTTATCTGCGACTTTAGACTGGATCTGATAAAGTCTCATGCAGGTGAAAAGATTATTGACCTTCCTGAGGACACCCCATACAGTTTTCTAATGATTGATGCGAGTTTCCCTTTATTTGGTTTTTTCCTCTCAACCCGGAGGAAGCGGATCAGAGATAAGAGCAGATCCATGTGCAAACGTAGCAGACATAGCCCTTCTTCTGATGCGGTCTGGCACCTGACAGGTATATTGGGCTGAAATAAAGAGAGTGACCTTTGTGCACATTCCAACGACACATTACATTGAAGCTACAGCACAGTTTGCATTGGTAAATGTCTGAGACGTATTCACAATAAATGATTCTAAGGTCACATGGATGACCCAGTCATGAGGTTTTCTCAGTAGGGTTTTGCTTTACTACAACAGAGAACAGTTTAAAGGATTAAGCTGCTGTGTTCCCTGGGGATGTCCTGTCCATCCGCAGGCTTTTCTCTTGTGCATTCATACTCAACGCTTTGGCAGGTTAATGAAGCGCAACATCAAACACGGTTGTGTGACCCAGACTTACCTTAACAATGTCCCAGCAAGGTGCAGTCAGTGAGAATATTTATTATTTGTGCATCTTTCATCATTATGTAGTTGTAGTATGTATTTATGACCCCCCCCCCCCCCCCCAATTGATGTAAATGAATTAACAGTGTGACCACTAGTGAAAGTGTGCTCTGCATCGAGTTAGTCAACGGTATTTTCACCATCACTGAACTGGGAAGGAGTGTTTTTATCTGCTTGCATTTCTGTATATCATGTCAAACATTTACATCTCATTGAATTTCAAATGCTGTCAGGAATAGTAATGAAGGCTTTGCTCCCACTGTTATGGTAATTTGTGTATGGGTCTACATGGTGCCTCCCAAAATCCTTCCTGTAACATTATTATATATATTATTATATTTAATTGTGGGTTTATGAATTCATCATAATTCATAATAATCTACAAATGCAATATGATTGTTTATACTGTAAAACAACATTGTTTTCAGTTCTTTATGAAATTGTTGCTGAATAATACTCGAGACAAAATGTGCGTTTGCAGTAGTTTGATAAGCATGTCAAGATTATTCAGTCATTTAATTATTATAATTATAGTTCCAAAAATGTGTCCAAGTCCTTTCCATTCAGTCTAGATTCACTCATTCAGAATGTTTTTCCCCAAAGCTGGTCACATATTAGAGGAATAATAGTGTATTAGTTGAACTGTGACGTTCTCACAACAATCGTGACACTCAAATGTGAGCACCAGATTCATTATTGTAACAATGCGTTTGTATGATTTCAACAACACAAATTATGCTTTATAGGTAGGCATTTGTATTAAAAGCGAATCATATTAATTGCTCTTTTGTTTTCATTGTTTTGTTAAGGATGATGAGTACACAACATCATATAATGAGAAACCACTGGGCGAGCGTCATGGCCAGGTCTCCAAAGCCCCAGAAGAAGAGGAGTTTGTAGAGGATGAGGTGTCTTCCACTGCTGAGAGCTCGCAGGTAATGACACTTAAAAGTAAAGCAAAGCTGTGCCAAAGGTCCTTGTCAATGTTATTTATCCCTTTTGTCGCAGAGTCGCTGCCAAAAGCCATTCCTAATTGTCTTATCCGAAATGAATTGTCACACTGTGCGTTTAGGTTGAAAGTGAAGCTGTTCTGGAAGAGGTGTCGAGAGAGGAGTCGGAAGAGGAAGACGAGGAGGATGAAGAGTCTGGGCGTTTGAGGTTCAAGTCTGAGAGAAAAGAAGGTGTGGTGGTACGGTTAACTGATGCTGGAAGGAAACGAAGCAACATTCCTGAAACCCTCGGTATACATATTCATACTATTATTGATGTTTTTTCCTCCACAGTATATTATTCACTCACTCACTTTTTTATCGCAATTTCTTTTAGAACTGTCAGAAAAAGCCAAAGCTGATCTAAAAGAGTTTGAGGAACAAGAAGAGAAAAAAAGACAAAACCGCTATGGCAGAGGGAGAGGAGGAAGAGGAGGCCGAGGGCGAGGGGGCATGTTGGGGTACGGCCCACCGGACATGAGGGGGAACAGAAGGCGAATGAATGAGCCCAGATATTCTTTCATGGGCAATATGAACATGCAGGTAAACGTACATTTTAACCATTAGCTTGTATTCAATTCAGTGAAAAACAGCCTTGCGTAGATGAACAGCCTCGACTTGTTGATTTGCCGGTGTAGGAATCACATTGACGTGTTTTGACGCTTTTGCCTTTTCATGTTCCCCCATTTCTATTCCATTAGCACCAGGGATCCAGAATGCCCCCTCATCAGCAGCACCATCTTCGCCCGCGGGGACCTCCTCCCTTCTCAGATTTGGGGCGCCCGTTGGTCCAGCAGCCCCTCCAGCCGCTGATGCCTCCACATATGCCTCACCGCTCCTCGCCCATGTGCTCTCAAATGGAGTCACCACCTCGGATGATGAGCCCGCCTCCTCCCGGCTTTCCCCAGCACTCCCACCCACAACTGCCACCTCCACAGCCCAAAACCATCCACATTAACCCGCATTTCCGAGGGCCCTCAACGCCTGTGCAAGGTACGCTCAATGAAGATTGTGTAGAAAAATGCATATTCTAAAAACATGAATATTAGGGAAGTCGGAGTGTATTTATCGGTGTTGAATTATTGCTCTGGCTGCTCCCCTCCCCCTCTCTCATTGCAGTGCCCTTGATGCCTCCTGCTCAGAGCCAGCCTAGACCTGCTGTGGGTCCTCCGAGGTTCCCTGTGAGTAGCAGCTGCTCCTCTGCCCCCGTCACCTCACTCTCGCTCCTCTTTCACACATTTAGCATCCTTTTATACAAGGGCAATATCATTGGAGCAATTAGAATGCCCACCCAAGCCAAATTCTGAAAGTACATTTGTAAACATTGATACATGTCTGGCTGCACCACTGTAAATGTGAGATATGGGCTTTAGGCAATAGACTTGTGGAGGTCAGGGAAGCAGTGGCAGGACTCGGTTAACAACTTTTCACGGCTGGGCTTAGGCTCAGACTATCAAGCTTGGCACATGATAATATTGTGAAAGCAGAATATACTGGCCGTTAAATTCACTTTCCACAGGTTTGTGTCCCAGAGGCGTATCGTCCTATTTAATTGGTGAATTTAAGAAACATGAGGGTCTGCAGAGGTGGTGTGAGGCTTCTGTTTGTGCTTTTGTCCAAGTGCAAAGTTGATGAAAGAAACTGCTTAGTGCTATTTTATTTTACAGTACTTACAAAGAGTGTAGTAGAAAAACAGCCGTACATTTTTAGACTTACATTTATTCTGAGTTTACATGTGTAATCCACCTTCCAACCACCAACTCAACCAATTTACCACAGAACATGGTATACCTTGTGGCATAAGCCGCTTCTTGGTGGGGGGTTTTTTGTCCATAAATTCCTCAATTTCCGTCAGTGTCACAAGCCCATTACCAAATATTTACTTCTCTTTTATTATATTTTTATGTATCTTGTATACATCCATGTGAACAGGATTCTTGTTAGAAAAAGATTATAAATGATAATACATTAATAATGTTCTGGTCATTGCTAATACAACTCATTTACACTTTTATTACAAACATAATGTCCACTTGTTTATGAGAAGAATCAGACACTGATGCACACCTCACACTTAGTATGGGGTGGGCTGTATCGGTTCCAGTATGGGCATCGGACAATATTTTCAAATTGTATTTTAGAACAGACTAATGACTATAAATGAAAATTTAAAACCAATGTATGTTTAGATGATCATACGGCACATAGTTTTATCCCATGGTCGGACTGTAGTGCCTTACTTTGTTTAACCACACAGATAGTTGCACAAATGATGTTAAAAGGAACTTGCTTCAACTGAAACAAATAACTGATCCCTCAAACAGCAAAACGCATTTCAACCAACCGGCTCTTCCAGTTTGTGGGACCACGGTATAAGCAGATTAAACATTTCTGAGCCGTACGTTAGACAGTGTTAATGCGTCGTGGTCATTCTTCCTTGGGGTTGGGAGCCACATTTGAGCATAAGATTCTTGGGGGGGCCCCAAGGGTTTTTAGAAAAGAGGTTCAAACTAGAATTTGTGAATTTTAATGAAGGGATGGCATGTTTAGAATTTATACTGTTTGGTTACAGCTTTATTAACCAGAATTTTAAATAAAAAATGTATTATAAGGCAATAGCATCTCAGCTAAGAGAAGGATGTTAGGGTCATCAACATATCCACACTCGTATACACATATCTAGACTCTATTATTATTTCTGTGAACTTGACTTCAACTTGAAATAGATTTGTGGGCCTTTCTATGAATTTTACATCTACATATCAGTATTGGCAACAGCAGCAAGCCAAATATCGGATATCAGTATCGGTTCAATTTGGCCCAATATTGGCCCTTCCTTGCCCTTAGTATCCAAACAAATCCAGATTGTTTCATTTAGTGTAGAGAAGAATGCATCCTAACTCCGCTACTATAACCCAAAGGATCTGCAAAACTGCTAAAAACTCATATTTTCTTCTAATGCTGCTTGTTCCTTTATCATAATATATGCTAATGAACGGAGTCTGAGTGTAATGTATGTGATTTGCTGTGTAGATGTGTGTAATACAGTGGCCACTGGCACCACTAAACTGATGAACAGCATAATGCCAGATTCTCCAGCAGTCAATCATATTTAGTGTGTGGTTGCCAAGGACACCAATTGAAATGCAGGTGACTTTCCAACCGGCAACATCCCATTTACCACTGGGCACCTGATTACGAGTGATTATCATACATTATCATCCCATCACAGTTAATTGTTAAAGGGCTGGCCTAATGGGGGGTCATTGCCTGAAGTATACTGCATAAAATCTTTGCCAGTGAAGCCTGCGTTTGAAATATTAATCTTTGTATTATTATTTTTTTTAATTAACTGAGATTATACCATTTGAATAAAGACTCATTAATATATACAAGTTGGCAAAAGTTTTAATTTATATTCTTTGTTATTACGTTATTGCAAACATAACATTTAAATAATTTATTTCAGAGAGGTCTAATATTCCAACAATCTTATTCAAATACCTCTTTTGTGCCTTATTACTGGGTTATGGTTTGAATTGTGCGAGCTGCCCTTGCCCCTGTTGCAGCCTGCAGCCTGTTTATGGAGGATTAGATGGTGGCTGAGCAGTGGTGTTTGATGGGTATTAGACACAACAGTCCCTTTGTGCCTACCTGTTCCTTTGACCTTTTAAAACCAAATGACAGTGGCTTTATATCAATCTTGTGTCTCTCTAAGCTCCGTTGATTAACTTTCTATTAAGCAAGTTTTGATGCGCTTCTACCTTTTCTTAACACCTCTCTTCTCTAAATACCAGCACACTGCAGTGGAATAAAGAAGGATTAAGGCGTGATAGCATCTTAAGTAATTTACAATAGGCTTGGAGGAGGCAAGAAGCCCATTTGTGGAAGTGCCACATTTTGAATAGCAGGTTAATTTTTCATCAGACATGTTTAAAATAAAAAGTTAATGCTTATGAAGGGGATTTGAGTTCAATGAAGGATTAAGAGTTATCTGGCTTTTCTTTAAATATGCATGCAGGTACTAAGTCTAGAGTAGAACAATGTTGAAGACACAAAACCCTTAAATCAAATATGAGATTTCCTTCTACCTTCTGATATACCCACGACTTGTCCGAGGCATTACATTTGGAGTCGCTTTTACATTCCCTGCACTTATATATGAGTATGCATTAGTATGCAGATGTACAACCCTGCATCTTTATAATGACCTTTGTTCTTCTGTTGCCCACTACAATGCTTTCTACAATTGGCTCAGTTCTCCTTTTATCCTCTTAATTTTTCTCTGTGGTTACTTCACTCCCTGTGTGACAAATAATTCATGAATGAACATTTTGTGGGATTTTGTGTGTTTTTTGTCCCAGGGACAAGGTGATTTCCAGCAGCACACGTTTGGAGCCCCCCAGCGGCCACCTCCTCACATGGAGCCCTACAGGAGCCAGCCACCTCCGGGGCCTCAGGACAGAGAGCCCCTCTTTATGGGAGGCAAGTCCCGCCACATGGTTTGACAAGACAAGCAAGCCTTTCTTAGCATATTTAACTCTATTTGACATTTCCTCTGGCATTATAGCTACAGGGTATGCTGCTAGCCTTCTGCTGCTGCTCTATTAGCAATACTCATGTTAAATGCATGTGTCTATATGAGAATGGAAGAAGCCCTGGAAAGTTGCATTTCAAATAAACAGTTTCTGTTTTTCTTTGCTTTTTAAAGTAAATTTAATTATTTAATTTTGAAGCCTTCAAAATATTTTAAAAACTGCCATGTTTTGTGTTGCAGAACATGCAGATTCTTCACCTTTTCCGGGGCAGCCCATGTTTGAGCACCATGGCCCCAACTCTCTGATGAATGCTAACATGCACCCGCCTCAGCTGCCTGGTCCAGGGCACATGGGCTTTGGCCCACCAGGACCAGCTTTTAACCAGCCTGGCCATGGCCCACTCGGACTGTTCCAGCGGGAGCCCCCAAGACATGGCCCCCCTTCTAACCATGTACAGGGAATGATGGGCCTTAACCATGGAGGTCCACCCAACCAGCCCAGGCAATACATGGGCCCCCGTCAGCCGTTTGCACAGCCACGCAACCATTTTAACCTCCCAGTCCAGTATAGGATGCAGGTACGACTAAGAGTAAGTGACTTACGGGTGTGTTGAATTTGCACCGTCTGCCTCTGGTCATTAAACTTAGCAGTTGAAGCAGCTTACTTTTCCATTTGTTGCTCAAATGTATCTGAAATACAAAAGTAGACATAGACAACAGCTCCCTCTAGTGATTGCAAGGCCACCATTTCTCTGACTGTTGGTGAAACGAGGGTTGTTTTCTTTTGAATGACCTTAAACATTTTTTTTTTTTTTACTAATTTCATGCTTTGTCTCCCACAGCCTCCTCATCCTCAGGACTTGCCCCATCCTCCACACGCAGCGCATGTACCGCAACACCATCATCAGCAACAACCTCCAAATGAGCCTCGTCCCATGATGAACTCTGGCCAGAACTCCTTCCACCTGCAGCAGGCGCACGGTAGCCTCAGGCAGTCCACTCCCCGCTCTCAGAACCCCCAGCTGCGCAATATGGCAAACAGGCAGAGAATGGTGAGCCGTTCAATTATAAACCCATGCCTTCTCTACATAAATCCATGTGTGTACTTAATGTGGAATGTGCAGTAGCCCGCTCTTATTATACATTATTATCATTATTATAATGACGCAGAACCTTGTACAATCATTTTAACTGGATGTGTTTCCTTTGTTTAGACAACGCCGAGTCCCAAACAAGGGCAGAATCTACCACAGCGCAACAGCAACCTTCGGGAGGTCCCAGTGGCCCCTGGCAACGCTAACATGAACAGCACACGCCCTGGTACAGCCGCCAACGCGACCCCCACCGCCAGAGCAGCAGTGGGGCCACGTCCAGGGCAGAACTCTCCACAACCCAACAGAGGCCGAGGCCAAGCTTCGGCCCGGGGCAGGGGCGCCTTACAGCCCGGGGGTCTAGGCCGGACTGAGGCCCACAAGGAACCCAACATTCAACCTAACACAGGGATGGCACAGGTGAGCTTTACAGGAAACACTGTCGAGGCAGCTAAACCTTCCTCCTGCTTAAAACAAAATCAAAATGCATTGTATGTAGTGTGATGAACTTCATGGTTTGTTTTATGCCACAGAACGCTGAGGAAGATGAGGAAACTCGACAGTACCGTCTGAAGATCGAGGAGCAGAAGCGCTTGCGTGAGGAGATCTTAAAAAGAAAAGAAATGAGACGGCAAATGCAAGCTGGAATACGAAAGAAGGAGCTGCTGGACCGACTTAATTCAAATCCTCAAAGTCAAAATCAAGGAACAGCTCCTCCTTCGAGTTTTCCTGCACAGCCGTATCCGCCTGTGCAACAGCCTCCACAGCAGAGACCCATGCTGCCACCGAGGCAACAATCAGCCAATCAAGGAGCCCCATTCTCTTCCAACGGCTCCTCTAAAACCCCTAAAGCCAATCCTCCTGTCCGGACACGGGGGCCTATGCTAATGGACACAAACCAGCACATGCAGACGACTGGCTCCAGCTCAGACCAGACTCAAACTGCTCCTCTGCAGCAGAGAAAGAGCAGTGCCCTTCTGAACACAGTCAGACCAGTGGCCTCCCCCGTGCAGAACCCAGCACCACGACCAGGAGCCAAACGCACAGTGATGCAGCGGGCCACAGCCACTGATCCCGTCCCACAGAAAGTCAGACTCCTCAAACTTTCAGGAGCTGTAAGCATTTCATTGTCTCTTATTGAACAAGCTCTTGTGTTTTTTTCAACCTGACATTTATTTGATCTTTTACCACTAATTTTACCTCCATAACAAATGTCAGTTTTGAAATGAGATGGTTCTAAATGCCACTGTCAAGCCGCTCCGTTCCCCCTGCTGTATCTATCTAAAAGATGTGTAACCTATGGGAATGACACTCTGATGTCTTTTTGGTCAAATTGATTTGTTAAGAGGATCTTGCCTTGAGCTTTGAGGACTGGTATTTGAGCCACATGCTTCATACCCTGACCCGACAGAACGGCTGTAGGCTTTTGAGCAATGACATTTATCTGTGATGCTGAGGACACCTCATCACTTCTCTTAAAGGTTGCTATCCTCTTTTAAGGGCAGAAGATATTGTTATACCCCCAGCAGAAATCACATCCTGTAGTTTAGAAACACTCAGAATAATCTAACTTTCAGATTGAAGGGTAGTGAAATTCTCGGCTTGGTTTGGAGGTGTAATAAACACACAGCAGACTGGTTTTCTTTAGTGAAATGCGAGCGGTCTGAAAGTCACTCATTGACCAAGGATTTTGCAGCTGCTTTTGTCCAGCAGCTTTTTGCTTTGTCTTGTCATTGAAAAAAGGTTGACAGTTTTATCTTATTTTTCTTTCTATCTTGCTACATACATTTTGGCATCTTCCCATCTCACGTGAAGCAAAATAATGCCAATCCAGATTCTTTGTAATTAATCTTTTTGCTCTGGGAGGGGTGAGTGTAATACTTGTTCACAAAGTTGCCACATTGAAGGATTTGGGAAGCTTTGAAAGCCTGATAAGAGGCAAATGATATTTTCAGTGTGGATAATACAAAGCAGTGCGAGACACAAAAGCTGCCGGGGGAGGAGTTGGGGGATGGGGGACACATGGAGCCGCTGTCGCTCTGGTGTAATGCAGCTTAACATGTGATGGGTGCAATCAGCCCGGCTGATTTCTATAGGAGGGATTAATCCATTTGCTCTCAGCTGGGACAGGCCGCAGATATGGCCTCCTTTCTTCCCTCTATCGATCTGTCACATCTCTGAAGAGTTGGGCCACAGACGACCTTCAATTTCTTCACATGTCAACAGACCTGAGCTGTGACTTCATTTGATAATGAGACCATCACCTTGTAGGGTTGATCTTTATTCTCCACAGTCTGACACGTGGGAATTCTGCTTCAGCGCAAGAGATTTTCTGATTTGTTCATGTGACTGTCCTTTTCACTCTTGTCCGTTTAGTGCCCATGGTTTGTGGCGTCTGTACATACAAGTTGAACTTTGAATGAATGTTTTTCTAATCCTTTTTCAGGCTGAAAAGGGTTCAGAGGTCACAGGTGTCGCTGTTAAGGGACAAAGCATCCAGTCCACGTCTCCACACAACCTGGGCTTCCAGAGAAATGTTCCAGCGCAGCAGCAGAACCGGGTATGTTTCCAATGCCTTCTCCACACTCAGACCTGGTCAGACATGTCCATGCTTGTGCTTTGGAGGATTACAACGCCTGTATAAAAGCTTTAGTAGTCTCTTTTTTTTCTGTCATCCAAGCTGTGACTCCAAAAGCGTCTGTTCATTGCTGCTGCCACAGCTTCAGGCCAATAGTGCATTGGGAACATGGCTGCTCCACCATTTTCAATTTGCAAACAGATCGTAACCTATAGAGCCGTCCAAATGACTAAATCCCTGAATTGTTTCCCCTGTATACATCAGTTTTGAGGCTCTCATTTCTTTTGTAATGTCATTTGAAAGCTCTGCTGCCAGTTGTGCCAGAACCACTGCCCTGGCCATGAGCCGGTGGTAATAAGATGGGACAGTGAGTATTGACAAGCTCCTACAGTGGAACACGGGGCTACAGCGGGTCCCTGGCCTGTGCCTCTGCTCTGTGCCTCTGCTGTCACCAGGCCTGTGCTCAGTGACGCTGACAGACACAGGCAGCTTCTGTGTCTGCGGCTCGCTCCAGAGCACTCACACACTCATCCTGCTCCGACACTTCTCATCTTCCTCTCCAGTTCAAGAAGAAACCTCTCACTCACAAGCTTAAATGAAGATATGTCACATCTGTTTGGCAGTGATGCGTCGTCATCTGATGAATCAATCATGCCGGAGTTTGACACAGATAACTGGATATTCACAAAGCCACAGTAAACAGACTCTGCTCCCAGGCTTGCCTCAGTCATTAACCGCTCTGGGCTTCTTGTTTCTGACTTGTGCAGATGGTGGTGTCGGGCCGTGGCAGAGGACGAGGGCAGGCAGGGGCAGGACGTCCCCTGCCCACCAGACAGAGCCAGAAAACGGCAGAAAATGGACCATCGACTGTGTCAATAGAGGGGCTTTCATCCTCAACAACTGAAGTGCAGCTGAAGAATCTGCTCAAATCCATCGGCCCCATCGAGGTGAGGCTCTTACAGATGTTGTTTTAATTATGGCAGGACTGAAATGTGTGTGTGAGGCAACAGCGCCCTCTTCTGTATGCAATTGGAAGAGTAGACACAGGCACGTGTTCACCACCCTCACTCCCTCCTGTGGCAGGCAAGTGAACTGCTTTTATTTCTGTATTACAGATGTTGAAAATGATTCCACAGCATAGGAAAGCAATTGCCAGATTTTCCAGTCCCCAGCACGCTGCCAGTTTCCAGACCAGCTTTCATAGGTAATCAATACTTCATATTCCTTTTTGATTTGACTCTTTGAATTCTTAGCACTCTTAACACTCTTAGACTACCCATTAGTCTGAAATGCTCTTGTCTCACAAATTAAATTAGATTTCAATAGTTCATTTAACGTATGATCCGATGACTGGAGGAGGTAATGATTCCAATTACCACACAGGCACATGATTGATTTGTCACACATTGACGTGTCGCTGATCGATGGATGAGACGCTCTGACACGGCCTGGTCTCCACGCGCCTCAGACAGAACAGCAGCAGCAGCAGCAGCAGCAGCAGCAGCAGCAGCAGAGCCTGTTCACCATCAGAGCCCGTTCACCATCTGCACATGACTTACTTTGGGATGTGCCTCTGACAGTCACTGCTCACTCAGCACTGGCATGACACTGGACAGCAGATCATTTGTAATCTCTCTAGTTGCTTAGTGCATCATAATGGACACTAAATGAGACTTTATGTGGGATAATGGGTGCTTCCCCTCTTTGCATTTGGTCCTAAACATTCTGTGCGTTTGCGTCGGGCTTAGGCAGAGTGCAGAGTAGGACTTGTAGGAGCTGGTCTTGGTCACGGTGCTGAGAGCGTCCTGTAGGGGGCAGTGCCTCATCACTTGTGAGTCTGTGAGTCAGTGTGTACATGGCGCCCCCTTGTGGAGCATTAGGAGACTGGTGTTCTGCTTCATTTTATGGTGACAGTTCTATATTAATGACTGACTCTTACGTGACGGACAGTAATGTATCATCTACAGCAGTTATGTTTGAGGGCTCTCTCGGTTCCATTTCCATGTTTTAACTGTTACAGTGGCGCTGCGGAGGCGACATCTGTCATTTTAGTTGGATATTGAATTATGGCGTATTAACTGGAGGAGGAAAGATAGTCGTGTGGGAGGATTTGGCTCTTTTATGGTCAGTTATGTATTATTTAGTTGAATTTACATGTAGAAAATACTTTGTTATCTCGGACAGCGGTTCCCATGGTCCCGTTATGGCAGTACTGGTCATTCTACAGGTAGCTATCATTGTAATTAACTTTAAAACGGTACGTCAGTGTTATTTTACTAGTTTTGCGCTTTTACTTTCAAACTGAGCCGTATTTTCAGCTTACAGTACTTAACGTATGTTCTAACACAGCAATTTTTTCAAGTTGTTTCAGTGTTACACTGCAGTGGCTTAAGTGTATCTACTGTCTAAAGAAACAGAAATATGCATTTTTTTATTCTGTTGAAATTGTAAAAAACTATTTGTTCATGTTTATTAGCATAGCTAAATCAGAGAAGATCTTGAAGGTCAATATTCATTAAAAAAAATCAGCAAAGACTGAGGGGGCAACCATTATCCCTGTTATTAGTCATGTCTGTAAGTAAACCAGATTACATTTTGTTTCTTTTATGAACAGCTGTAGTACCAGATGAACTTATGTAAAGATGTGTGATGTGTCCAGATTTACCCAAACTACCGTGTCTGGGCCACCAGTTTGTTGAATATTTGGCTCAAAAAATTTGAAGGGAAATAAAAACGTGGCCAATATACCGTTACTAAAGGTATATGAAGCCAGTTGAACCTTAGTCACTGATGTGTTGTCTGATCGACTGCTCCTTCAGCACCTCGCACAATCCACACTTGAGTTTTCATTTTGATGCTAATAAATCCTGGTATGTCTGACATATTTCTGTGTTTCAAACCAATCTGACAAACTTGAATTTTAACTTTTAACTAAAAAAAACTTAGTCCGTAAGGGAAATGCTACTCCTTGTTCCAAAACGGGTGGTTTTTTGCACCTCAACCTGTGATGACCTGTTTTTAACTTGTCTAACTAAGATCAATGTGAAATATTGATTCATGGCCTGACTGGGCGGAGTCATTGGTCTTTATAAAGATTTGCATGCACAACTCTGAACTGCAGAATGTAGTAGCATTTTCCTTAGCACAATTAAAACCTGTTTTGGAAACATATTTTCTGTTCCAAATCCTTGATACACTTCTATACCAGACTAAATGAGGAACTTGTTTCTCTGTCTACTTGTTCTTTTATATGTTGTACATTTTTGTTAAACTTAAGTTGTGTTTTATTACTTTTAATTTTGAGTTGCTCTGGTTTTCACATTTTGTGATTTTGGAATATTAACATTTTAATGCTGTGCATACATTGCTAGTTGTGGGATACTGATAAATCCTATGGATTTAAAGGTAGCAGCTATGTTTCCTGATATAAGACGCCTGGTCTTGTAATATCAAAACAGATTCATATTGAATCTCGTATCTTATAGTAAGATTCATCTTTTACCTTAAATTTTAATGATATTTTGATTTACGTTCTGCCTAAATGTTCTGTATGCTGACGCCTGTGTAATTGAACCAAACATGTGTTACTAACGGTCTCTTTGTCCTCAGGTCTGAGAGGACGACTGCTGCTGCTGCAATAACCTCCTCATTTCCTTTAGGTCTCAAGGTCCTGGAGCAGCACCTTTACTGTGGTTTACCTTTTGTGTTAAAAACACAAACGCACACATCTCAGCATGTGGCTTAAACATGTTAGTGGCCGTTGCTTTAGTTTTGTTTTTATAAATGGTAAATACTATAATATAGAGAGATGATGACTAGATGCATGAAATGCCGCCATAAACCACTTCAGGATTAAACCATTGGCTTCAGATGTGTGCATTTGTATTGGACTTAATTATAATGTATGAAAGAATTAATTTTGATCACTACAGGCCGCACCGGACAACAGATTCTGCTTTTCTCAGTCTGCAAACTTCTGAGATCCTTTTTCCTCTTTTTTTTCTTCTCTATTTTATCCAGGCATTTTGCAGAGTCGAACCTTGGAGTCTTGCACCAGAACTTCACCTTTTTGTGGGTGCTGTTTTGTTTAATCATTGCTGCACCCTGACACTTTTGTATTAAGCAGGAGGCCTACCTGGATTTCCATTGTTTGTTAAACCACAGGATGGAGGTTTCCAGCTCTGGCAGCTCTCGGCTCACAGGGCAGACTGTAGCACTTGGCTTTCACTGCTCAGGGTCTTCCCTCCTTCTGACTTTAAACTGGGGTTGGATTCACACTAAACAGCACTGCTTCATCTCGTTTCTGTTTCACCAAGAAATGATTTGCTGCTCGAAATGATAATCCACCCTGTTTAACTGAACCATCTGACGAGCTTTTCTGTCATGAGTACTGTAATGTTAAAGTATTTATGTTGCTGAAAACAATGACATCTTGTGTAAACATTCTGCAAACTGTTTTGAAAATGGCTCTGTTTATGAAGACATGTGACTGTTTCAACACAAGAACTTTGATGCAATCCAATAAAACTTGAATATATCATTGACAAGATTGGAATGGCTCTGTGTGATTTCTGATTATCAGGCCTATATTAAACACTTGTCTTTGAAGTGTGCAAGCTCATGTCTGTCCAACTCTCCTAGAAACAAGCAGTGTTTTCCCGAATGCCAGACGGTTCATGTTTGCAAATGTCAACATTTGTAAAGCGGTTGTTGAGCTGCAGCAGACTGGGCCCCATGGGGATTAGCGCTGCACTGTTTACCTGCTCAGAGGAATGCTGCACAGCGCGGACGCTTTTGTATCTGACACAGACCCAAGGTCAGAGCGCCGCCAGAGATGGGCCGCTTTGTCCCTCCACAAGTTTCCACCTCTCAGTATCAACACCACCACAATGTGGGCGACCTGAAGCACGGAGCAGGAATGCCTGCTCATGTTGCAACAGTGTTCACAAAGGTCTGCAGCAGCAGCCGCAGCAGCTACTGATGGATGGCTCTCATCCTTTCTCATGTTCAGTGCAATAGACGCTAATCCCAACCAAACCCATTTAGCTCCTTTGGATTATTTTCCATTGAAATATTTCCAGTTTCCTTGTTTAATAAAAGTAGTCCAGGCTCTAGATGAAAGAATCTATGCGTAGAGTTCATGTAAAAATCTCAATGCAAGAATGGGGCCACAGCTCTACACTCGCTTTTTGCTCACGTGTGTAGGCAATTAGCCCATTTGACCACTAGGTGTCGCACTTGTGCAGCAGATCAACAGGCGCGCTATTGACAAAAGCTGGACATTTCTTGTTTTCCTCACAGTTCGAGTCGTGTGGAAGGTGGTTTGTGAAGTTAGATGTTAGTAGATGTAACAAAGGGAATAATAAAGTCTTTGCGCACTTCGAAACAAAGAAGCGCAACCTATGGCTGACACACTTGTGTTTAATTTGTCTGCATCTTAGAGGTTTGCAGTGGGCAAACCTTGTTAAATTCGACATAGCATCTCCACATTTCACAAGCACGCAAAAGAAACTTCAAAGCCATTCTTTTTTTCTTTTTTTTTCAGAAAATGTTCCCAGCAATTTTCATAAGTTTACCCATTTAAGTTATGTGCAGTCGTGTTTCAAGAGAAAGCCATATAACAAATGTAGGTTTCAAGAGTTTCTTTATCTCATTTTGTAATAAACATATAAATAATAAACTCTAGACATTTTTGACACATCGCCCTGTTATGAAACCGGTGTGGTCTGGCTATATAGACTATCCAAACTGTGCATCTGCCGCAGGTCATCTATAAAACTAGTTCCCTATTACAAAATATGAAAAGAAAAATAATACATTTTAGTACATTTACAGGAGTTACTTAGGCTATGAATTTATTTACCCCAAAACGTATCAGCACTACTCTTCTGCCACTTAACTGTCAAGAGTCAATGACAAAAGACGAACACAGAAGAGCAGACAATTCAGACATGAGGCAGAATATCTGCCCCCCTCTGACAAAACAAATCAATCTACTGGATTTAAATTAAAATATATTCTTATATCTTACACTATTTCAGAAAACGAAATGTGATTCGGTAGCGATCTGTCAAAATCTAATTTACAATTCTGTGTATAAAAATATAATTTATGGAATCCCACCAAGTTTTTTCTCCCCAAAATATAACAGTCAGTTGCACATATGCACATGGACATTACACCTGTCAGAGTTAGCGCCTCTACTGCTTATGTTTTGCACCTTTACCTTTTTTATTTCGCATTTCAGTTATGTTTTCATTTTTTGCATTTAAGATATACAAAAATAGATTATGCACAATTTGCTGCTCACACTTTCTTTCTTTTCCCAGAATCCATTAGTTTGTCAGCAGCTCGTTCACATGAGAATAAATTATTCAAAGAAAAACTTGTTAAGGCTCCATTCATTCTTTGAAGGGGACACATGGAGAAGTCAGTGAAATAAATATCCCGACTCGGCTGGGGCCTTGTCTGTCAGTCTGTGCGTCTGTCCTCAGAGCCGCGGCTCAGTCAACTGTGGGACACGGCCATGCCCAGCGGGTGCAGCGCCTGTCCGTCCAACAGCCACGTCCCCAAGTGGAACAGCAGCTCAGAGTACCAATGCACCCCGTCCCCCTGCGCCGCGCTCCGCGCCCCGCTCCTCGCGCTCCGCAGCAACGAGGACAACCAGTGCGCAATCCGCACCGGCGCCATGGCCCAGTGCGCCAGCTCGTGGTCTTGTATTACCGCGTAGCAAGACGATAAGACGTGGTCCACCACCACGCTGCCCTGCACCGTCACCGGGGCGTACGAGCCCTCGTGCTCCTCAGTGTAAATCCGTTTTACACGCACGGCCTCGAGCCGCTGCCGCGTGGAGTCGAGCACAAACACGCGCTGTCCCGGACGCACGTGACTGGCGAACACCGCGCTCATGGATGAGTTGTGGCCTACGAACAGAAGGTGCGCCGCCGTCAGCGGGAGCTTCTGTCCGGAGTCCGTTTCGATGACGTAGAAGGTCCTGCGCGTGCTGGAGTCCTGATCCAGGAACATGATGAAGTCGGTGAACACAAGGTTTCCACGCGAGTCCGCAGCCAGGACCCGGTCCCCGGGCCGCAGATCCCGGAGCCACCTCTGACTCCCGTCCTCCAGAGTCACCGCAGAGGATCCCGGGAAACAGCCACCGGACTTCGCCGCCACCGAGTTCTCTGAGGAGAAAGCGTCACATCAGGGGTCAGAGGGCACGTACACCTGCCGCACGTGCGGCATTTCATCACATGAGCGCGTTTTGCGCATTGTTTCATCAAACTTGTGCCTGTGGCGCGCTCGCCTCTCGCCTCTTGCCTTGGCGGGCTGGATGCATTTAGCATAATGATGCAAATTCCGTCAGTGCCAAATGCGTATTGGCTTGGTCCGCGCTGTCTGAGACGCACAGAGAAAGAGGCAGAGCACTGAAAGCCTGGCTCATCTATTCTTAATTAAAAAACCCAATAAGAGCAGCCATTGTCATTCTAAATGAGCTTGTGGATCCGCGCTTCTCTCGGTAAAGAACACTTACGCCTTTCCCAGCTTCTCTGCCCATATTTACTCAGGTGCAGAAACCTCCATGTGACAATTCACACAAATAGGCCACTCACAACTACTATTTACCCAGTGAAGCCACTTTTCCAAGCCTCTCGAGTTGTAGATTTGAATTTAAATGAGGGCCGGACTCTTAAATGCGCTCTTCTGCGCCACATCAATGCGCTTCTGCGCGCTTTGTTGTGCGTCCTGTGACAATCATGTTGGCCTTGGTGGCACTGTCCACACAGTCTGCGTCTGCTTCCTCTAATCTGCCTGAGATTCCAGAGCATGAAATAGGGTGACAACCGCAAACCAGATTTGAGCCGCCCGATTCAACATTGTTCAGCCAAATCCTTTTGGTAAAGTCGAGTGACCCCAGTGACACGGGCCCACGGCCGCTGTGATCTCACAGAGAGTGCGTGGAATGACAAATGAGGGATTTATTGCCATATCAATTTTCAGAACATACTTTCACAAATTAACATCTTATTTTGAGTCTAGTCGTTTGACCTAAATGAACATTTGACTTCCTCTATCACATGTGACTGCGGTGTGTTCCACAAGGAAACGGTGCGGGGCGATGTTACATCATGAAATATGTTTCAACTCATGCTCCACAGACTGTCACATTTAAGCACAACACATTATGAGTTCATGTTGTTTGTAAAGAGTATTCTGAATGTGCATTATTAACACGCACGTGACATGGCTTTACTGTTCATTCCTGTGCTTCTTGTGTGCGTGAAATGCCTCTTTACCTGCTTTGACAGAGCAATGGATGTGAGCTTTGGACTCGTAGTAAACCCAGTCGAATCCCGCTTCTACGGCCAGTCTGGACAGCGTCCCGTACTTGCTCTTGTCCCGGTCTGACGTGGTGATGTCCACGGCTCTACCCTCGTAGTGAAGAGACTCCTCAAAGTGGTGGCCGTCCTCGTCCCAGCCCTCCGTGACCCGGAGCTTCACGCCGGGCCACTGGTTCATGACTGAGATGGCCAACGAGTTGAGCTTGTCTTTACATCTCTGTGAAAGGACAGAAAAGCTGATTAATGTGGTTTAAAAGAACATGAATAAAAGTTTCCTAAAATGCCAGTCTAATCGGCGCGCGCGCCTTGATAGAACCTCCATAATATAATAGATCCATGGAGCGCACTGACAGCTCCTCTGCTGTGAGCTTGCATTTCTCGGCAGCGTCAGAGGGCACGTCTCTATGAAATATTGATAAGACACTGCATTCGCTTCACTGGCCTATAACATGAGCAGGGAAAGGTGCGAGCTGCGTGCTTTCCTTCTCCACCCGCGGTGATAACGGCTCTGTGACACTTTCATGAGCTTGTATTAGGCCATGGGACGAGCCAGTGCGTTTGCTTTGGTTTACTCTGAGTCAATAATTAATATGCAGATTATATGAAGATCACTAAAAATCCAAACCGACAAATAAGTGAAGATGCTTTGCCTTCTCCAAGACATTTGAACCCAGGAGCTTTATGAAACCTCAAGCACTAAGAGGCTTTTCAGCGCGTCGCGGAGGAAAACTTTCTGTGAGTCTGTGAGTCTGAGTCTGCTGCAGAGTCAGAGACGTGACGCGCCTCCGTGAATCGAGCTGGTTTGAAAGATGACTGACAGACTTACAGGGACTGACAGACTTACAGGGACTGACAGACTTACAGGGACTGACAGACTTACAGGGACTGACAGACTTACAGGGACTGACAGACTTACAGGGACATGACTGTGGATGGTTTGGCCACAGAAAGACAATGTCCTGAATGCGTAAGGAGGACGTCCTGGAGCAAGAATATTCACAAACTAAACACAATAGTTTTAGTTAAA
Organism: Eucyclogobius newberryi; assembly: GCF_026437365.1. Lineage (NCBI taxonomy): Eukaryota > Metazoa > Chordata > Actinopteri > Gobiiformes > Gobiidae > Eucyclogobius > Eucyclogobius newberryi. The sequence continues at coordinate 20,654,988 of NW_027315812.1, forward strand.
TGGATGAATGAGTGAAGCTGGGACCAGAACCTGACACGTTTTAAGTGGGATGGCCCGAGTCAAGAGCCTTTTTATTAATTCATTTGGTCGTGTGCCGCTAATCAAGCCAAATTCTGCTCAACCACCGTGAAGCGCAGCGGGACGTCCCGGCTCTGCTCGCTTTGTGCTCGGCCTGAAGTTGTTCAACAGCCACCCTGCTAATCTGTTCACAAATGAGTTGGTTAGAGAAAACACTTATCAGCTACCTGTCACTGTCAGGGCAAACAGCCTGCCAGCCTCACGCGAGTTCCACACGAGGGGCCCACAAGAGGAACCAATTACACTGTGAATGTTCTCAAATGGGACATATTCAAACAAAGTTGTGCCAGTCTTTCAAATCACTCAAAACGCAGTAAAGAAACACAGACACGTAAACTCTAGAGTTCTCTCACTATAACAGAGTAACTTAGAGAGAAAATGTGGCACCAAATCCACGCGTAAAACCCGTGCGTAAAACGTCCTGCTCCGTGCGTAAAGCCGTGGCCATGTCTGTCCCCATGTGATAACACTTATGCAACTAGCAGCAAAGTGTAGCAGCCACTGCTGCTTCCTAATTACCCTTCATCTAATGTGCAGCGTCATTAATTCATTGGAAGCGCAAAATCACCCGCGTAACTGAAACTGGTGTACCCCGCTGGCCAAGGGGGGGCAAAGGGTCAGAAGTTCAAATTGCGTCTCGATCCCTGCAGCGAGGGCTGCCTAAAAGTCCTTTCATGTACAATCCACACTCGGCCAGGCTGCTACATCCGCGGATGCTTGATGGAAACAAGTGCAAGTACGAAAGAGGGAAAGGATTCAAAACGAGCTGAGCTTGCACCCAGCGCCGCTTTAGCAGGTGCACATGTGCACCCAGAGCACCCAAAGCACCCATCCCAGAAGCCTATAGTCAGGATGCAGAATCCTTTAAGGCAGGAGGTAAAGGAACTGTAGGTGTCTCATAGTCTGGCCGACACGGGGAGAGAACTCTGAGGGACGCAGACGCTGCACGCTCAGTGCGTCTTTCATCCGCGCCTGGTGCGAGCTTCAGGGTTTCTATATCACCACAAACCCATACATCCAGCAGCATCCAGCTGCAGCATTTTATTATTACTGAGCCGATATCACCCAAGCGCGTGAATTATTCACCAACATCTGAGTGCTAAAAGTCATGCTGGAGAGACATCCTGCAGCCATCTCTCTGTACACAACGATGCTGCCTTAAAAGCCACTGGTTTAGACTTTCACAGAAATGCCATAAGAAAAAGCAGCAGGAAAATGTAGGAATCACACCTCGGCTTCACTAAAAGCTGCTTCAATCAATAAATGCTGCAATGCAAGACAGCAAACAAACCGCTTCACAACGATACAAATATAGATACGCAGAGAGGGCTGCATTAATATTTCAAATCTACTGTCACAACCATGAGGGCCGAGTGTCCTGACTGTCCGTGTGCACATCACTTCTCCAGCTCCATTCCTGATCCCAGATCGAGGGGGGAAATCCTATGGCGCTTTTAGAAGGCAAATAGCAGAGTTGAGCTTTAGGTGCGCACCAGAGTGACAAGGAGCCGCGGGAGCGACGCTGGAGCCGCGATGCAGCCGCGAGATGCCTCCTTACCTGGGTCATGAGCCTGTCCGCGCCGGTGTTCTCTTCATCCTTGAAAATGATGTCTGTGTTATAGTTGGGAGTCAGCTCTTTAAAGCGCTCGGAGTTCCTCGTGATCTTGCCCTCGTACCTCCCGCTCGCCCCGAGGGTCTTCTCCGCCACGTTGGGGATGAACTGCTTGTAGGCGAGAGGTGTCAGCTTTTTCGGGTGTCTTCTCCTGCCGTAGCCCCTGCCGGGTCCGCATCCCATGGCAGAGAGCACCAAGGACAAGCAGAAGACCCCAACAAATACGAGTCTGCTCCACATAAGCATGGTGTTTTTTGTTTGTTTTTTTATAAAGATCTCAGAATAAGTCGCCGCTGCTACGTGTGCCGCGGGTATATGTGCCTCTCCCGGCTCTCGCGAATGCCCTTGTCTCCTCCTCTACTTCGCCTGCTCCTGGTCTGTGCCGTGGCAGGTGCGGGAATGGACGCCTAGAACCAACGCTAAATAAAGGTGCACACATAGAATGAAGGTTTCAAAAAAAAAGTAGTCTGGGGAAATTAAAAGCCAACGGGATCTCTGGTCGAGCTGCAGCCGCTTGTGTGAGACGACCGCTTTTAGTGCTTTGTATTATAGCACTGATCTATAGCAGGGGAGGGACTTGATTGGCTCGCTTAGACAAACCCTCCTGTTATCCCACACACAGAAATCTTAAAAGATTTCTTCCACCTGAGGGTTGCGGGGAGGAGGGGCTGTTTCATGGGAAAACATCAATTATACAAAGTTGATTTTTTTTTTTTTTTTTTTTACTTTTTTTTTCTTTCCCCATCTGCACCGACTTTGTCAGATTTGCCAGTGAAGTCGGGACAGAGGAGCTCCATCCGAGGCGCTGAACTTAGCTCAAGTGATTCCAATCTGGGATAACGCAGCCGCTGAGGGCTTTTCCCAGGAGAAGCGCACGGCTCGTGATTGCGCACGCCCTGCACTGGATTCTTACATGTCAACGCTGCAATCCCATGTTGTGACTCTGCATATTGAGTAAAACAGCACTAAACGGCACTAAACACGTCTAATAAAAAATAGACTAAGTAAAGAGAATGAAGAATCACCAAAAATAAACAATGCGTTATTTTGCGCAAAGTTTTACGCATCTCGGTATCTTGATGAGATGTTAAATATAGTTGGTGAAATTCGGTTTAGAAACGTTTTAAAACTTTCTAACTTTGTGAAATGACAGAGATGTTTGTTGGCCGTTAGGAGAACATGTGGCACCACAGAACCATTTCTTTTTTCTTTTATTTTAGGGGCGTAATAAACATTGATTTTGTACTTAATAAAGGCCCAGTTTGCAGTGACGTTTGGATTACATGTAACCATGACGCCACTCTTAATAAATTAATAATAACAACGTAATTTTTAAATAGTACCAATGTTCATTATCCAATTAGTCCTTTGGCCTATGCAGTGTGTAATGTACCACTAATATTAAAATCCCTGAACAGTTTGAACCTGTGGAGAGTTAAAGCTATTTCAAGTTCTGTGTGTATTATACAAACAATGAAAACCAAAATGAGTTGTTTTTCCATTACATGTTTCATCATCTCTTGTGGTAGTAGTTGTTTTCCACTCACACCATCTGATAGATCTCACTGTGATATTTCACTCACCATATACTTCAATATTTCTTTGACTGGGTCTAATTAGGTTCTACTAAGCACTGTGTTGATTGCCAACTGGCCCACTTTGTACGCCCACTCTAAGCCTCAAACAAGCGCTTGTCTGAGATCTTCGAGAACTGGCAACTTTATTTGTCGGATAACAAAGGATGTGCCGTGTAATTACAGGAAGAGGGGGAGTCTGCTGACAGTGTGGTACAGGTGCACTGGAGTGAGGACAGACCGCTCAGACTTTGGTGTGGTCCTGGCACTCGGATTGGCTCGTGTCCAGTTCAATTTGTGCAGTGTCCAAGTGTATTACACCACTGGAATGGGGCAGGGGAGAGCAAAAGAGACCAACCAAATGAAAGGGTTTGGTGCATTTTCTGTTTAAGAGCCGGGAATCTGTGATAGATGTACTTAGATAATCAAAATAATTGCATTTGAAGATTGAAACACAAGAGCACTAAAGATAGAAGAGATAATCAAACTAATATATGCAAACATGCTTATTCATTGTTAACAAATGAAGTAAAATCCCAAATGAATGGCATTTTCCATGAGTGTGCTACAAATGAAAGAGCCAAGAAAATGATTAGGACAATCAAGTTTAGTTTAGGCATTAACTGGAATCATGACTGAATGTCTCGTGAAGTATGGAATTAAAAAAACACATCTAGAAGCACTGAATTACCACCTAATACTGCATCAGATCTGTTAATCATCACAGCATTTTGAGCTCTGGAGAGGAAGATCTTGCACGATGGCTCAAACATACGTGAATGGAACATAACACCAGGTCTGTTTGGATGAGGGAGCATCATAAGAAGACTAAAATATCCAGAAATAGTAACATCACAGTAAGCCCAAACATTACTGAACGTGATCAACAAATGCAACTATTCAATAATACCTGAAACCTGAACCATTTTGTCTCATCGGGACGCTAAATGCCAGAGATTCTACAGATGTCATATTGTAAGGCAGGACGCTGGGCTGACGGGTGTGACGTCCTGTCTGAACCTCGGGTCACATTAGCGGTTCAGGTGTCACCTCTCCCAGATCCCCACACAACAAGTCAAAACCGCAGCTGACCACAAAGGAGAGCGGGGTTAGCAACTGCTGTTCCAGCCAGAATCCAGAGCATGCAACCTAAACATTAATCTAAGAGCTGACAAAATGCAGCGGGACGGGGGGAAAAAAAATGCACGGCAATAAAATGTTTGATTAATTGAGGAAGGCGTGTTGATGTGACCAGCAGGATTTGAACTTCCTCATGCAAAGTACTGCCATCTCTCAGCCAGACCTGGGGCAAAGAGTGTTGGCAAACATCACGCTCGATTGTTTGGTTTTGGCCTCCTCCAGTGCCAGGTGGGTGGAGATTGACACTCAAGGCAATGGAAATCACAGCAGACAGTTTACACAATTAATCTAAAAGTGTTGTCAAGTCACTCTAGTGTGGAATTAAATACTTACATGAGCTTATTATTTGCACACGCTTTTTTTTTACCTAACGTAGCAGTGAACGTTCAGTATTGATGTAAATGCTGCATGTCAGAGATGGGCTGGGAAGTTTGGATCAAGAGTTTGTATAAGTACAATTTATGTCAATATTAATGATGTATTCCTTACCCACTTTGAATAATTAGCCTATTAATAATCATCTTTTAATAATAACAGTGTTTTTTGCAATTGAATTTAATGCATAGTTAAATCCTTTGTGACATAGATGAACGGGGGAAAAAGCCCCCAATCTGCACCATTGGCCCCTCGGACCACCTGACCATCTGACCACCAGTCACTCACACACCGATCACCCTTCTCAGATGAACTTGTCGGTTCGCTGGTTTGTTAGAACGTTAGCAACATAATTCAAAACGTTGTAGTGATATCCTGGTGTTATTGGGGTGTATTTTTTATATATTGGTATTACTTATGTATCTGTCTTTTTCTTTTTAAATCAGAAATAGAGAAGCAATGAAGCTAAACAACAACACTGTATTTCAATTTGTTGGTCTTGCAATAGATTTAAATATGAATGTGGGAATATAACAGTAAGACAAATATTGATATACAACTATATTGATATTAGACCAATCAAAGACTACAAATTGTTTTTTGCTGCAGTGCTGTGAGGTCATGAGTTTTATAGTTTTATTATTAGACATAAAGCTTCTCTTTTCCTTCCCCTTTTGCATATGACGCAGCACAACAGAAGCAGATTTGATGAAATAATTCTGGAGGGATTGGGGGCATTGCACAATTCATATTCTAGTTAGCCTGTTGCATGTGATGGCTAATCCGGAGCGAGGCGTGAAAGCGGCCAGTGAGTCATCCGTTTCGTGGTCTTTTACATATCCTTTTGAAACTAAGGGACCGCCAGTGCTGGCTTTTGTAAATCTCCCAAACACAAACGACTTTATTTGAACACTGTCCGACTTCTGACCTCTGAAAATATGAAGCAATGCCGTTTGTTGACTATCAGACTTGACTATGATTCCGTGCCCACGTTAGCTTTCTTTATTTAGTCCACAATCGTGCACAAGTGAGATGTAGCTATAAGTGCTGGAGTTTTACCACAGCTAAGTCCCCCCAATTACTGGGTTAATGCCTCCTCCTGTCTGAAAGTTTTGTAACATAGTTAGACGGATTAGTTCTACAGAATAATCACGCACAAACATCTAAGTAGTGTCAGGCTTTCTCGGTTGTTTTCCCTTGCAGCAAATAGAGTTTCCCACAAGCCATTGAGATGTTTTTATTTCTTACAGGTGGGGTCCGTATAGAAACCTTTATCCTGGCAAACACTTTTATAGCACGGACATGTTGCCTTCTGATCCGTGCCCAAGTGTCCCCTTTTTGTTCTTGTAATAAAGTTGGAACCGCCTCTCTTTAAATGGTTATCTCAGCTGCACGCATGCAAGCTTTATGCTCATACAGAATAAGACAGGACACATTCAAGTGCCCCGGGGCCCTTTTCTGTCAAGCACAATGGCAATTTCACAATACCGTATACAGTGGAATCACAGCCTTCAGCGTGCCCCGGAGTCTCTAAAGGCATTTTATTTGCACTATTCAGCCGCTCCCAATACTTAAACATTAAACGCCAAGGCTAGACAGGCAAAACCACCGCGCAGAGCACAGGCGGTGGGAGGGGCCAAGGAGGAAGGAGGTGAGTGAGTGAGTGGTGAGAGAGAAGAGTCGGGGGGGGGGCAAAGTGTTTGGTACAGGTGATTCAGAGCTGCTCACTGGGAACACCATCGCAGTCTGGGTCATGGAAAAGGGATTGGTTTAGGTCAACTGACAAGCAGCATATTTCAAAACACACTCATTCATTGTACAGGCCGCACTTCTTTTCCGCCTTTAAACGCTCCATTATCTCCAAACAGTGAGAGCGATGAGGCGAGGTGGCTTTCGATGTGGAATAGTCGTGGAAGTTGACGCTTCGCCTTCGCCCTAATCAGAAGGAAGTGTTTGGCTGAATGTTCTGCTTAATCCTGATCACTTGTGGACGACGTTTGAATTTTTTCTTTTTCTTACTGTGACATTTCCATCTTGTGTGACACACCAGTTTCAACAGCGATGCAATGGCATCTGTACACAATGAATCAAAAACTGTCCATTAACTAACATCTCACCGCTTCCTGAAGGTGAGTAATCTGCTTCGACTTGAACTCCAAAGATTATTAAACCGAGTGGAGGGCACTGATGGTATCTGTCTAATGAGCCCTCAGTGCTCAGAGTGTGTGCCATTTCACCCCGGGCTATCAAAAATGCCTCTATCATTTTCCTACCGCTGAATTAAGGCGCTGGAACACAACAAACAGCCCAGAAACCCCATCAACCTTATGCCAACTCCTCCAACCTCCTTGTGCCTTCTATGATGCTAGCATATAAGGCTAATGATATCTGACATGCACTATTTTATTTCATTTTACGTGGTTACTTGTTTATTTGGACCGGTTCCAAAGTTTAATTGCCATGATGGATAGCATTTTATTTTTATTAAACGGAAGTGTGACCCAATTTGCAGCGACACATTTAAAGTCTTAAATCATCCTCCGATAGCAATCCGGTCCATTGCAGACAATCTATTATTTCTGCTTTACTTTAACTTACCAATCCAGGAAATTGCAGCCACTGATCAAAAATATTACTCAAATGGAACGTGGAAAGGGAAAAGAAGTGACAGTAGCTCATGTGTGAATTGTGGATCTGGAAGGACTCCGATCTTTGTAGGGTCGATGCGAGATGGTTTTTCAAAATGAATGGAGCAATAAATTTTATTCCCGGAACCGCCATGACCAGTGCTTGTACCAGGAAGGCTCTGCGCTCGTTTTACCTGATGAGCTAATTGAGCAGTGCAGAACGCAGAAAGGTTTATTTCAAGTTACTTTGAAAGTGTCTAAGTATTTAAGATCTTTGTCAGTTTGATATACATTTTGTAGTAGTAAGATTGGCTGGAGTGAGAGACCAATTGACCCGTATCCACCCCCAGTGTACCACTAATTATCTGAAAGAGATAATTGTGGCTATTTAAACAATACTGATAAATATTAAAGGTCAATAAATAGGGTCAAGCACATTTGATAAGAGTAAAACCACTACTAGAGATTATTAATGTATGAATTAAATTGTATACTTCTGAACACAAATGTTTTAAAAAGCTGATGTTATGTATGAATAAATACATCAACATTAAGATTTAACATTGTACAACATTTAGATATTGTGAAGGCTATAGTCTAACATTTTAATTAGAAAAAGTGATTTTGTAAACTTGCAAATAAGGGTATAAGGTGATATTTCTGCACTTTTGTGATGAATGTAGCTTAATTAATTGATTTCTTTTACAGACATTTCATATTTGTCTGATAATTATACCACAACTAATACGCTTTTGTGTATTTCTGTTTGATTGACATACGCTGGATACGCCCACCCCTATGTATGAGCACCTATTTGACATTTAGTTATAGTTTATATACATATTTTCCCCCAGGATTTATATTTAATCAAGTTAAATCAACAAACCAATCAAACTTTATTTGCATTGCGCTTTACAACAGCAACAACTGAACTAAAGTGCTTTCCAAGTGTGCACTAAAAGATCTAAAACAAGTCCTATACAAAGCAATAAAAAAGCAATAACATTACTGGTATGTATTAATAAGTTAAATATCTTTCCTGATTAAGGCCATTTTTGTCCTTGCTTTATTTCCGTTTAGTAAAGTAAATGTAAAAACTGCCTGTTTTCCATCCTGCTCGTGGACGACACTATAAGTACAGAATAAATGTGACAATAAACGCGGCGCACGAGCCCTCAGGTGAGCTGTGCCGGGTTTATTAGAAATGCCAAAGTGTTATCTGAAAAGTCTGTTTGTGAGCCCAGACTACACACCAGCTCCTTCCCTCCCCCAGTCCTGACAAACACTCCACCTTCAGACTTCTTCAAAACTTCAAATGAATCATGGCCTGATCAAACATCTTTACGGCAACTTCATAAAACAACATCATAAACAATAAGGCTCTGGGCTGCTGGGCGTATTTTTATGATTTGTTTAGACATTGAGCTGTGAGTGCACTGGCAGAGGCTTCTGTTTGTGTCCCTTGTGAGAAAATGTGGGGTTTTGACCTGTGTTAAATCTCCTTTGATGTGTAATCAGAAACAGCCTAATGAAACGGACGGACAGACAGACAGACACTTGGGTAATGATGGGTGCATTTTCTACATTTTCAAAGGGATGGTTCAAGACTATATGAAGTATGTTATGAGAACTTGTCTTACTCCAGTTATTTAGACATCAAATGTACTATGCACATAAACGCAGTAAGTACAGTCGCTTCTATCGTTCTCTCAGCTGCTGTTAATGTATTTATGTAAATACAAGTGCGATTAGGGTTGTGCAATTCATTAGTAATTGTCAGTGATCTGTCGGGTCTTTGTAATCGAACAATCAATCGTAAGGAAAACATGTGGTTTGAAGCAGAGTTCAGACTTTGGAGGAATACATTTGTTAAATCTTTAAACGTTACTATTGTTTCAGTTCAGGAAATGATTTAGAAAAAAATATATATGCTCTGGCTGTGATACATTTTCTTAAGAAGTGTTTTCTGTAACGGTGTTGATTTTCCCAGAACTAGTTATATACTGGTGTTTTTTACGTTGACCAGAATAATTCAGGTGATTTGTCAGTATCTTGTAATACCATAACATGTCATCATAAAACTGTTCTAACAAGATTAAGTCCTATTTAAACATAATACAGTGTGCTGCTGCATGAACATTGAACATTTCTTAATCTGTTTTTCAGTGTGGCCCTTCGAGGACACTGTTGTGATTTTGGGGCGTTACAAAAATGAATTGAATGCGAAATAAACTATATACCGTACTCGAATCTGCCTCCAAAGGTCTTCAAGGTCAAGAAGTTCAGTTTTGTCAACCAAACCCCATTGACCAAACACTTTTGACAACTCAAACTTTGAATTATTGAGTGATTGCTTTAGGTGGGGTTTATAAACAGCAGTGCAGGCAGGTGTGGGCATGTCCATTTACCATATTTATGTTGTTATCAGCGAGGCCCAGCGTATATACCTCTGTACTGTCACACTTGGCACACGCAGACTGATTTGCGACACACTTGACGTTGACCTTATCCCGACTTCCCTGCTGCGCTGGGAAACTCCTGCTCCTTTATCTTTACAGCCTGAGAGCGGCCGTCGTCAGAAGTCAGGGTGGAGTCCTGACTGTAGCACTGAGGATCACAGGAGGGGATCAGAGGAGCTGCAGCTGTAGAACCACAGCACAAAAGCAAGGTCTACACAGTCTGACGTTATTTATCATGTTTTCCACGAGCACTCGTTTTTATAAACAATTGTTGAAATAGGCAAGTTGTTACCAAATAACCAACCCTCAGACACTCGAGACAGTTAATAGTAAAAGCTATTGATTATTGCTTTGAGGCGCTCAAATTGATGTTTAGGCTTTGATCTAAAGAGGGTGTTTCCCGCCAGAGATCCTGTTTTGTTTCTTCCTTACCTGATGTCACAATGCTGTTCTTAAAAAGTTTGACATCACAACCAGGAATGGAAATCATCTAGAAAAAGTGGGACACCGAGAATACGATGAGAGATATGAGAGTGTTGAATGGCAAAATAGGATTACATTACGATTTGTCTTGTAAAACTAATCAGATGAACTAAAACTATGGACATCACTTTCCTGTCATATTTTATATGTTTATATGGATAATTATTTAATTTTTCTTTGGTAATGAACATTTTCCATTCCTTTTTCTGACATCAAAAGGTCATCTGCCAGTGCTTTGGGAAGGTCTGGTGCAGCACCACATCTTGTGCTTGCGCAGCTCCCTGAAAACTGACAGGCCGGTGTGTAAAAGCTCACCCAGCCGCTACAATTTGGAAAGAGCTCGGACCAGACTGGAGCTCAGCACTCAAAAATGTGTTGAATTTACCTGCCCATGTTGTTTCTTACAGATATTACCACTCCTAGACACAGTGCATGGCAAGCAATAGGCTTGATGGTTTGAATCCTCTTTAGACTGGTATTGTTGGGGTTTGTGGAGTCTTTGAGATGTAATAAGGTGACTGTGATACTCAGCAGGCCAATGCAGTGAGTGACACCGTGCATCGACTGATTAGCCGCAGCCTGAAGTTATCTCTCCCTGTGACATTGGTCATGACCTCTGCCAGCATAAGATCACCCCATTCCTTTGATGTTCAAGCACCTTCACTTCCTATTCAAATATATTCAGGACAACTCATTAGAGTGATTCTTATCAGACTTTAAAGCACAAACAAGTCTTGAAAGAAGTGTTAAATAGCTGTTTAGTCATCAATATTCAATTACGACCCTACTTTGTGGCGTATTTTTCCCAAGTAATTTATGTCCATAAATATCTGTTTTGTGACCACACAAAAAGTTTACAATAAGAACAGAGTCATCCACAAACTAGAATGTTAGCGGTGACTGTGTGATTGTCATGGTGGACTGCGGAATTGAATTTGAAAAACAGATAGATTTGACAATTGCTACAATCTTCTTCAGCACTTTTGCTCCTTGGACTATGTTAAAAGCATTTTTACATTGAAACGGCAATAAAGCAGTAACATAAGCACTATAAAAGAATATAAGTGCTTGTAATTCAGGTAGATCAATTTCAGGAAGAGTTTAGCATAAAATGACTTGATAGTTCTGTCATTGTAAAAAGGGTGGTGGTTGTTAACAGAGGAGAGACTGCTGAGGTGCTTGAAGCACTTAAAGAGCAGTCAGTGCATCATGAAAATAGAAAAAAGGGAAAAGAACAATGAGGGTTTGATCACTGCTTTTGTCACCGGGAACGTGCAGGCAGCCAGGGCTATGCACGACATCTCCTGCTGCTACACATAATGTCCTCTATCATCTTTCATCTGAACACCTTACTCACATCCACATCGGTAGAAAATGTACTAGACTTAATAATGGCATGAAGCTCAAATACATTTAGAAACCATGCATTTGTGAGTTCACAAACTATTGCATATCAGCGAATAGGCCTATGTTGCAACAAGAGTCACAAGCAGAGTTTTTAGTGTTGTTGGAAGCAATTACAAAATTACATATTAACACCAATATATACTTCATTTACAGATGGCAGTTTAACAAGTCTATTACAGCCCAACTATGTTAGACATGTGACAACATTATATGATTTAATGGAGTAAGTAAAATAGCGCTTTGATGTCCAAAACCATTCACAGATAAACTGCACTTTTAACAACGGCTTATTTTTCTGTCCCAATCAATGTTTTAGGAGAACAAAATACAGACATGACTCTTTTTTTAACCAGTTATAACTTAAGTCAGCGTAAACATGAATTATGTTTGTTATTATATAAAAAATATAAATAGTCTTGCAGTACAGGAACCAACAGATGGTTTTGGGGGGCAACAGGAGGAGCAGGGGCCTAATCCACAGTCGCCACTATCCCATCTCTCCCACTGGACAACCTGATGACTCGAACACACTGACTCTGAGGTTGAAACTGGGTTAAACGGCCCTTGTGCAATCAATCTTGTGTTGTGTTGCATGAGCCGCAGCCACCGTGGCCATCGTGTCACTGCTGTTTAATCAGGCCTTGATTGGAACCCCTCGAAGACACAGCCACAAATCAATCAGACGCGGAGAGCTGGTTCTCTGCCACTTTAGCTACCGCTTTTCTTACATGTTGTGTTAAAATGCCCAAGATTCTTCCTCATCCCATTGTGTTTTTCAGGTGGTAATTATCATTCAGCTGCTGCCATGCACTTGCTGTGGTGAATTATGATAAAGTGTTGTAGACAATTATTCTGCACCCAGCGACTGACCTCCTCTCCTCTTCTATAGCTCGTGAGCCGCCGTTACCAATGGAAACAGCGCAAGGCTAACATTTACCTTCAGTCTTTTGTGCTTTGTATTGCAGCAAAAATAGACCAAATAGAACAAAGCCCAGCAAAAGACAGAGACTGAACTTTCCCAACTACTATAATGTACCCGCCGCTGACAGAGATAAATTAGTCAAAGAAAAGAATGGGGTATGCTCCAACAACGGCCGACCCTCCGACACCAATTAGCAGATTGATTACCCGCCTGAGAGCAGCGGACGCTTGTCAATCAGCGCCGCACAAGGGGAGCGACAGGAAGGAGCTGCCGTGGATGTACCTGGAATGTTAAAGGAACAAGAGGCTGCTGCAGGGATGCTATACAGAGGCACTGATCCATAAGCACGCCGCTCTAACACACCACAACAGCAAAGGCGCAAACACTACTTCAGCACAAAGGTCTGAATACCTATACGCAGGCTGCAGACTCAAATACCTGTATGACTGCGGTTCAAAGCCACGCCACGATGACGGCTCGGCTTCCTGTACTGTACCTGTATCGCAGAGGATTACAGTCCATAAGCAGAGCTAACACACACATGCACAGGGAGGCGTTATCCATCACCCGCCTCTGTCCTCTGGATGGTGACAGTGCCGTTTGCCTCCATTTAGCAAGGACACACTAACAAGGACACAAAGTAAATAAACGCCCAACACTAAATTTAGTGCTGCCTGATGGATGCAAAGGCCCGAACAAGAAGGGAGAGTTTCAGGAGGACAGAGACTGTGGATACTTTTTCTGCTAAATATTAATAGCTAGAATTTTAAGAAACAAGTCCATTTAAGTTGAGTTTTGAAACTGGCAGTTAAACTTGAGTAAGATAAAGCCACAATTCGATTTGCCTGTGGGAAAAGAGACCATTAGGTCCTGGTTCTGCCTCCAACAGAATATATGGTCCACAGCCACTCTTAAAAGGATGAAATGATGACATCACCACTATATTCATAAAAGCCCACAACATGAAAGAATAAAGGAAGGAGCAGAAACAGAAACCAATTTGTTTGATTAAACATATCTCATACAGCTATGATTTAGATGGTCTGCTGACCACAGTTGCACAGTTTTACCTGTGAAGACACACTATTCTGTCAATCTGGCCCAGCCAGAATTTCTAATTATAGGCTGCAGACGCAAGAAGGTCAAAAGCTTATTAAGAGTGAATTAAAATTCCCATTGCATATTATAAGCTACCTCCTCCTCTGACTAGCAATTATTTGCTAACTCATGCCTGTACAGTGAGCAGTAAATCTCTGGATGAACCTGTTACATGCAGCACATGTGTGGGGCCTGGCTCTATGAAGGATCATGGGGGAGGTTATTCGCCCTCCTCCCTCTGTACTTCGTCCTTATGCGTTTCCTCTCAAAAATGCATTATTACTATACCAATGTATCATATATTATTTAGATTTCTTAAAATAAATGTTTAAAATGTGCACAATTATTTTTGATGTGAGGTCCACCACTTACTTGTCAGCATGGAAATGTTATTGCTTTACCTGGAATGTTCCACAGGATGGCATTTATCTATCCTGCTTATTCAGCCATAGGTGGATTTCTTTACTGCCCTTAAAGCAAGTAGGGGTCACCTCTCCACAGAACTGAACTGTAACTTAGCCTGGTGGCGTCACCTTCTTGTCTCCATGGAGCTAGATAAGTTTAATGCCATACTGTGCAATATTCCAGGGAAAGTAGTAACATCTTCATGGACTCTCCACCAGAAAAGTTACATAGTGCCCCTTTGGTGGAAATGTGTTGTGTTTAGCTAAAGCTAAAGCTGGTGTTTGTGTTTAAGTCTGAGTTGCACGCAATGAATGCATACATGTTGACAAGACCTCTAAACTATTTGCTTGTACCTTGCCTGAAAGTCTACTCCTGGAGTAGCATGTTTTTGTAGCAGGACAGCAGCCTCATCATGTCAAGCGGGGTCATCACAATAAACATCTTTTTCAGCGTCTTTCGCAGTGTGACTTCTTTACTCACCTTCTGAAAAAAAAGCCCCCAAAAGATGTGCGGACAGACGACTCAGTGGAGCAGCTAAGCTGTTGCTAGCAGACATGCTCTGTTATGAACCAAGGCCATTTCATTCAACAGGACTCATCGAATGAGCAAAGAAACTCCTCGTTCTTTCTTTTCCAGCACAACAATGTCCAAATGAATCAGCTTCCATTACAGTAGCTCATTATTTGGGGCGACAGCGGCGCTGTCAGTGAGTGCTAGCCTTAAAAGAAGAAAGAAGCTGGTTTGATACACTTAAGTGGTACATATACTGTTGTGCCCCTGGGTACGACACTCCTGCTCCAGTCACAGTAATGTGGTATGAAGTGACATAGTGTATAAATTTGCTATTTCAACATGCTACTGCTTCGCTGGGGCAACCCCGTACAAAAAAAGGAGACATCACATTATAATAAGAAAATGTCTGAAAAGTACAGTGAAGGGGAAAAACACTATGAAAGGGTGTAGTTATTATCAGTTGGGGTTGGAGACTGAGGACCAAGATCTCAGCTCTGATTGGATTTAATTGCTAGGTGGGTTATGTGTGTGAGGAGGGGGTGGGAGTAAATATGATAGCATTGACTTCTCACATGTGGTTTCCCAATATCAGGTCATCTTCTCTGCATCTGCCCATCATAAAGGCAGCTGCATAGGAATCAAGTATTAATTATGCTGTGGTTGATGGTGTCTGGGGCTATAAGCGCATGGCTGCTGATTTTAAGTTTTGCCCCTCGTACTTTTTGTATGTTTGAGCTGAGAAACAGGACTAGACTTGTTTTTAGTATGCGCCCACAGTCTAAGGTACCTAAAAAGCCATCTATATTCATACTTATAACAATAACCTTCTCTGTGGCGCAGACCAGCAAAGTCATACCTTTTTACTCCGCCAGACAAACTCATTATTGGTCATCCTTGTCTCTCAGCCTGCAATGCTTTGGTTTGGGTGACGCTAGCACCAAAGAACAGCCAGACACTTCCCAAAATCCATCTCATAGTTGGTTAATATGGGCTGGAACTTGGGATGATTAAGTCACTTGATATTTTGTGGTTGTCCACATTGCATCATTCATGGCACCTGCAGAACAGCCCAAGTCGCTCCTCTTGAAGTTCATGTGTCCATTATGGTAATTTCAAAACCTTTTTATTCCTAGCTGCAGCTTCTCATCTGTTAGATTTACTAGACATTGGTGAGCCTTGTTTGGATTTTTATATTTAAATGTGTGTTTGATGTGAGCTTCCATGGAGCAGTGGAGCTTTAATGCACAGGTATCAAGAGGAATTACAGGAGGGCTGCTGCACACCGTCAGCCACACTTTCTTGTGGCGCACTAAGTAGAGCTGGCTGCTGTCACAGATGAAGGGCCATAGCACATACATACACCATCATGTTCCTGTTCCACCCTTTGAACACAGGATGTGTTTCCAAGTCAAGTAATTAACTCAGTGCACGGCCATTTTTCGTCTGCACTCTGTCAGTGTAGTCGGACAAAGTTATCAAATAATGAAAATGAAGGATCAATACTTTGAAATTTCCCGATCCCTGCTGCATTATTCTAAATGCATGAGTCAGTTCCAGCGATGAAGCCATTTCAAGTAAACTTTTAGTTCAAGCCAAGTTCTGAACGCATTTCCCTCCACCTATAATTCAGAATTTGAATCTATCGCCTAGATTTCTGACTGGACACTTCATGGAGATAATAACTACGGTATCTTAAAGGCAAAACCTGTAAGCACTTTTCATATTGGTAGTTTTCATAATTATTTCATTCTGTAACACAATGTTTTATCATTCGTGCTAAACCCCTCATAGAACATGTGTGGCTCTTTTAATGAGTTTATCAGTTTATTTTAAGTACAAATTGTTCTGTGATTATCTTGAATGCCTGATAGAAGCATTTTTCTATCTGTCAATAACGTGGAAAATGATATAGACTAAAAAAGGAGGATCTTTAAGTGGAGGATCCACTTAAAGGTCTGACCTTTATGTACCCACATCCATTGACTATTCGGCTTTTAGTTTTATGTCCTCTCGTAATAAACTCAAGTAGACAAGAACCTGTGGGTTTATTTACAGAGCCAGAAAAGGTAGAAAGTCAGATGATGAGTAGATCAGAAAAACTGATGATCAAAAATCCCTGGCGACACGTGTTAGTTAATTAGTGGAACTGTTGTGTTTGAAAGACAATGTACAATTAATTTTAATATAATACAATCTTTTTTTAAGCAAAATGTTTGCATAATTTTCTCTTCTGAAAACTTGCACAGGTGTGAACAATCAAAAAAAAAAATCTGATTACTCAAATCAGATATCACTTTTTACATGATATTTCAATCATCTGAAAACTCAAGATCAGATGTTTTATGTGCGGAAACAGCCAGTGTAATTAGGCAGAAAAATCAAAGTGATTACAACAGCTGTTTGTCCTTTATGTTTTAAATAACAGCAGTCCATTCTAATCTGCTGTGAAATCATATTTTTAGTATGATCTAAGTACATTTAAAAACCTTGAAAAAGAAGATTCCTGAGCTGTCGGAATTAGTAATTTGTCACTCGTCAGCTGAGTGATTGTTTAAAGTGCTTTCTTTGCGGTGCCGTTGCTGTAGTGATCCTTTGCAGAGATTTGTAGCTGCTGCAGCGATGCCTTCAGTGCCACTGGTGCATCTCTGCGTCGCTGGCAGCCAAATCAGTGATGTAATGCTCACCCAAAAAGCCAGACATAAGATATTACATCATCCTGGTAGCGCACACAGAGTCATCTACTACACACACATTTGGGATAATTAAGCTTTTGCTGCTCATTGTTGACATTCATCATCTTTTCACAACTTTTGAATGTGGAGCTAATTTGGCAACGATGGCGGCTTTTTATCATTTAGCAGATTCTTTTCAATCATGTTTAATGCCATGGGGGTGCACGGGTTTCACAGGATAGTCTAGAGGAGTTTGGTAAGTTGGTGATTTCAAGGGGGCAAATAACAAAGCTTTGAATGTGTTTACTCCTGGGGTGAGATTTGACGAAACTAGAGCAGGAAGAAGCAATTACACCCCACCAAGACAGATTCAGAGGGCAACATCTTCTCAGGTTTTTCCATATCAACATTGGTGAGAGGGAAATGAGCATTCAATAAATTACTATCTATCAATTCACTATCTTCGTGTGCAGGTACAAATATTGTGCAATAACAACAGCACATTTTTTCATACTCAATTTCACTTTGCCGATGTTACCATATAAATTGCAATTGATGTTATGGGCAGTCAAAAATACACATTCTGAACTAAAAACATGTTTTTAGTGGTAGGGGAAACCGGAGCATTCTACGCAGGCACGGAGAGAACATGCAAACACACAGAGAGGCCCTTGCACCACAGAATCGATCCCAGAACCTTCTTGCTGTTTTAGACATGTAGCATAAAAAGTAAACTCAGACAATGTTGCAAAAACAATACGTATTTTTAAATAATTTGACAGTTTCTGCATATTAAAATGTTGATTGCTTTTACTTTATTTCATTTTTATTCTTATAATCTTCTGAGATCCCAATAAAAGTACTCAGCGTGTTTGCACATGTTGCGTTGCAGCATTGACAGACATAAACGCTACTTATGACATGTGTATATCATTTTAAACGCTGGCAGGCTGATCAAATGTCAAAGAGGTTGATGATATGCTAAAGTTATAATTATCAGCTGACAGCAAACAACACTAGATCGTATAGATAAAATATTCTTCCACTTAAATGTAAGCTTTTCCATTTTCATATCGCTGATGGACTGGAAATGAGGGACCAAAATGACGCTCCAAGGCCTGACATATGCAATGTGGTTACACAAGTAATGAAAATCCTGTACAGTAAATATTTACTTGCATTGCTCACAATTTAGCAAGAGCACAATAGCCTTTAGTGCACCGCTGGAATGATTGTTTATAACATTTTGAAGAAAGGAAGTAAATGTAATACATAGATCGCACCTAATCTGCTGAAGTGACTGATTTTCTAATGGGATTTAAAGCATGTCAAATACATTGACGGTATATAACACATTTAATAAAATATTTTGAGATTGAAATTGCACGATACATATCGGATTTTTTTGGTCTGGCCCCTGCGCCACTTTCCAATCGCAGATTGGCTACCTCAAATAATCTAGTTGCCCCAAAGGAAAAAGTGACTTCTTTCCCAGTACGAGCCATCCAGTTTTGGAACACAATAACATCTCATATTCGCAGTGCTGGTACTTGCAGAAAAACATGCTGAAATCATGGTTACTTGAGAATCAAGCCTGTGACCGTCGTTAATAATGTCATTCATTTTTGCGGCTTTTGTGCTGCCTTCCAAAGCTCCTGTGTCTTTGGATGACATGCTTGTCCCATGTCATTGTTGTTGACATATGTAGTTATGTACAAGACTCGTTGTGCTCTTGCAAAAATATATGTTTCATACAGTAATCTGATTTTATGTGTGGCCTAACCTTTTACTTACGTTAATGTCTAATGTATATTGTACATTTTCCATTCCTAATGAGAGCCAGTGAGCCCTTCCAGGAGCTTCTCTAGCCCCTATGGAAAAGTCTTAATATACATATTATTGATTGACCCAACCCCTAACCCCAAACGAAACCAATACCATTTTGAGATCAGTGCATCCGTCTGCCATATCATGTGTACAGTGTGTGAGTAGGTGAACTGTATTCTATATTAGATGTGTGCACCTCAATCAATCAATCAATCAATCAATCAATCAAGACAGTGTGAGTGGAGGATTAAGTTTGAACAGATTATAATTAAACAAAATCATGCACAGCTTAAAGTTTTCTGGTGCCATGTCGAATTTATAGCTTGAGGGGATAAAATAAAAATATAAATAAATAAATAATCCCAGTTATGCAAAATGTGAATTTGAATGCACAATAGGCTGACCACTTTTGTTGCTCTGTGTGCTAACACTATTTGGGACATACTAAAAGCATGTGTTCTTTATAATTCATTGTTGTTTGACAAGGTGTTATGTGCACAAAATTGGTTGCGCCTGAGAGCCTGCAGGTGGTGAGTGGCCTAATGGGCACACATAGAGGGTATGCAAGTATCTGTGCCCGTGTAGGGGGGCAGGGACCAGGAGAGCACAGGGGGCACAGGCCACTGCAAGACCGGGATTAAGCAAGCTTCTCCGGTTGTTGGGAATGATGGTCCATTTAGACCAGTCATTGGATCAAACCTGTCCAAACTGCAGTCGTAAGCTCTCAAGACAGAAAACTTCTTTGCAGTAATCAAGATTGTTGGAGAAATTACAGTCTAATAATAATAATAAAACAGTGCGTAAACGTGAAGAGATGAAGATTAACACAACATTGAGTTTACTACACAGAATAAGCATAAAGATGGACAACTGCACCTGCTTCATGATCAAATAATTAGTTAGATTTACAATTATATGTCTGGCGTGGGTGCTCACATGCAAGTGCCTTTTGGACGCGTCTGGGTCCAGCCCAAAAAAGGAACGTGTTCCTCTAGGCCCACCACCCACAGCAAGGACCATACGGGACCGGTGCTGTGTTCTCTGGGCACTGGCCAAGGGTCCAGACGACAAAGACGTGCACATTATATCTAACGCTGTGGATGTGGAACGTCATCTCGGAGGCGGGAAACAGGGCTGAACTGGTGCAGAAGGTTGAGCGTAACCAGCCAGGATAGTCAGCTCACCTCCACTCTCTCTGTGTGTCATGGTGTGGGCTTGCTTATAGCTCCACAGCTCAGATGCCACCTCTTGGAGTTCTTCCCAATCTACAAGAGGGTGGCATCCTGCACCTTTGGGTCAGGGATAGTTGTGTCGGCCTATGAGCCAAACAACAGTGCTGATTACCCCGCCTTCTTGAAGTCCCTGGGTGGGGTACTGGACAGTGCACCGACCACAGAATCGGTGGCCAGCCAGAGGAATCAGGTTTTGGGTTCAGTGCATATTTTTGGCATGAACCCTTTTGTTTTTATCTTTTCATCTGTCACTTGTTTCTGTAGTTCTAGTGTTTGTATGTTGTAGTTGACTGGAGAGTTTTATAACAATAGTAAATTAACAAGATCAAAATCAATACCATCAACCCGATGGCATCGGAATTGTTACAAATAGCATCCTTTAAAGTTAACGGCATACTGAACCCAATCAAATGATCAATAAAATCCATCCATCCATCTTCTTCCTCTTATACGGGGCCGGGTCGCGGGGGCAGCAGTCTAAGCAGGGACTCTCAGACTTCCCTCATCCCAGACATTTCCTCCAACTCCTCTGGGGGATCCTGAGGCATTCCCAGGCCAGCAGAGCCCAGGGAGACGCCCAGGAGGCATGTGTTTTTACTCTATTGAATGTGTAAGCACCGTCTTATTATAGACCTGATTGCAAACCACTCTGAGGAACCCTAATCTGTGACGACGTTTGGAATCTTCCTATTCAAGTCACATGAGACGTATAAAACTCAAGGGGCACTGGAGGAGCAATAAATAACAGATTCCGTAAATTAATAAAGAATACAGGGCCGACTGACATCTAGAGGCAGACGAACCCCAGTGAACACTACATACAATCTACTCCAGAATTGACTACTTTCTTATTTCAATTAAGACAAAGATCAGTGAGGCAGACATAAGTGACCTATCTACATAACTGTAGACTTAGAGGAAAAATGAAAAAACACACTTTGGAGATTCAATGGCTTAATGACCCTTTGTTTAAGGGTTAAAAATGTCAAACAACATTAAGACTTATCTGGAAGATACTGACTAAGGTGAAACTTCCCTGCCCATCCTCTAGGATGCTGCTAATGTAGTTTTGCGAGAGAAAATTATAGCAATGCCTCTGCAAAAAGATACAAATGGAGAAAAGAAGGACTAAATGATTTGCAAGAATAACTAAAAATGCTGGAGGTAAATCATGTCAAGAAGGGGAATCCTCAAAAGAGAAATAGTTAATAAAATGCTCTTTACCAAAAAAATATGTTATGAGAATGGATATTTTTTTCTAAATTATTAGCCTGGAAAATTAGAAAACAACAAGCTGAAAGAACATTATTTTAAATATGGGACAGGCAAAGTAATTCAATCTTAACCAAACATCATCATCATTTGAATCCTTCAACATTTTTTTTTTCCATCTAAAATCTCAGGAGATAAAGAAGATTAAATAAATTATTTTCCTGTTATGACAGAAGAGAAAATAATAAAATTAGGAGCTGAAATAACAGTGTTGGAAATAACAGGTTCAATCTAGAGACTAACGAACAATAGATCTTCGGGGAGTGATGGGTTCACCTCAGAATGGTACAAAGCTCAAAAAGTAACACTTATCCCTTTGGTTTTAACAGCTTTTAACTGGGCATTTTAAAGTCCGACCCCTCCTAGTTGGAAAGAAGCCATCATATCTCTAATACCTAAAGAAGGGTTCAAATGTATTTCTGCTTTACTTTGGGGAATTGTTCTTAATTATAAGAAAGTGGAAAATAAATCAGAGGGAGCAATCTTCCCAATCTAAACTCTTTGAAAGCGCACTTGTGCCAGGTAAGGGTTGCTAATGTTTAAATCTGATTTGTTTTTAAGATGTATTGTTATTTATGGCTTCATTTAATGACAAAAATAAACTCCAAAAACTACATTTCAGGCTTGTTGCCATTCATTACCAGTTTCCTCCCTGCTGTAAAGGTGTCCCCAACAAAATTATTGTTTTTAAGTTTTGCTTTTAATCAATATGGATAACAAACATCCATCCATCCATCCATCCATTTTCTACCGCTTGTTCCCTTTCGGGGTCGCGGGTGACTGGAGCCTATCCCAGTGACTTTGGGCCTTAGGCGGGGTACACCCTGGACAGTGGCCAACTTGTCGCAGGGTCAACACAGAGACATAGACATTACAGACAGTTCACGCTCACATTCATTCACTAGGGCCAATTTAGAGTCACCAATTTTGCCTGACACATACATGTCTTTGGACGGTGGGAGGAGCCGGAGAACCCGGAGAGAACCCACGGTAACACGGGGAGAACATGCAGACTCCACCCAGAGAGATCATGTGATGTTGGTCTGGTCCAGGAATCGAACCCATGATCTCCTTCTTGGGAGGCAAGAGCCGCCTTTGCCACCGTGCACCACTAACATAACAAACATTATTACAAAAAAATATGTATCTATAGGTTTCAGAATTAGGAAAAACAAGGACCGCTGCCATGGAAATGAACAATTTAAAGCAACATATTCTTTTTTCTGAATGGTGAAAAGTCTATGAAAACACATCTAGTACATCTAGTACAAGTACAGGTTCAATATTTCCTTTTCCATTTTAAGCCCTGATAGTACAGGCCCAGCTTTAGCATGAGTTAAATGCTGCTGCTGGCATTCTCACATTTGGTAAAAATGTGAGAATTCCATCAGAGAAACCTTACATCAGCACTCATATCATGTTCAAAGTCTTCAAAATGATAGTGTTGTATGGGAAGGAGCTACCTGCTGATTCACTGTCTGTCTGCCAGAGAGTCTAAACAGGAAGACATGCCTAATAATGCGCTCTTACCACCAGAACAATTTCATAAGTGCATTGTTTTGACTTGCGGACTTCCCTATATAACATTACATGCTGGAGTGAGAGTTTTGTTGCCTCTCACAATTATCGTCATTACTTTTGCTCAATACCCTGTAATATTATTTCTTCTCAGCCTGTGAAAATTACAGGCTGGAGCAAAGGCGCACAGTTTTATGAAGTTTAAGTGCTGATATTGATGGAAGGCTAATGGTAGTCCTTGGCCTGCAGTGTAAATAGTATCTAAGGTGATTATTTTATCACGTGGAGAACACTGAGAGGAACATGTGAGAAATACAGCATGGACGCAGGACGAGGCGCTTCAACTGTCATTTTGTGGATGAAGCAACAGTTGAATGTATAGTTGTCATTGTTTTTGAATATTGAAAAATAAGCACAAAAGATTGACAAATTAATATATTGTATTTATATATTTTTTGGACTAAAAATAGTGACAGAATTGAATTGAAAACAGATTGACAGTCACCATTAAGTAATACATAACTCTCAACAGCATCACTTTATAGCTTTTTAAAAATTCGTATTAAAATAAACAGCATTTAGTCCCTTGTTTTGTTCAATTCAAATGTAAAAACGGCAAAAAAATATCCACAGATGATTTTCCTTGCGTGTGCAATTTTATTCTGTGGTACAAGACCGTGTCCCATCCTTTGTCGTCAGTGTCAGGGACAAACATAAGAACCTTCCAAAGTGGTGGTAGTGTAAAAAAACAAAAACACAGAAAATTCTTCAGGAAGTTTGCTGCCTGTTTTGCAGCAACCAAATCCAATCAAAGTCAAATCGCGATGTGAACGTAACCCTGCGCGCATGCTCCTCTGCTAAGAGGGAGATTTCCTGATCTGGCTCCGCTCCACGTCTTCTGTGATGGCAACATAATGTAAAACTAACTTCTGCTTTGATCAATATTTCTGGCAGCTCCTCTGTTCACTGCAAAGAGCCTGTTAAATTGTTTTGCTGAATTTATATTTGTGGTTTCTTGTTACGCACATCCTCCTGAAAGACATCCTTGACACCCATGTCTCAGGGTTACGATTTCTGATTTTCTCTGCAACTTGCCGCCCCGCCCTTGTTGAACCTATGGATGATATCTTTCAATCACAAGCTCTCCTGTTCTTGCAATCACAGTGTCATTGTTCGTCTCATGTTGTGGAAAGCCCTTTTGACAGAGCCGTGTGATGAATCACCTGGCTAAGGCGTTTGGAAAGGGAGCCTCAGATCCCATCGCCTTCTTTTTCAGCCAGAAAAAAAACATTCAATTCATTTCTTCGGCTCTTTCATGTCCCTCCCGCCACAGTTTTTTGAAAAAGTTATTCACAGCAAACCCTTATTTTTTTTTCTTTTCGAAGGGCTCCACAAAGTAAATATCTGCCGGGTTTAGTTCATAAAGGAAACGCTTTTACTTGCTTTAGGTGCTGACGGCAAAGCACACTTTGTTATGTTGGAGGCTTAAAAAAACAAAACACTGCAGCCAAAGTCCCACCAAATTAAGTGGCAGAGGTTCTTCCCATGAGGAAAAATGAAACCCTCACCACCTATTTTTTCTTTTCTCTGTAAACCTAAGCAATGCACAGATAATTTCTCTTATGTCAACTTCTAAACGTTGAAGGTCAAAAAACTATAAACAGTTTATGAGCATTAAATCCATTCAAAGGTGGATGTTTGTCAAAAGGCTCAGAGAGGATCACAGGACCGAACACTGTTCAGCTCTGTGATTTAAATTATAGCACCTGTTATTTCACACAGCACAAAGCAGGATCTGCATGAATGCTTGTTTGCTGCTGTTTTTTCTATTTCTTTTAGTTATAATTTATTTATACAGGTAAACCCAATGAGACAATCTTTCTTTTTTGTGAGTACCCTGTTAAAAACTAAATTTAGATTAAACACAGGATATCCAACTAAAATGCCAATAAAACATTCAATAAATCAATAAACTTAACAAATACATAAAAACACACTTACACATACACTATGGGATAAAATCATGTAAAACAAGGGCACCGGCACGGTTAACCAGTGCTTTAATTGATACTGATTCAGTATTGACTGAAAATAAAAATCTTAAGTAGAGATCTTAAGTAATGAATACCTGATCTGATCAGAAAGGTAAAAAAATAGCTAAAATTCCAAAAAGAGCCTTATGAACTTCTTCTTCTGGCATTCAATGGTTTCCATCCTACTTTAGAGTATGAGTGACTGTGGTGAGTTCTGTATCCTTCTTCTGTAACGAACCTTAGAGCTGAATAATAAACTGAGGTCAGATGTTTTTAAGACTGTTGCAGTAGAATGCATTAATATAATATCACCATAATCCAGCACTGAGAGAAATGTGGCCTGGATTAACCGTTTTCTACAATTACTGTAAGTGGAATATACTTTTTATTTTCTAAATAAGAATGACAATCTGGCTTTAGGATTATTTGTCAGCTCTTGTATGTGCTTGTTAGTTTATTTATTTGAGACAGGGGCAATGCACAATATACATTATCCTTATCAGGAGAGATGCTTTGTACCAGGTTGTAGCTCAAGTGCTAATTTCCACCTGTAGTCCCTGGGCAGGCTGATGTTATTAAGTCGCGCTGAGGGGCGGAGCCTGTTGAACATGTTTTTAGTGGTAGGGGAAACTAGAGCACCCGAAGGAAACTTACGCAGACACTGGGAGAACATGCAAACTCGACACAGAAAAAAGTTGAAAAGAGTTTATCATCAATCCAAATGTATTTGTAACAGGGACTTGTTCAAACATATTACCATTGAGCATAAGAATAGACAAATGTTTTGTGTCAGTTACTTGTAATTCATTAATAACCTAAATAAACATAATTTTGTGGGATGGAGTGAAAATCCACTAGAATATTTTGCACATCATCTGCATACAAGTGCTACTATGTTTTAGATTGTGGCCAATAAAGTTTATATTAGAATCAGAAAGGTTTATTGCCATTATCAGTGAACAAAATTCATAAGGAAATTGCGTTGGCATTTGGCAAGGTGCAACATACAACAATTAATAATAATAGCATAAAATTTTGAATTAAAATTTTGAATTGCATAAAATTGCATAAATTTGCATAAAATGCATATGCATAAAATTTGCATGCATAAAATTTTGAATTTACAAACAAAATAAAATAGACTTGGTCTGAAATACACAATTTACAGTTGTCAGAATAGTGCACAAAAAATGAGCAGTGCAATGAATGGTTATTGGTTTGAATCATTGTTAAAGTGGCCGGTGTTAATTGTATCTAAATTGTAAATAAAAGTGGTCCATGGACCGACCCTTTGTTAAGATAAGAAAATTTTAATTTGTATCAAAGACAATAGTATCCTGATCTGAAAATCCAAAGCCAATCATATGTGGTATAAATCACTGCACAATGCTATTGGGAAAAACAATACTCCAGTGTGTCATCTAACAGAGAGAGAGTGTTTTCTTATTATTATTAAATCCTTCATTCAACTGACTGTACACTGGTGCACTCCAGGTGCAGTTGTTAGGTCATGTTGTCGGTGACGGTGTATTTGAAGAATATTATTTTTAATCTATATACAGGCACATTCTGTTTGTGATAGGAAGGAAGAAGCCACAAGGAAAAAGTAATGTGAAATACTCGGGACTGTTTCTCATATTGTATTACGTAAATGTCATACTGACCAGATGCATGTCTTGTCAATATGCTATGATAATTTAAAATATTTGAATGTTACAGATATATGGATGGAGTTTGGAAGTTTTGTGCAGATTTTATTTTGATGCATTTATTTTGTATTTAGGCCAGCCAACTGCAGATGTATTTTGACCTGCTGCAAAAAATCAATTATTGTCAAAGTGATTTCATAGATCCAGACATTTAGCACACGTGGCAGCTGCAGGAATGAGCGGCAGATGCAGACATAACAAGCTTCCCGAGTGATGGGATACAACTTTTGGACTAGCCTCTGCCTCACTGACACAGAGCTTAACCTAAAACAAACACTTCAATGACACACAGCTCCAACTATATCAATACAGCTATATTTATACATCTAAAATAATCTTCATCTATGAGTCATAATGACAATAAGTGTGGCATAATGAGTTTATGGAAAAAGGGTGCGTCAATATATTGCAATAAAATGTGACATCCAAACATTAAACAAATATGGTGTGAATAGTCTCCCAATGTAGGAAGTTTTCTTAAGAATGTATTCAAAAACATGACTTTGAAAAGATTCTCCCTATTCCACACAGTCTTCAATACTAGGCATGTTCCAACACTTCCATGCCGCGCTGCTATTTTGTCACATTATTTTTTGTTCAAACTTCTTTCACTGCTATACTGAATAGACCAATCTGCACAATTAAAGCATACACAAGGTTGCCTGTACGTGAATTTAAGGGAAAACTTGGACAAACCCAAGCTGTCTGTATAGCGGGGAGGCCTGACACCTGGGCAAACACTGCGCTCGATCATCTGTCATCAGCTATGGAAAGCAGCACCAACCCGGTTGCTTTTGTCAACGTGCACAAAAGAAAAATTAATTTAGCACTCCGCATTCATCTTCTAGGGGAGGCTTAAGACCTCATCTAAGCTTGCGAAACAGCAAGGGGCTCACAGGGCTTGGTATAAGAATTTTGGCTAGTCAGTGATGCCAAATGCAGCTAAGACGTGACATGTTGACTGTGTTGTGAAGTGTTTGTATCCTGTTAATTCAGACAGTGGTAATACCTGGGATCTACAGCGCCCTCAGATCTGATCTCTTTTACTCAGGCGTCCCTCCGCAACACCAGCCCACTTGAGGATGTACGAGATAATTGTGGCCGACATCAAACGCAGCAGACCAACGCCGCATGATGTTGAGCAGTGGCCGGTGCGACATGATGACATGTTGGGTTTGAGGTGGCCGTCTCTGTGATGCATAGTTCAGGCATGGTGTCATTATTCACACTGTCTGAAACGCTGCTTATTCTCATGAAAATGTTACTTTTCTCAGAAAAGATCAAAAAAGTAACAAGAAATTCTGAAATTACAATTTAAAAATACATCACATGACAAACAGCATATATAAACAATAGCAATATGATACAATACAATTATGTTTCAATATTCAGCAAAAAGATGTGATTTTTTTTTACAGTTCTAGTAGTAAAGATAATGGTATAGCATTTTTACTCACACACCGAGGTATCAGACCGGTACGCTATCGACAGCACCCTAAACACAATTATTGGTCTTGTTCAGTGCCTGCAGTGCAGATATATTGCAGGTATGACTGCTATAGATTGGCAAAGCACAAAGGAAATAACATGAATGCCATTTCCATGGTAACACCCTGTGGCTTGGTGCAATCAGTGCAGTCTAGTATTGCAGTCGCACTAAGCCATTCACAGAGTCAGACGAAACCTTGAGAATGAGAGTGGAGGAGAGCCACAGTGCTCAGATCCGCTCACTCTACAGAAACTCATTTTTCAACTAAATCTCCAATATGTGCAGTGTGACAGAGGCGTTTGGCTGGAAAGGAGGTCATGCTACTCCACCACATCCAGGTCACCTAATTCCTCCACAGCGTTATCCTTCCCATATTCATCCACTCACAAAGCAGAGTGATGTGTCACCTGGCGGATGTTACAACCTGCTAGATACAAAAACTGTAATGTCAGGTACAACTCACAAAGTATTATTACATCTGCAATGACATCAAAAGGCAAAAGGTAGTCACAAAATGTAAAGTAATAGATGTTCCCATGAGAATATCTGATATGTATAAATGTGTGCATTTTTAACATAAAAATGGCTTTGATCTTGGGTGTTATAGAATGTGTTGATTAGAAATGTAAAACTATTCAAATCAGCTTATGATCATGTCACTTCGGCACTGTCTTGTCAAATTCAAGCTAAAAGGCAATAACATGTTTTCCTACAAACTGTGCAAAACAGTTAGGTAGGTCTGTGATTTTTACTTGAAAAGAACAAGTATCATTGAGTCAAGCTAATTTACTCACTAACCACTAACTCTACACACTTTTGATTGAAATTCTTGAATCTTAGCTATTACAAGCTTTGTTGAGTTAAGTAAGACAATATTCCTCAGTTCACAGATTGTGTGTCTCTTCAGTATGGTGGGTGAGTGCAGCAGCTCACGGCTGGCCCCTCTGCAGGTGTCCTTTCAACCACAGGTTAGCACCAGGGCAGATTAAGGCTCTGCCTCCCAGTGGCAGTAATACCAGGGCTCTGTATAGAGCCCACTACGGGCCGGGCCTGTTGAATGTGGCTTATGGCAGCTAAAGAGCAGGAGAGGGGAATCCTGAGGGGATTACTCTCACGTTCTGCATGAAGTGGGAAATCTAACCATGTATAGGGATGATCCCAGACACAGCGTGAACACTGGTGCACGCTCACATGCACGACGGCCCACAATGACTCCCTCAAGACGCTCATTTGCAAAGACACACACGTAAACCAGGCGCATTGGACACCAGTATCCCTGTTGCCTATTGACACCCAGGGTTTTTATAGTGGAGTATAGCCATCCAACAAGGGCCAGCTCCACTCTGAGAGGATTAGTGTAAGTCGCACTGATAATGAAATCATGGTCTGAGTAGCTCTCAGCGGATTTGATACAAAGGGATTCTGAATTACTTTGTCTTTTCTTTTTTTTAAGTCTTTTATAGTCTATGGTGAGAACATTAAGAGTAGTATAAATTCTGCAGCACATGTCAACCTTGTTCCTCTGAGCGGAGAACCCCAAAGATTCCTCCTCTCATAAGAAGCTGCTCTCGGGGCAGCGGAACATTGTTCTGGCAGTAATCTGTTGTAAGGCCTGCATCCTCTTTCAATTTAACAATCTGACAAGGATTAACACAGGGAAACGGTTCACTTTTGCTAATCGATTAGTACACCCACAAAATACTATAACAGGCTACAATAAGGATAACTATTAGCGTATAAAAAACAATACACCGGTAATAATACAACATCAGCATGAAACCAATATACACTTACTCCTGAACTAAAAGATCCCGGTTTGTACTGTTCAATCAAGCAGCATTACTGTCACGTTATAGGCTGTGTTACTTCATGTTGAGTTTAATACTTCAATGAGAATGCCATTTTTACACACTTCATCTTCAGGCTTCTAAGTAGTGGGAGAACAACAGTTTTCAGCAGACCTGTCCACCTCCATCATCACATCATCAAAGCTCTTTTCACTGCGTACACTGTGTGACTCACGCCTAAACATCCAGTCCAGTTTGTGGTAATGCACTCACTATCAGCTGTTCGTGAAAAAAGACATGGACACTGTTGTAGCGTATGGACCAAAACACATCAAAATGATTATTATGTGGTTTATCAAATGGAGCTTAGAGTCAGAGATTTCACAAGCCCCACTGTTGTGCCTGCACATGCTCTAGACACATATTGTGGGATTGATTGGCCTGTCGTTTGTTCGCTCGTGGGATACAGTCACACCTTCACCTTCTGAACTTAATGGTCCTCAAAAGCTTTAAGTCCCGACGTCAGTGCAAGCTGTCATGGGGCTTTTGTTGCCTCAAATCAAACAGAACACTACAATGACAATCATATTTGTCAGAGCCATTCCTCTTTGGAGGGTCCCACAGATGAGCGGTAATTTAAGGATCAGGAGGAAGAGCCGGCTGTTGAAAGATGGGGTATAAAAGGTTTCTGAGGGCCTTTACCCAGAATGCACCTCTCTGCACATATCCAGGAAGTACAGTCCCGACAGCTTAAAGGAGCATTCCACAAGTTGCCTCGACTGTGATCACATAGGAATGCTGCTCTAAAGTGTGTGAGATTAATATTTAACACAGCACAGGTTAAAAAAGGCATGTTTTCTTAAAGGCTCTCCTGCCACTGTTATCAGGCCTGACTCCATAACAAAGCATTTGTGGGTTGTCCTGGGTGATTGATAAAGGCCACAGGTGTGTTGTTGTCACAGCATAAGGGCCACAACAGAAAAGACATTATGTGTAATCACAAAAATAACTCAGGTATTTTGGTTTTATAGCCCAATGTTTTAGTTGTTGTCTCGATGGAAAGCACAGATATTGAAACCAATGGCTTCACAGTCCATGATGGCATAATTCAGATGGTTGTTATTAGTTCTTATTGCAATGTTCATCTTGTAATGATTGGTTATGTCTTAGGCTTAGGTAGGGAAAAATATAACAATTCTGTTCTTCTACTCCTCTCTTCCACGGCAGCCCACTGTCTTGTGCAACTAATGCGGCAAAGCGGGTCTGTAGACACAAAGAGATGGACCACTTCTTTCATAATGAAGATGTATTGGATGTCTCCTGCTCCACTGCTGCAAATTTGTCAAACTCATCCATTTGTCCTTCAAACTCACGAGGAAGTATGGAATTCCACATGACCTGAATATAGAGAGGGTTATCAGGAGCAGGCAAGAATGACTATTGTGTCATTTGTCTTTGTAAAATAAATAATTTGCTCCAACAATTGATAACATTATAATAAGATGACGCTCATTCTGCTGCAGCTGTAGTCATGACCGCTAAGGACATAATAAGCAAATGTTAGCCACCGTGATAGTCCTTCAAGATTATTTTTAGTTGTCCTTATTCTTCGACCAATCTTTCGTTCAATCTTTCCAAACTGAGCATTCAGTCGAGGTAATTACTATGAAAACAGATGAAGAATGTTGAGCGTCTTAGAAGCAGGAAGGTGCAAACATACGTCCCTCTGAGTGATCATGTCCCTGATTGGGTGACAAAGATGAAAAAGGCCTTTTCAATAACTCAGACTAATGTTGTGGCTCTGCAGAACAGCCTGTTGCCCCGGGTGCGTGTGAAATGCTTGGCGTGGACAAAGTAAAGCGCGGCCGGTGCCCATGGTCCATTGTCCTCAAAGCCTCCTAAAGAGGTCTCTTCACGGGTCCAGCAAACACACTCTCCAGACTCTTGGCATATCTCTGAAGATCCTCCTTTTGTGTGCGCAAACACATTACTCCCTCAAGGAGAGGAACAGGGAAACAAGGCAGCACCAGAGAAAGGGCTTAAGTATCTCTCCCCCACCGCAGTCACAGCCGCTCCTTCGACACATCATAATTGGTCCTGAAACACTTTTTTGGTGCGGGCCTAATTCAGTGAGTAAATTGCAAAATGAGAAAAACATGAATGGGCCCTGGCTGTGGTGACTCAGCCTCGGAGTCGCTAAGAGTTGCTCTTTGTGGTCGGCCACAAAAGGGAAATGTTCCGTTAATCAGCATTGTTGAGCGTGCTTTCTTTAAGAATGTCAAATGCAAAAAATATTGATACTGAACGATTACTACAAGCAGCACAGATAATCAATGCCCACGTTCAATACTCAAAGTGATGTCAGTTTGATTTTTTCAGTTGCCCAATAAATGTGTGCCCTCCAAAATAAAACAAGTCTGTTCGTAGTTCTCAGTTTTTCAAACCTTTGCATTTGGCATGGAAAACAAACCACAATGCTGACCTGACCAGCTTAAAGAGAACTGTTTCCCACTCCTTGTATGAAAAACGCAAAGCAGATTAAAATTAAACAAGGAATGCAAAAAATGCCTCCACAAGGATCAGCTAATGCTACATGGATGTTTACTTCCAACACGTACAGAGGAGGACAACATAACATCCCAGTGTGTGGACTAAACAGAACTGAGCAGTAAAAGAACCTTAACCATTTCAACTATATGGTGTGACAAGTTTTAAGTATCTGATGCATTTAATGGGAAGTCATGGACGGAAATCTCCTTTCATTACAGTAATTGGAGACTGTGTAATTTGAATCCTGATTTTCCCTCTTCAAATTATAACGTGGCATTGCATTTTCAAAAAAGTCTTTAATTATGTATTATATTACTATTATTACTATTTTTTATTGCGTTATAGTCCATCGTGATCAGGGTGCTGACACCTATGGGATATCGTGAGTTTCTCTGACCGGACAGCAACCTTTTACCAAGTGGAATCTGCATATGCTTTGGTTCACTCATGTACTTTAACTGCCTACCATCAAGCTGAATTTAAATGAATATACTGATTATATAATATATAATGATTCATATAATATATTGATCAATGAACACAAGCACTTTCTCTTAAGGTATTACATAGTCTGGAATTTAAGCTCAGAACCTTCTGGTTATGAATTAAGTATTATTCTTTCCATGTAAAGCTAAGCTTTTTAAGACCTTTTTTTAACCTTTTGTTAAAACCTTTTAGTGGAACTCTACAGCATATTATGAATGAACATTGAACATTGAGTAGTTGCAAACTAGAAAACATTCATGCACAACCTATAAAATATGGTGGAAAAATGCACACCAACATACAGAGGTATAGCTAGGGGGAATCACAGGGAATCATTTCTTAAATTGCTACTCTCCTCTTTCTTCAGTGTACACGTTCAAATCCTTCACTCAGACGTATGACTCTCTCATTACCATTCTCCATCCACAATATGCAGTGTATACCATAACACAGACTTATAGTTATTAAGATAAAAATAACAACACTGATTTAAAATCAGTACTATGTATTTGTAATGAACATTTTCAATATATATTTACTACTGCTCATACTTTTACTGTAGTACTTTCAGAGGTTTGTGGGTATAAATGACAATGTATTAAGTCATTTTGAGGAATGAAGTGTTCTCACCATGAGAATCACTTTTCTGCTTCCTGTTGCATGCTGGTAATGTGGCCCTCAAACTAAGTGACAAAAAAGGACAATAATCTCCTTGGAATTCCACTGTGTTTTTGGAGTAGAAAAGATGGACAGTGGGGTTCAAAGGTCAACGGGACCAGTTTGCTGAGGCCCATCTGCCGGCCTCTGCACAATGTTTACGCACAGGGAGTCTCAAGAGCTGTCCCAACACTACACCGTCTCCATACTGTGGTGGTCCGGTATAGTGGCCCGAATCCCCATTCATCTCCCTAATAAGCAATAGACAAGGCCTCATCTCGAGAGCGCCTTTATCTCACAAGTCCTGCGCTGCTAGCTTTGATGTGTCCAGGTTTTTCAATCAGATAAAGTCTAGGCATGCATGAAAGCAGCTAGCATATTGTGACAGGTGTATTTATAGGCTTTCAAACAAATATGATGTGAAGTTATGCATAATGCAAATTAAAAATAGACATTAACGCCATGGTATTTACACTAAGTAGCTGTTTCTAGCACTTCCTTGATGAATCTACAAATATTTATATTAATTATGAAGTCAAAGCAATTAAGTTCTTCAAGATCTTTTCTGATATTATTTTATTGACACACAAATATTTTCCAAAGGATCAAAACCTTACTCACAAATGCTAAATAGAAATGAGCTTTTCTAAAATTTTTACTGATAATTCATTATGCATTACATAACTCAGTAGCTCAGTCCAATTTAAAGTATTCCCAAATAAGGCATTTTGCTTTGCTTACATTATTCAAAGGAGTTGTCAATGTCAAACCCAACCCAAAACATTTTTTTCAACTTTTGGTGAGCATGGACTGAGACAGCAGTATTGATTATCATAATTAATTACAAATTTCCCTATGAGGACAATTAAGTGTTTCCAGTGTTTCTCATCAATTAAAGTCAGACTATGGTGGCACAATCATTTTTCAAACAATTTGTAGAGTATAAATCTAACTGCCTAAATATTTCATGCTCAGTCTCTTTTAACAGACCAATTTTGTTAAGCAATTGTTTAGGCCAGGTCTATTGGCCAAAGCTGGGCATATACAAATAAAAACGTTTAAAATCAAAATTGAGGTCTTCCTGTTGCAGGGTTCTGAATCTTGCATATGTTGTAACAAAACTCCATTCACTGCAGCCATGTCAGATAAAACTACTATCTTGAGTGCTCCATATCTTCCGTTTGCTGCGGTTTCATTCACAAAATCTATCATTATATGTTTTAATAACAGCGTGTGTGAGGATGAGAGAAAGGTTGGCTGCTTCTCATGCCTGCACCGACTATGAGCTATTTGAAACCTGGATACTGTATTTAGAGCACATTTTGCCTTACCTTGTTAAAATTACAGCTCTGCCTATGTGTTTAAGAGGAGCTGAGTGCAGGCAGGAGCCCATGACCACATTAAATAGGGCTTTAATATTTCACTTCAAAGTAACAGAGATCACCAAGAGCATGAACTAGCAGTGAAAACAGTAATTTTATCCATCATTAAAAATAGTCATTGGTGTTAAGTTAGAAGTTAACAATTGTGTCCTCATATAACAGTCTAAAGAAATAATTGCATATTGAACTATAGGTGTTTCTAATTAATCTACTTATTTTGATTTTATTATGAGGTTTACACAGGCTTCAACTTTTCTATTATTTTTGGAACCGACAGAGGTAAGTGATTACACGCCTCATCGTGTTGGCTTTATTTGATTAATCACGGTAGATTAAGTTGGTGCTTCTAAGGTAGCACTTGACTGCCACAACCCGTCGGAATAGGAAACTCTTTAGTCTTTAGAGATAACTCGGCCTTGTGTTGTGAGTAGTGTAAACCAGGGAAATTCCTGTTGTTGGCAGATGTACCAGCGGAGACCTACAAAGACCTCTAGGCATCTGCGGTGCGCAAAGTCTTGGCTCTACTAGACACAGCCGGGAGCAGCTCAGACGCACTATTCAAATCCCAAATAGAGCCATCAGAGTGAAGAAGAAAAAGCCCTGTCAACTGCAGTTCACACCAGAAATGTACTATTATGTCACAGGAGTTTCACGCGCTAAATAGCTGGTATAAAATAATGACGGCCGTGACAAATAGGAACATCAAAGTGCGCTTCATTAGCAGTTGTGTAGACAGAAGCGAGCATGCTCAGACAAGCCTGCATGAGCGCTTAATAAATCTTACATTGGAAGGAAGAAGCCCTTAACTGACTGATTAACTGCTGACAGTTTTATGACAAAATTACTATTGTTGCACTCAAAGCACTCATCATTAGTTAAATCAATGGTAAGGCATGATCATTCATATACAGCAATGCTCCGGTGTCTCTCAGCAGTCCCCGCACTACAACACACAGGCAGTGCTAATGGGAAATGTAGTTATGACAGGCGCTGTCAAGTGACACCGAATACAACTGTAGAGGTTCAAATGCAAAACACAAGGTCAACAGTAATGATTATTCAACGTATAAGCTTTCATTTTGCCCTTGTCCCCAAAATTGTGTGAGGGGGCTGTTTTGATTAGAAGTAGATGAAACTTATTGTAAACACAAGGCGGAGTCAAATTCTCGCTAAATCTGAAAAATCCACATTTATACAGGCATATGCTGTAAATAAACGAAACAACATCTTATAGACAAGTGGCAGCATCATCTGTAGTTCAAGTATGCTATTCTTACAGCACAGAACAAGGATGAGAGCTATGAAATGCAGGCAGAGGGCAGTGTGTGTACAAATTCAACCTGCTCCTCTGTGCTCTTCCAAATGTAGTTGTAGATTTAGGCACGTCAGCTCTGTGGATTACTGTTGCTTTTAATAGAGCTGCTTCTCCCAATAAAAGGTTAAACTTTCTACCTATAATTCCTTTATTCAAATCAATCCAAGTTGCAAGTGGAAAAACACTCTAAACAATGCTATGTTGTTCAAGCGAAATGATTAGGCTAAATCACATTTGTTTGGCTAAAGCAGCTTACAGCAAGGAACGTGTATTGAAAGCAGTGACTGGAGAGAGGCTTAAGACATACCTAGAGTCTGACAAAACTATAAACAGTTGCTAATGGCCTCATTCTGTCGTCCTTCATGGTGGCTTTCTCTTAATCAATACAAAACCTGTTACTAAATGTGGCCAATTGCTCCCGATGCCATTACCAGTATACATCACTGCTCTATGGTAACCTAAAGCCAGAAAGTCCAGCCACAAGGGGTCAGTAAAGGAACAAGTCAACCATTTTGTGTAGTTACTATTGTACAAATACACAGTAATCATAGTATTTGTTGGTTTTAGTTTTGAGCTGTTCAGTGGTCAGTGAGGTGGGGGAGGGTCCTTGTACAACGGCTATTACAGTAGTCAAGGCTAGAGGTGATTATGAATGAGGGTTTCTGCAGCGGCGTTGGAGAATGAGGTAGTCATTGGTTAGATTGTAGAGGGTCTCAGTGCTATGGTGAGTGCGGAACCCAGATTGGAAGGTTTCTTAAAGCTGAAAATGAGAGATGATGATGTTCAAGCTGAATAGAGTTCAAGGACTTTACATAGGAACAGGAGGTTTGAGATAGGATGGAAGTGGTTGGGATTGTCAAGGTTCCGGACAGGTTTTTCGGGCGTGCTGTCTGAGAGTTGTGATTAGTTTTATTAGTAATGATTTAGTCTTCATCAAGAGAAGCTGCAATAAGATGGGTTAAAAAATACTCCTTTTAGCGTAGAAAGCAGAAGACTGCTGCTACTACTACTACTACTACTACTACTACTACTACTACTACTACTACTACTACTACTAGATGGAGGGGTAATAAAAAAAATTGTAATGAATGTAAGGAAAAGGGTTTCCACATTTTCTGTTGCATAAATGTCTTAACCACAGCTTTGACTGTTCTACCACATCTCAGGCCTAGAACACATCGGATTGGGCTAATTTCCATCCGGTTTTCCGCATTCACTCACTACAAACTCTCATTCATACACCAGCATACTATTGTATAGTATAACAATAGTGTTCTATGGGTTTCCTCTGGAGCGGACATGGAGAGAACATGCAAACTCCACACAGAGGGGAATCAATCCCAGGACTTTCTTGCTGTGAAGCGAAAGCGCTAACCGTTGTGCTACTGTGTCACCTTAATGTAAGGTCTACATTTTTGTAAATTGGAGGATTTCAACAGCATTGAAGAACATTTAAAGATTATTATATGATGGAGGTCAGGGGTCTATATACCTCTATGGGAGATTCACTGTGAAAGAAATAGCCAAACTTATTATCTATAAATCTAGGACTTTATCATTATTTTCTAGAGATTAGCTCCGCAAACACGTCATATTAAGATGATGGCAAAACATTTTTCAACAATCATGCGTTTGGTGTTGAATAAACTATCTTAAGTTGAAAAAGTAATTCAACGTAATTTACGTTGACAGAAGACGTTAAACTTTCGGCCCGCTTTTTTTCATGAAGAGGCCCAGTGTTTTGTAAACCTGGTTTATTCATCATAAACCAGGTTTACAAATTTGCATTCTGATGCGTAAACAGCAAATTCCACATAGAATGTTGTGATGTGAACGCAACCTATTCACCAAGCGCAACAAATTGGGGTGCATTTGGTCCGCGGGCCATAGTCTTTACATTCATGATCTACGGTAATCTCTGCACAGAAAGCCAACCCATTTTGAAAAAGCACTCCACATATGCCGCCTAGGGTCAGTCAGGTTCAAAAAGAGCCCCAGTCTGTAACCTCATCTCAAAAGGTGTGTCTGTTTACAAAATCCATGCCATCACAACACTTACTGCGTCGGCAGGTACAAAGCAGCTCCAGTCAAGTGATCCTGGTCTGGTCAATGACAGATAAAAGCTCAGATGGGGCGTCTGAGGCCTTCTCTCAAGCAGGTGCACAGGG
Source organism: Eucyclogobius newberryi (assembly GCF_026437365.1). Taxonomy (NCBI): domain Eukaryota; kingdom Metazoa; phylum Chordata; class Actinopteri; order Gobiiformes; family Gobiidae; genus Eucyclogobius; species Eucyclogobius newberryi. Next base: position 20,693,778 of record NW_027315812.1, read on the forward strand.
CAAGATGGCCGACACAGCTTGACACGCAAGAGAGAAGGGTTAAGTGCTGGCTAAAGCTTAATTGTCCTTTGATACACTTTGATATGGAGTGTGAGATGAGCAGGGACTTGTCAGACACTTTGGGGGATTTGTTTATTAATCACTAGGTTGTGTGATGTGTCTCTCATCACTCCAACAGGTATAATTAGGCTTTAAAGCCCACTAGAGGCTTGATGTGTGCGCAGTTCATTTTGTTTTATCTCCTGCGCCCTTTTGAAGTCCTAAGAACGAGTATGTTGGGAGTGTGTTGAGTTTGTATGTACAATCCATGCAAAAAAAAATCTTAACGTTTACACTTACACATTAGAGAAAAAAGGAAATTAAATCTGTGTTGTATTTTTTTCTAATGTTTATATATTTTTAATTTTAACCACTTCTGCCATTGCTGCAGAACGACTGATGTGATTGTCAATTTGCACCAACGGCCTTTCCTACAACTACCAACCACACATTTACACATAGCATTCATACATACGCACGGTGAGTAATATGTCTAATATGTCTCAATTACAAGTATTGCCAAGTTATGTATCTGAAAGTCTCTCTCGACAGCATTTATTTTTTTTAAGATTTTCTGTGCAAAAGGCTTTATTTGAAAGGACAGCTGTAGCTTGAAATGGGGAGAGAGATTGATATAGACATTCAGCAAATGGTCGAGGCCAGGAATCAAACCCACAGCACCACGGTGATAGCTACCACCCATGTGCAACGTTTTGAACCACTGCACTAACAGTGAGAACTCAACTTAAATAATAATAAAGATTAACTACCACTGCACAATGGTGGATCATATTTTATACTTAACTTGTCCTGTTCTTTCACTGATTTTATGAGTGACAGTTCAAAGGGTTGTGTATAAGGCTGCACTTGTATCTTGTCTTAGGTTCCACCAGGCAGCTGTCTGTTTTTCACACAACTATGTGGCAAGTGTTAGGGAAAATAAACAGTATGCGCTGACTCTGTGTCAGCACTATTGACCCCATCCAAAGGTCAAGCGAACTGGCATAAATGTTTGAATTTCAGGAGTCCCTTCACACTTTATGTCTCTAATAAATTGTGGTGTCAGAAGCGACTTGCTGAGTGGGACATCATGTAAGAATGTAAACACAGCGCGCTCCGCTTCACCAGCCTTGATCTAATGTTACAGCCCTTGCCAGCTGGAAAGATCTTACCATTAACCTCAAAAGAAAGTGGTACAAACTAGGGAGCAATAGTACAAGTTCAATATACTAATAAACATTTTTTTTGTTTAGTTTGATTGGCTGTGCATGTTCCATGAATGAGCCCTGATTTCTTATGGCTTTTACTTTGGTGAAGTTGCAATTAGAGGCCCTGGACTTTATATATAATTAAATTTATAAGATGAGTAGCGGGACATGTTTATTAGATTTGAACTATTTTGAGCTTAGATAGAGGGCAAATGTGGGGGATGGGCTCATGGCAGAGCAGTGGGAGGGTTTCTGTTTGTATGTGTCTAGGTATGTACGTTAGTCCAGTTTATTGAAGGTGTGCCTCACTGGTTTTTGTTTTTTATTCCGTTCTGTTTTTGTTAGATTTTTAAATATATATATAAATTAAAGAATGAAGACATATTTTAATTATTTATAAAATGTTTATGCTGAGTTTTTACATGTATATTTTAGGCATCTAAAACTTGTTAGTAAAATACTAATAATTTAGTATAGAGCATATAGACTATAGAATGTATGCAAATAAGAATTTTGATAACCTTGTAGTGTCCGTATATTCACAGGGATCATATGCCGTGATAGAGCATGCCTCACTACACAGACGGTTACATCAGGACTGAGATAAAGTATTTTCCAATATTGAACTTTCCTTCTGTTTATAGCATCTCTTTCAAAGTTGAGTGCAGTGCATAATAGGAAAAGCAATCAAACTATGACAGTCAAACATGCAGACAACAGTGTTCCTCGCTGCAGGCATTTAATGGAAATATTCTGGAAAGTAAATAAGCAAAAAGGAAAACCTAACATTAGAAACAACTTATTGCAGAATCTCTTTCATTGAGTGCCATTAAAGGTGTAAACACTTATCAGGAAGCAACGCCTTCAATAAGACAGAGGCTGGAAACACAAACATGTGGTTGCAGCTTTGGCACATGCAAATAACCACTTTGTTTTTAATCAGAGACTAAAATTACAACAAGGAAGCCACTAAGTGGAGCCACTTTGGCAGAACTTCAGGTGGATTTGAGAAGAAAATGGCAATGCTCTACAACTAAGAGATGAAGCACTATCCATCTATGTCATCCAGAAGAGATAAGGAGATTTTCTGTTGTTTTGTTGGAATTGTAGATAACGGATACAAATAAAGCCAATTGGGATCGTAGAAAAAGATTCAGTTGTAGTAATTTTTTCATCCAAAACTCATCCTCAATCCCAGTCCCAAAAGGGAAATAATCTCTTTAAAACATAAGATATTGAATAAATAAGAATGAACCTGACAATGATGGTCAAAAATAACTCGCCACAACTTGCCACTGTATCTTTCTGACCATTGCGGAACAGAAACACAGGAGTGACTGCTTAAGAAATGATTTTAGTTAGAACGTATTAGTTCTTGTCAAACTTTTTTTTAGCTTTTCTCTTCTAAGAAATAAAAATGATTATGAATAAATGTTCACTTGCTGTATATTTTGTATTACATACCCAGTGATAGGTTGAGCATAAACAAATTAGACTTACAATAGACTGTACACTATATTCCATATATGTTTCTTGTGTTGGTCATTTCCAATGGCACAGTTATAGAGAAAACTGCACACATGCTGAGGTAACCAGATTACTTTGTCTGATGTTGTGGTAAATATGGCCTTTGCCGCCTTGTTCGTTCCCTTTGTCACCTCAATGGACTCGTATGAAGTATAGGTGAGGATGTAGGTTAGAGGGAGGAGACTGGGGTCCTGTGCAGACACGGAAAGTCCCCAATTATGTGGTAATTCTAGAGAGTGCTTGTGATATTTATTCTTATTGAGAACTTGAAGAACTTGGCATTTATGAGACTCACCACAAACACATTCCCCACAGCAGAGGCAAACTTCAGGCTCTTTGCAAGGCGTTCAATCAGATTAAATATTTGCTGGTACTGATTTATAGCTGAGTTTTGAAGGAAGTCTTAATCCCTGTTCATTTAATTCAGGTGCTCCAGTAAAAAAATAAAAAAAATAATTACTTTTAGTATGCCCCTTCGTTTGGTACCCTGATAAATGTGTTTGTAAATCACTGTCATCTGAAATGTATAACACAGTGAAGAAAATCTGAAAATGTTCCAGTCCAATACACATAAAGTGCAAACGTAAGTAAATGTGGCAAATGCAAGTAAATGTGAGTGGCTATCTTCTGATTTGACACTACTCTGTGTGCATTGTATTTACCCAGCGTGAAGTCGTGGAGGCTAAAGGGGCTACACACCATTGCGGTAGCTTTTAGGCACAGCAGGTGCAGGGGGTTTCTGTGCTCATGCCTACACAAGATGCAATTTATGGCCATTATGGGGGTCTATTTCTAGACATAGTGATGGATTTTGCTCAATTATTGTCCATTATGGAGAAGGATGGCCACTTGAGCCAGGCCAGGCATTGCTGGTAATGCAGTGACATTATATCAAAATTATTGCTACATGATTAGCTTAGTAACAAACCTAACATAAAAATCTCTACTTATTAAATATCCTTGACATTTCTCAAATTTGACAATGTAATCTTCTCTGTGTCTTAATTTTTCATAGATTTTCTTTGTCTTGTACCATATTGGTCTTTTGCCAATGTGTCAATAACCTATGTTATCAATAAATATTCAACTATTATCTTAGCATTAATTCTTAAAATGCCTCACATACTTTATGAGACATAATGCATTGCCAATTACCAAACAATTACAAGAAATTATAATATAATTGGCAATGTTGCTGACCTGACAGAAAACTGTCGGCCACGACTTCTCTAAATGTTGAGTCAGGACAGGGAAACAGGTGCGTGTAGTCCCAGACAGGGGACGCTGCAGTGACGAAGCCTCCAGCGCGCCTGGCATCAGTACAAGGCTGAGGTAATTGAGATGAGCCGAGTCGCTGCCAGCAGGGCCACTGTGGGCATTTGAATGCCACCGAAGCCCACTACCATCGTTAATCAAAATGCCCGATCAATAACTTCTCAAGTGCTAATAAGCACAGGCACATTTTGTGATATGTGAGGCCCTCCATCATTTCAACTACTATAAGATTTATTGGAAATCCATTGTTAGGTCCAAAGTATGAGGTAATGTAGCACTTAGTAAATGAAGTAAAACCAAAAGCCTAGGGTGATTTGTATTTCATTTACAAAAGACATGTCTAATCATTAGGAGCTCCATCTCTTTGATACAACCAAACAGTGATAGTGATGTGTGTGTACCGTTAGAGCTTACTTACTCAGCAATGACGCAGGAGATAGCAGTAAGACCTGCCCTGCTCCTCCCTTGGCCCTTCCTCCCACAGCCATGGGGGACTCCTATCCACAATGCAGTCATTAAAGTCATGTTATGGAAGCATTATGAGTCAGGTCATGCAATAATTAGATTTGTGTCTCCTTCTGCTGTCTCCTATCAAAGTGATTAGTCATGTCAGCAGCTGACATAATTAACCATTATGGGCCGCCCTTTCTCATCCATATCTCACAGCAATTACTCATTTGACAACAATGTAAAGCATCCTTGTGATGATTTATGGTCACCCAGCTGTTTATGACCATGACATAACTCGTTATGTCTCAATGCTTTCAAAAATGTATTATTATTATGGCCAGTTTGTTGCTGCAGGAAAAAATGTGAGATGTTGTCAATTCATTATTAATTCCCTGGCAATTAATGTTGTTAGATAACCTCTACAAAGAAAATGTGAAGTCATCCTATCAGGTTGAGCTGTCTACTCAGACATACCATAGATAAGGTAAAGAAGTCCGGGGGGAAGAAAGTTAAATAAAAACCTCTTAAAAATGGTATTTAGAAAGAAAAAGACAAACAGTGCCCATGATGAAAATTAAAGCATACTCTGAAACCTCTGTGATGACAGTTGGAAGAATGAGGGCTTTATGGGGGGACTTGAGCCCCATCTTTGCCATATCTTTTAAGCGTGATTATTTACTTATAAAAACAAACCAAAGCCCAGAGTCTGACACTGTGGACATGCAGCCTTTGATAGAGCGCTGAGACTGAATTCTTAACTAATAAATTGTTCCACGCTTTTGTCTAGGGTATTACCTGCAGTGGTCTGCGTTTTTCTTGTCCTAATCTCAAGAATGTGGCAACCTCTTGAGAAGCTCAGGGGTTTCCTCCTCGGAGAGCTGGGTCTTCACTTTGTTTTCTTAGACAAGTCTCAGGATTGACAGGCTTCACCGTTAGCCTGCGTCGTGACCATCCGTTTTCACCAATTCCCCCTGAACACATCAAAGTCAATCAAAGGTGCAAAGCATTTTAAAAGTTCCACACCCGTTCACTCTGTGTGAGAAATAAACTTACGGGTTTAGGAAAGCGACTAGTTTGGAGCATGTTTGTGTGTATGCTTTTCCATGTGCGGCTGACCTGGGAGGGATCCTTGAGCTCACGGTGCAGGTATGAGCAGATTAGCTTTGTTCAGTGCCCCCCTGACGACAGCTTGGTGACTCACCGAGACATACAGATCTTCTTTGGTCGTGTTCCAACCGCTCACTCTCAAGTGTCTGGTAATAAAATAATCATTAGTGATAATAGTAAGACTCACACAGTTATGGTTAAGGTATGACATAATAGAAATACAGGTGGATAAAGAACATCAAGTTAGGCTACATTTTACACCAGCTATTCCATTTACTGGGTGCAACTTAATCATATTAGATAATTTAGTATTTATCATTATCAGTACCTTAGGCCTACTTAAGTTGTCTGAGTTTATCTTGCTGGTAGATATTTTGATTATTTAACATATACACTTACTACAGAGGCTATACATAAAACATTAAGTTCATAGTTACCTTTTATATCTTATTGGTTATATTCATCTTGAGGTGAATAAGCCCAGAAAAATGGTGACACATGGCTACAAGCTAACACTTCACTTCAAGCAAATAATGTGAGTGAAAAGATGTTTGTTAGCTGGGAGCTAACAAAAGCTAGCATTTCGCGTGGTATAAGATTCAAAATAGTACTTTATTATAATTATATGTATACTTATATACTTACTTTTCGTACAAACTCCTACAGACATAGGAATAAAAGTTAGCAACTCTTATTTTGTTTGTGCTTTTACCATTGACCAATCAGGTGCCAGGCCAAAGATAGGATGGGCGGGTACTGTTGCTAAGTGACCGCACGAACACAGATGGCAACGCGAAAGGTTTGTGTCTTTGTTTACTTTACTTGTTTAATTGATAAAGGACAATCATTCATTATTACACCACTCTGTTATATCGTGTGTATGTAACCATTGTTTACTTCCGGTTTCATGTCTTTGGGGAGCTCAACCCAATCTCGTCATGATACTAGCCAACGCTTTATGCTTGCTATAAACCGTGTTGTGTTTTTTGTTGTTAAATCTATTTCACCAAACAGCACCCGTGTATTTTACAGGAGGTTGTGCCTATGACCAACAGGCTGGCACTAACTTCAGCTGCTCTTCAGGACCACATCACCAAAAAGTTGCTATTGCCAAGCTTTTCCTTGTCTGGCTCTGGCCTTCAGTGGAAATGCAGAAGAAAATCATCCACAAAGATAAAGAACTATCAAAGTGTTGATGACGAGGACTTGGGCAAAGAGAGAGAGTATGTAATTGATGATACTCAGGCTCCATTGACATTAGGTAAGCCACTGTGTTAGATACATGTTTGTTGTATTATTATTTAACACAATACTATGTTTCAGCTGAGAGAATGGGTTTAGTGGTTGGCCCAGTTGAAAAGCTGACTGAGGAGCAGTGGTCACTTGTCAAAGTTCGATCTGCCCAACAGGGAGAATCTGCTCACCCATGTGCAATATGTAAGGAAGAGTTCCATCTAAAGCCACAGGTACAGTGTGAACCCTGCCACCAATAGTAAAGGTTTGTGTTTAATCAACAAATGAAAAGAATAGTCTAGTTTCTTTCATGTTCTCAGTGTTCTCTGACCGTCAAGGAGGCAGCGCTCGTTTCCATTTGAGACATATACACACAAAGCCCCCGTGGCGGCCCCCTGTAGTTCCTGTACGTTCTAATCTGTGTAGACAACTGTACAAATTTACCCATACTGCCTTGGTACTGAACTGTGACATGACGATGTAGCAATCAGTGGGTTATAGTGAGGGTCATTCAGTCTTTCACACCTTTCCAATCCCCCTTTTAAGATGCCAATCTCCTTAAGAATGCTGCCACAGAATAGGCAAGTCTTTCAAAGCACAGTTACCATAGATGCACGTGTAAATATTAGTTTGGCTCAGAGAAATTGAAGCCTGTTTTCACCAAAGTAAAGTCACAACAAAAAAACTCTTTGCTAATTTCATAATTACATCTACACAATTACATCTACGTAATATTTTAGTTGGCTGCAATTTCTTCATTGTGCCTTGTGCATTGCTTCAGTACTGTAATTGAGATATACTTTTCATTGTTATTTAAATGATAATTATTTAAAAGGCCAATAGTTAAATTACTATTACTTTGCTGTTTCTAGTCATAACCTTACCATAACATTGTGCATTGAAGCTTATTACAAGAAGTGAAATTTCCCTCTGTTTAATGGCTAGTCCAGCTTTTAGAAATGTACACTGCAGGGTGCCCTTTCACCGGTGATGGAGTGTGTTGGTCAGGCCAAAAACAATGGGAAATCAATATCCCCGTCTCCCCCGGAGATTTGAGTAAACTGGTTTGTGTGCCAAGCTCCGTAGCTGCTGCTGTCTCTTTTCAAACGATAAAAGCATCACTCTGAAAGGTAGAGAAGGCTATAGTCTAGGTCCCAAGCAGCTTAATGGGGGTCCTGTTCACTCTATCCTTTTGGCAAATATCAAATACATTTGGAGACATACATGTAAAACTTAAACGTACAGTATGTGTATTTAAAGCAGCTACCCTCAGCAAAAGTGCATGTATTTGGCTTGTTAACTATGTTTTGCACACATTAATAATTACCCCTGTGTCTTTAGGTTTTGCTGTCTTGCTCACACGTTTTCCACAGAGCTTGTGTCAAAGCTTTTGAAAAGTTTTCAAGTCAAAAGTGTTGCCCAGTGTGCAGAAGACGGCAATATGAGACACGCAGGATCCATGATGCGGCAAATCTTTTTCGACACAAATGTGCCACCAGGTGCAAACCGTATAGACAAATATGCACCTTTCAAAGAAACCAGAAACAGTCTAAAACAGCATCTATATGTTGCTGTATTATGCATTCAAAATGTAAGTATGAAGTATATTTAGATGAACCATTTTGTGTTTAGGATTCAAGCATGGTGGCGAGGATATGTGATTCGAAAATTGTACACAAAGAAGAAAACCAGATGTCCAAAAGAGAAACTTCTGCGGCAGAAATTTTTTGAAGAAAAGGTTAGATTACAGACAATCTAATTAACTTGCCCTTCAGATTGTTTTTTAGATATTGATTCTGGTCCCCACTGGTAACTCAAATCTGCCCTGTTACACACCTCCTTTACCTGTTGTCCAAGAGTCCTTTGATGCTTTGTGAATCACTCCTCGTTCACTCTGGACTGAGGCTCATTCTTTGGACAGTCTGAGCATTCCAGGATCCACACAACATTTTAATTAACAAACATGACAAACGTGTGTGTTAGTGTTGTTGACATGGATCATTTTAATCTCACATATATATCTATATATATATATATATCAAATTATGCGCAGGTCAAAGAGTGTCCTCTGTTGTGTTGACTTCACCTGTTGATCCTGAGAAAAGGGGAACATTGCCATCTAGTGAAGCACTTCCATTTGAGTGATTACAACACATTTAACAAGATTATTTTGTAATTCCTCTCAACAGTATGTTTTAATTGACCTGAGATAATCCCTACACATTACATTGGTTATGTCAGTCTAGTATTGCAGATTTAGACAGATGCTGCTGTTTTAAAGGGTTGTCCTGGTGTGTGTGTTCTACTGACAGACCCTTGTACATAAACATGCACTTCCACAATTGAAGTGTAAGAAACCTGCCCATGCTTTCCCTTCATAAGGAGTGAATCAGTACTCGTGGGTGGTCAGGAGATTGTCTCATATCTTTTGTCACAAAGAACATGATTTTCAAGAGCTGTGAGCTGTGCAGCCCGGTGCTGACAGAATTGATTGACTTGATTTTTCAAAGGGAAGAATTATTTGCTTAGCTGGCTGTAATACAAACAGGCAGGTTAGTGCTAGGATGGAACTTGTGTAAAATAGTGGACATAGTTGCAGGGGCATCTCTTGCTTCACTGTGACACAGCTGCTTCCAAACTGAGATCTGTTGGAGCTTATTCGCTACAGTGGTTGAAGTTGTAGGACTGTAGCATTGCAGTTATTCTCACCTCCTCACCATTCTTTGTGTTTTTTTCATATTCACACTCAATGTGGAGTACGGCAAAGTTCACCAGAAGCTGTGGTGTTTACCTTGAAAGTCAAAGAGTCAGTCGGCCCCATAAAACCCTCTATCCAAATGGTTAACAGTTGTTTAATTAGTGATAAAAGCCTAGCCGTAAAGCCATTTTGATGTCATTGTGACTTAGAGAAAGACTTTATTCGTGCATCAGACAGAGAACTCAATCTGTACTGTACTGCAGTGCTCCTGAAGCAGAGGCCATCTTCACACAAACCAACAAAAACAAAAGTGTTATTATAATATTGCAACATGGATGTATTTTTGGTACTAGTAGCTATATTTAGTATAAATACTCTATTCATTGACTATTGAATAGTTTTTGATTGATAAACATTCATTTTCATTGGCAGGCGTAGATTGTTGCCTAGCAACAGGTGCGGTAAATGGAGGAAGACAGACAACTTGGGCGGATAGTTTGAGAATGAAAGTGGGGACTGATGATCAAAACAAGAACTTAATGTTCTTGTTTTTGTTTGACAGGAAATCGATAATTCATGATTTTTATAGTATCTTTTGTTTATTCAATATTCTTTCACTTGATATTTATGTTTTCTATGATTAAGTTGATCAAATGAACTAGTTATCATCAGTTCCCCGTTTCAGTGTAAAATACTTGCATTGATCTTTGAAATGGCTGCAGCCATTACCATTCTCCAGTCTGTACTCACACTGAAGCCTTCTGTGGAACAGCACTCCATTGTGACTCTGAATGAAACATGTCTCCTTTGTGCTGCTGAAATGTTTTTCTAATTAGTTGCAGGAGTTGAATGACAGCTTTGTCCAATACTGTCACACCGACACGGAGGCTTTTTTGAGTGATATTGACCACTCCCTGTCATCAAGCAGACAAGTGTTTGAGGAGCTGGAGAGAAGGCACATGTCTGAGCCTCAGGAGGACCACTGGAACAAAATACAGAGCCAGGTCAGGAGACAAATCCCATCATATTGTTTCTATAATACCTTGATATTTCTATGTAATGCAATAGCAAAAGACAGGTGATTACAAAATTGTTAAAAACCAATTCAGCAATCAAGTCCCATCTCTGATCTTACAACGTTATTTGACAAAATGTCAGTCCCAGTGCTTTTGGACTGTACAGCTCTTTATAGGTATCACTAAAACCAATCTCATTTTCCATATTTGTTTGTTTGGGTAAATGCTTGGCTAAATTATATTATTATTATTATGCATGGCACCTTCTTCTCCATCTTCAAAACTCACTTTTCAGACTGAAATTTAATATTACTCCACCCGCGGATTATTGTAATATACAAAAAAATGAAAATAATTGCATGCATTTATTTTCCTGTTTTTAAACTTTTTAAGGTTACCTTGAGAGTCTTGAAATGCACCAACAAATAACATACATTATTATAATACATTTTATTGCTATGTCTGACACCGTGCCAGCGAGTCTACACAGTGAAAAGGGCCTGACCTGAGCAGGGTTTCTTACAAATGTATTGAAATGAATCACATCTAATTAGGTTACATTTGCATAATTTCTCTGTGTGGCTGTCATTGCTGAGAGCTCAGCAGGTTAAAGTAATGAATATTTGAACTTGGTAAAACATTTCAATTTGTGACAGGTCATCCAGAGAGGGGTGTGGGACTGCCCCATCTGTTTAACTGCACTGCACACTCCCAGCCTGACGGAGAGCGACGCAGCCAGGTATCCTCCACACCGACACTGTGTGCTCTTGTCCTGTTCCCACGTTTTTCACCAGCTTTGCCTCGAGTCCTTTGAGACATTCACAGCAGACAGCAAGCCCTCCTGTCCACTCTGCAGGTCTGTCTACCACAAGAAGCTACTCTAATGAGGTCATGTTTGTGTTACTAATGCTACTACCGTAATCATGCACAATGTCATTTATTAAATAACATTACGATTATGGTTGCAAGATTTCTTTATTTGAAAACAACACGGACTGTAAAAAGATGACCGGTACATACAATTTATATACATAAAAAGTACATTCAGATTTTTTTTTGGACCAAGGCTTACATTAATAATGTCAAGAGAAAGCTGCTTTTTGACAGTTAATGCAAGTTTAAGGATTGAAAATGACCTGTTAAACATGTTACCTTAACATGAATGCTACAGGGCTTTAATAATTTAGTTATGACTATTCACATTTAGGGGGGTGAAATGTTTCTCATTAGAAATATAAAGAATTCACATATTTTTTGTAACATATCATATAGCAATATTGACTTTTTCATAGGGCCAAAGATAAATCTTTTATAATTAAAAAAAATATATTGAGCAAGTGCCACACAGGAGGTCCAGTTTGCAAGTATCATTCCAGTAAGTATGCTTCCAGTGGAAGAAAGTGTTTAACTATTACTCTTTTACTCTATTACCATCACAGAGATGCACTGAAACTAAAACTAGTATCCAAAAACTGACATGAGACTAATTGGAACAAGAAAAAAATGAAATGTCTGAACAGATTGAATATTTGGATCTGATAGGGATTAGTTAAGGCGATCAATGTATAATTAGTGCTCACTGGCCACTGCCACGGGTCATCTTTTGGGTTTATTGCAAACTCCAGTCCCTACCCAGGTAGCGATGGTATTAGCCCATCCCAAATATTGAAATTGTAACTCAAAACACTGGATTAGTTATGTTTTCATCATCCAATTTTAACCAGACAGTGATCAATGATCAGAAAAAAAAAGTTTCATTTATAGACACCCTGCACATTGTGAAAAAAGGGTATTATAATACAAAAGAATGGGTATTTCATGTGGTATATTTAATGCAGAATGTTGTACCTTTAGACTTGGCATACAGAAGGATCACAGTGAAACTTGTCTCACAGCACATAGACACACATACATCACATAACAACCTCAACATTGAGCCGACTACAGATTCATAGGACAGTTTAAGGCATTCAAGGTGGTTCTGGACACTGAAACATCACAGCTATACAACAAATACATGGGGCCTGAGTTACCCGGTCTCTGCAATTAAGCACACAATGACCCTTTTCTGAAAACGTAGCATTGAGGTACAAGATGTTATAAAACAAGTTTTAAGCAGTCAGAAAAACTCTGTACTTAAAATCCCTATTTATTTTTACATCCAGAAGATCAAAAGAAGTATGAAAATAATATATGTACATGTAAATACAACATTTACAAAACAGATAAAAAAAAAAACATTTTGACCCGGCTCTGTGAATAAAAGACTAAGTGGATGCACAAATGTAATTAGATGCATATAAAAATGTTGGTAGTAACAACCTTACGAACAGCAAAAAAGTTCAGATTACCAACAATTGCCCAGTGACATGTCCCTCAAGTTTACATTTAAACACTAGCTTACATTACAACCACACTTGACTGAAGCCATTTAAAACGGTACAATTTTAAGTACAATACGTTTACAAGATCAACCCATTGGCTTTATGCATTTTACAATTTTTATGAAGAAAAATTTAGACTTTATCTTAACAATTTGACCACTAAAAACATGAATTTAGCAACATACCTGTTTTCACTTCCCACGTTCATGACAATGAAATAATGCTAAAATGCAAGTGCCCAATGGAAACATGTGAGAACTTCTCCATCACAGAAGGTGCATTATTTCACCTGCTCCAGCCATTTACTTGGAGCAGAGGAGAACCAAACGAGTTGAGCAGGAGGGGATTTTTAGAAAAGCCAGAAAAGGGTGTTTTAAGTCACCATTCCAATTTAGGTCAACGTCAAGGTTACTGCAGTGATGCCAGTCTTTTTCACTCCTTCTGGCTCTGTCCCAGCTCCATCCAAGATGCAGGCGATGGAATGTCATGAAGCTAAATTGCTCTCAGCCTCCATTTGCAGCATCCATCAGACACTGCCCGGGTTTATTAAGTTCTTTCCAATCCCTTTACCTTTCAGCAGACAGACAGTTCTGTTGAAATCTCCCTTTGGCTGTGCTGAGGAGTGTGTGCGTGCGTGCGTGCGTGCATGTGTGTGTGCGCGCATGCCCGTTGATCTTCTGTCTTTTTCACAGAGTTTTCTGATGCCCATTTGCTGAGGGCTTCCCAGATTCAGGGTCTGTGGGGCTGTTTGACAGTTGTAATTTATCCAGACCTGGACAGACGAAGATAAGGAGAGAAATCTCATTTCAGAGCCCCTGACTCACTTAGAGGTATTAATGCGCTTCTTCCATTTAATGCTGCACTACTAGACTCAGTCTACCCCAATTGCTCTTAACTACATGAAATTTCACATTTTCCTAGCAATATTTTACATGAAGAAATAGATACCTAATGCTTTCAGGAGCTCTTCTCGTATTGCAGAGGTAAATTTTCTCACAAGGCATAGCGTTGTCACAACTGCAAACAGCATGTTGTATGACAGAACAATGTAGAAGTTTCCCAGCCAATTAAATCTTCCAAAGTCTCCCAAAAGGTCAAACCTGGTGATGCCTAAAATGACACACAATACAGTTATAAATACACATTGTCTAAAACCAGGGCTAGCACTGTAGCCCTGGTTTTAGACACAAGAAAATAATAGTTTACTAGCAAAGGACATTCACATGCAAAACAGCAAAATTATACCAATATACATGGATAATCTATAGCTTTTCTCTTTTGAGTAAATGTACTTATATACTTCAGGGAAATCAATTCATAGAAAAGCTTAAACTAAAACATATCAAAATATACTACCGGTGGTTGGAGTTTAAGCTAGGCAGAGATGCTGAGTGAGTGTTAGAATGATTATTCCTCATCATTAGTTCCCAAGTTGTATTTTCATTGATTCCAGCAAGTTTACATAACCTGTTCTGCATTTGAGGCTTGAATGCCCCCCCGCCCAACACTCTGTATATATATGATTCTTTTAGACTCCAGGTCAAACACATAGGGTTTTAAAAGGTTGCACGTTGCATAGCCATTAGGGATGGGACGAGACATAAGTCACAAGACTACAAGAATAAGACAAGACGTAGGGAGAAGAAGCTCCTTTTTCACATATGTGCACTGTACACAAACTTGTGGCAATTTTATCTCCAGAGATCTCTCTAATAGCCATTTTTCAAAAATAAGAACACATACATGAAAATGTGTTGCTTGCTAAGGTAAAATGCCACGATGAAGAGGCAGGCCTTCTCAATTCTCCAATTCTAACTGGAAGTCAAAATGTAAAAAAAGCAATATACATGCGTTTCTTATACCAGAAAAAAATAAAATATCTATCTAAATACATATATATTTAAGCAGCAGTAACTAATGTGATTAATTTCAATATACAAGCTGTATAACTATATTTAAAATAAGACTTATTTACCTCATCTTGATTTCTAAAATATAGTTCAAATATGTCAATTCTGGCAGCAGTCTCATAACAAGGGCTGGGAGAAGTTATGTAATTAATCACAACTAAATGATTAATGAGATTTACATGAACTAATTTAGCAATCAAATTGTTATTATACACAAACTCCAAAACATGCCATGTGCTGAGAGAAAACCAAGCAAGAATTACATCAAAATAACACAGGAAACATGTACATTTAGTCATTTGGATTTACTATAAACGCTTTTATTAATTTATGAAAAACTATTTTGTTTGAGTATATTCCATCAGGATGGCCTGGAAACTCATTTTAACTTGTCTGGGTCAAATTGAGTAGATGTCTCATGTTCAGGGGCCTTTCGCAATCGAAATAACCAATTGATTAATCAAAAGGATAATCGTTAGATTAATCGATTAGCAATATAATCATTGGTTACTGCCAGACTCATAACATATTCATTAGTCACACTTGACATTTCGCTCTTTTTCAGAGGGAGCCGTTCTTTTCCCACGCATTCATCTCTTTTCATCTATTCACTCTCACAAAGTGGAACCTGTTGATATTTTGCAAAGCCCCCAGTGACTCACTGTACGCTCGCTCTGCACTGTGTTGGTTTCTCAAAATCGCACTCAGTCCATTACTATTTGAACAGCTGTGCTTTGCCGTTTATTACAGCCATTGTAACCGTATTGCTCCACCCCAGCCTTTTCCCCTGTCTTTATGCATTAAGTCAATAACAGGGACAATTGAAGTGACCAACAGATGCACTTACCTAATGTTCTGGACATGACTGGCAACGCTGAACTCAAGACCAAGATGGACACACAGCAACCGATAATCTACAAACATAAAACAAACTACCACAGTAAGTCCCAACGTTCAAATTGTCCACACAGAGTAGACATATTTTCAAATTTTTCACAAATTAGTTCCACATATTGTAAAAGTAGTAAGGCTGATGTTGCTCATTACCAGGTTTTTTCTATTGTTCTTTTAAGTCCTTTCACTGGCATGTCATGGCTAGTTAATAAGCTGCACCACAACCAAACTCATTACCAAGTGAATGGGTGCCACTGTGGGCCAACACAACTCGCATCCTCCACCTCCCAAGAGCCAGTGTTCCCTCTGATGTTCAGTAAAGGAAACCTGCACTTTGCACAACCCATAAACAAACATTGGATAGGTTTTTCTAAAGCTATTCAGGATCCCAGAGAAGAACACATGTGAGCTTCAGGACAGAGGCAACAGAAAGTAGGCAAAAGAAAAGGAAAGACGATAAAATACATGAACCATTTTATCAATAAGAAATCAGAACTAGCCCACAGTCCTTCTCCCCATCTTTACCGTTGTCATGGTTGTATCGTCCTTTATCGGCGTAAGTCCCTGAAAGACTCGCAGACTGTAGAAGCCAACAACGGAAGACACCATGAAGTAGCTGTTGAATAAATCAAGGACCAATAACCTTTCAAAATGTCAGCCTGTAATTAAATATACTTTATATTTGTTTTCTGTGGAACATGTTTTTGCACACAAAGGATACAACATGAGGATGATCTCAAGCACGGCTTGAGCCACACCAAATGTGGACAGAGAGGTGTTGCCAATTCCTCGATCCTGTAATATGGAAGAGAGAACAACATTTTATTAGAATAAAAAACAACACAATTCAGAACAGATTGCTGCACTGCTAGTGTCAGGTGCACTTAAAATATATATTTGTATTTCCCACGTGTGAAAGAATGAAATTGCTAGACAGGTTTTCAAGTACACACGGATGTGTGTACTTGGGGTTAGGGTTAGGAAGAACATAATAATTTGGCTTTAGGGATGGGACATGTATCAAAATGCCATAGTATCAATACCGCGAGGATGGGCTTCCCGACACTGTTGACAGAGCTTGTTTATTGCATTGGGTCTGTGGGAAAAGCCATCAGTCTTCATGGATATGTTATTGCTTTGCCTGGAAAATTCCACCATTTGGCATTATCCTTCCAGATCAAATTTACAGATCAAATCTGTGGAGAGGTGAGCCCATACATGTGCATGCATGTTTTTTAAGGTATTATACAGTAAAAATAAGAATAAATAGAAGATAGTTTAGTTTTAATGCCCTACTGTGGAAGAGTTCAGGCAAAGCAATAACATCTCCATGGAGACAAGCAGGATTTTGCGCAAAAGGCATTATCTCATCCCTGTGACCACAAGCTGAATGAGATCCTTTAGAAATAAGCATTACACAGGAGGTCTGAATTTAGATGAGCACTCAAAGAGTAATTCATTTGTTGTGATGTAAACATTACGATTGGCAATCAATAGTTTAATTCAGTAAAAGTAAAAGATGGTTGTTTAACGCAAAAAAAGTAAAAAAGAAAAACAGCCGCAGTGGCCTCAAGAGTGTGTGACGTCCTTTAAGACGGCCATTCATGTTATGTGCTGTTCATGTGCACACGGTACCAATGTGCAGCACATTAGAGGTGAGCAGATGATCAAAATATGCATAATATTGTGAGTGAGTGTGAATATGCAAAAATGTAATATTGAGTACAACGTTAGAAAATACTGCAAAAGCTGATTCAAAATGAAAATTGAAAATACGTCCAAATAAGGGTGTAAAGTGATTTTTCTGTACTTTTCTGGGATTTTGAATTGTAATTTCATAGTTGTCTGGAACATAAACCTCAATTAATACATTTAAAGGTATGTTTTAACAGATTTCTATAGAATTGCCATAATAGTCTGAAAATATACCTCATGTTAAAAGCTGCTTATTATATGTTATACCGTTTACAACTGTTTCCACCTGCTCCGTTTCCTTGTCCACACAACTCAAGTCACCACTTCCCCAGGCTTTATTTGTGAAAGTGAGTGGTCAGAAGACTGGAGACCACAGAGAGATGCCGAGAGAGAAGGGAAGACAAACATGGGACTGGCCACTTCTTTGTGCTCTCCCCCCACAACAATCAGTGGATAGGACCTGAATTGACTTTCCCACAGTCTGACTGCTACTGGCTCTGGTCCTGTAGTCACTCTCTAGATTCAAATACAACAGTGCCTACTCTGCTTCTGAGATATGGTGCAGTTATCTGTTAGGGAGTTTCTGTGCTAGAGGGCTAAAGTATAGAGTTAACACCGGTACACATATCTGTATTGATCCTGATGAATCCCTGCACAGGGTTTTGATTCCGTGTAGAGGTGCGTGGCACATATCCAGCCCAACAAAGGGTAAAAACATTTAATGGGGGAACACACTTTCAGGTAGCATGAGAAGTGTAATTTGGGGGATTTTCTACTATGTGCCAAGCCAAAGAAAACATCCCGACTCAATCAAATAATTGGAATGTCAGTGGCTGTGAGTTTCCCATAAGATGAAAAATAAAGCAGAAATATGATGCCCTCTTTGACTAATTTGAAACTCAAACACACATACAAATGCAAGCACACATGGACGCACGTACCCGTCACTGCTGATAAGATTAGATAAGAGAGCTTAAAACACATTACGTGTAGGGGGAAGATGTGAATCTCCCAGTGCAAAAGTGGACTTGAGACAGGCAGATCATTGAATTTGCACTTGGGTGTAAAATGACTTTCAAAAAGTTTTCAAAACAAAACGACAGGCAGAAGGTGGGAGCCTGATTACCATCTGCTCAGTCCCTTTCTTTGAACAAACACCTGAGCATATCCGGAATTTGATTTATGTCTGCTGTCAACATGTTCGCCTGACTGAGGTTTAAATGCGTCTTGTGTTGGATTGACTTACTGTGGATCCATTGGGCATTGCAGTCTCATCCACCAGAAGGTAGAGGATATTTAATACCACCATCAGAACAGAGATTGTCTACACAGAGAAAAAAGATCTTGTCAAACGTTTTGTCTCTATGCACTCTTGATTACATGAGGTCATTTTATGCACATAATCGATAACAGATTAGAGGAATTCTGGTGCCATTTAATGCTGTGTATGTGGAAACTCTAAAAAACAAAACAAATGTTTATTCTAAAACATAATATGTACATTTTGAGGATCGTTGAAGCAATATTTTAGACAAAGCCACTACCAATGCTAAATTCATTTATAATTTCCCATCAGTTTATTCTAAAGGGTAATATCAGAGCTGGACTCACCGTTCCACTGAGCAGAATAAGCATGACCATAGGATACAATAAGTTTTTTTCCCAACCCGATGCTTTTTTTCTTCTCTCTGTTGAAAGAACATTTCAATAAAACACTAAAGTTATGAACTTTTATATCCAAGTTCAAGTTATGTCCACATAAGTACACAGTCCTTTTTACACTGGCTTGCCCTAAATGTCGTGCTTTATTGACTCCCCTTTATCATTTCTTAACCTGTACATAGCCTTTATTCTCAAAGTGCATCCACCCTGCCTGCCCAAGAAGTTTGCCAAATGCACTTTATAAGCACCATCCCTTTAAATGAATGACATCACTAAAAGGCCAGCTACAATATAAAGTTTGCATATTGTCCAATATCCTGAGTGCCTTTGTGCCCCCCCCCCCTCGCCACCCCAAAAGGCCGAGGTCTCATTTATAATATTCTAAAAAGGGTGGAAAATGATCAGGCAGTTCTGGTGCAGGTCCAACTGAAGTCAGACATGGAGAAAGCAGCTGTCGGTCAGCAATATGTAAAAAGCTCAATCGTTCCCATACAGTTCTGATGACTGATTAATCAGCGCTGTTATGGCCTTCAAAACTTACCCAATTTTTTTCTTTGGTGTCTAATATTGTCCAGTTCTTTGTGGAGCTGGTGGGCAAAACCAGGTCTGGTATAGGTGGGATGGATAGAAGAGCCTGTGGGGGAAAAAACAAGAGCATTATTACAATTTTATTCATTTTCCAAACACATAGTAATTTACCTAAGTGGTTTGCAAAATATCTTGAGTGTATGCAGTTGCAAAAGAAGCATATTTATGATGGCACTGTTTGACCCTTTGCACATAATGTTTATTAGGAAATCATACAACACGAGTAATCATCCTCAGAACATAATAATGTGATCTCCAACAAGTACCACCAACTCCTTTGTGTCAGAAGCCGTCTAGTACATGCCACAACTGGCTGAGAGGGCCTGAGAAGACAGCAAGGGATTCTCCAAGAAAACCACAAGGCCAGCTCATTTAAGGCTAATTTATCTATTTTACTCTGTGTCGCTTCCAGCTTGACGTACCATGTCGAGGCCCTTTGAGCGAAGGGGGAAAGTATCCATTTGCACCCCCTGAGGTGATTGACAGATCAAGCCCAATTAGTTCAGTGTTACACCGTTACTAGCGTGCAATAAAAATACCATCTTTCATCTTGGTTACAGGAGTGAGAGGCCAATCACTTTGATCAAACTATTGTGCCGCTCTGTTATTATGACACACCCTGTCTGGATGACTTTAAGTAGGAGAGAGAGCTAAACTCTTGTCTATGCCCTTGTAGACACCTGTCCCAGATCTAAGCAGGGGGAAGTTTGAAACCTCGAGCAAATGCAGTCAAAACAGAACAGGAAATGTCACTGGCAGTTCAACATGCTGTGAACATGAACAGATCCTCTGGGCATTCATATTTGAGATTAATTCCGCTTTCATCTACATGCTTGCTGTAGTCTGGCTATTAAATTATCAAATAATTTACTGTCAATAAAACAGAATAGCCAACAAAGACAAGAAGCTCAAAGCAATTAGTAAAAAATAATAATAATTAGTGTGAGGATCTTAACGGACTAGACTCCAGACAGTTTCGTCATAGCCTCTACCACTGCTGGCAGCGTCCAGTACGAGAGAGTAAGAGCAAGGAAGAGATGCTGAGTGAGGCATTTGGCAGCCAGAAAAGCCTGGGGTAATTTAACATATCCTCTCCAACCTTCACCACAGTCAAAAAATTACGTCAGCCTCAAATATGCTAAATACCCTGCTTAGACAACAGAGGCACAAGCAAGGTCACTGTGCCGCATAGCATCTGGACGGGCCACTGTCCGACAATCAGCTAGTCGGGACTACGGCACCATAGCCTCTCGTCTGAGCTTTAGCACAAGCAGGTTTTTGGGCTCCAGTGTATTTGTAGAATGAGAGTGTGCCCAGAATTAAACCTTCACATTGTGGTGTACAGAATGTACACCCCGTGTCCCCAACTCTGCATGTCCAGTGTGACTGCAGCAGTGGAGCTGGAGCAAGGCTAGGCTAAATATGTTGGGGTTTTAGGTGCTTTGAATATTTCAAATGGAAAAAAGTGCCCTATAAAAAGCTGTAGATAATGAATCGGTATTAAACTTATCCATATCCCCTGAGACAAGCTCACAAGGAGAAAACATGTTTATTTCAAAGGATTTATTAGCAATAAAAAATGAAATATTTCTATAATAATTATGGCTCTATTAATCCCAGATGAAAGCTTTCTGCACCACCCTCGGGAGGGATGAAATAGAACACATATACCGGTAATTGAGTGACTAGTTTACTAGTTTATTTTAAATAAAACATAAAATAGCAATGAAGAGCAGAAAAAAATCCACTTTTTAGACAGCAATGCAGGCCAGGATGTCCATTATTCCCAGTAAGTAAATGTTCCTGACATTGGTCTAAGGTCAACAGTGTCTACTATGACATACAGTATAAAAGAACCACCTCTCACAGTGCAAATTCATCTGATGGGGACCAGTTATCAAAGTGGACAAAGCTTCTAGATTTTCCGCGCTGAACTGTCCCTGAACCGTGCTGGACAGAGCAGATCAAAAGAGCACCTCACCTATGTGAGTGCATTAACACTGACATGTGCATATACATACAGTATGTGCATAAAAACATAAAGAGCTGATAAGCCCAAGCTTCCGGTGATCACCATCTTCTTTTAGCCCCTATTCCTGTCTCTTCAACAGGTCCAAATGAACTACAGCTTGGAATCAGTGCACATATGGAGCTGACCACAGATATTTTGTGCCTTTAAGACTTCAAACACTTTTGTAGATGATAAGGAACAGATTACAATTTTCTACTTTTAGTTCAGAGGAAAGGAGTATGCAATGAGCTCTATGGGACCAAACGCTTAAGTGGCAGTGTATGAAGGTGGTCGGCACAGCATCTGACAACATCAGCACTATCAGGGAAAGATCTCTCTTACCTCCCTGGTTTGAAAAGACATTTACTGCATCTGTACACTTGGTTGCATGGTTGAGATAATATTGAAGTACGCTATTTGTCCCAAATTCTTTATGCAGTTCAGACATTTTGGACAAACAAAGACGATATTTAAGGACACCCTGTAGATGGTAGGACATTGAAAACTTCTGTAAAGATACAATTTCTCCTTTCAGATGGACTGCTGCTGTAATGGTGTGACCGCTCATTTGGTATGACTCGGCAGTGTCAAAAGATGTTGCAGTATATAGTGCAAATCTGAAAGCAAATCCATACACAAATAACTACTTGCAAGGAAGCAGATCATTGGTGATCAGAGAAAATGCCAAAAGAAATGTATAACTTAAAAACACACATACAACATCTAAACTGCATGAAAAGGGAGGAGACCAATTGGTGGCATTGCAATTTGCATTTCTCTGATTGGAGAAGCGCAACTGGAGAACCGTGATAAGACATTATTTTTCTACATACACCTCTTTGATAGGCCCCGTCAAACCAGAAGCTAAGTAAAGCCTCACACACATACCATTTAATCTCCTCTGAAGGGATTCCTCTTGCAAATGGATGCAGTAAATCTGCTCGTCCAGGTCCTCCAGGATCTAAAGAGGAGGCCAAAGAGGAAATGGTTATAATTAGGTCCAAAGGGGGACCAAGGTGAGGACAGTGTTTAGCGGGACTTTAAAGTAATCATTAATATATTCATTCAAAACTTACCGATGGCTTCACTAGCAACTGTCCCATGACTGTGAACATCCGAGACAGTCCCACTGGAGTGCACACTATATGCGAGATATAAAGCAATGTGATTTTGCAAATAGAGATTGAAATAGAAAATGGAAACATTTGTAATAATTCATCATTTCTTAGAATAATATGCTTACAATATACTTACTAAGTAAAAGCAGTCCTCCCATTAAAGATATACAAGAGTAAAGGTAGGGTAGGTAAAATTCCCAAAGATCTAAAAGAAAAAAGACAATTATTTATATTTATATATAAATCCATAGGAAAAAATTACAAATACAGCAACTAACCTAGGCAAGGCAAGCACATTTCATACACAAGGCAATTCAAAGTGCTTCACATGACATGAAAAATGCATTAAAATCACAAAGAAATTACAGAAACAGAAATACAATAAAATCAACTAATTAAAAACAATTTAAGTCATAAAAGAGAAGAGTGCAAAGAAAAATCCTTTCAGTCATATGCACAGCTAAACAAAACTGTTTTTAGCCTAGATTTGAACATTGTCAGAGTAGAACCCGTCTCACATCTTCAGGAAGACCGTTCCAGATTTTAGCTACATAAAACTGAAATGCAGATTCCCCATGTTTAGTCCTGACTCTGGCAACAGCAGGAGGCCGGTCCCTGTTTAGTCCTGACTCTAGCACCAGCAGGAGGCCGGTCCCTGTTTAGTCCTGACTCTGGCACCAGCAGGAGGCCGGTCCATGTTTAGTCCTGACTCTGGCACCAGCAGGAGGCCGGTCCATGTTTAGTCCTGACTCTGGGCACCAGCAGGAGGCCGGTCCCTGAGGTCCTCAGAGTCCGAGATGGTTCATAATGGCACAAACATGCCCAAGATGTACTTTGGTGCTAGGCAATGGAGAGACTTGTACACAAGCAGAGCTGCTTTAAAGTCTCTTCTCTGAGCCACAGGGGCCAGTGCAGAGACCTGAGAACAGGACTAATGTGTAAACCTACCATATAATGACTCCATACTGGCTGCATCATTGTCAATGAGCGCTGATGCCACCCACACAATGCCCAGGATAAGCAGAGCCAACAGGAAGAGCATGACAAAAGTCTCCAGAATGCGAGCTCTGATGCCCTAAAAGAGCAGGGGAAAAAACTCCATAAGATTGGTATAAAATCTGTTTACATGAAAATAAGCATCTCATTTAAACGCTGCATTATTATACAGAAATAAAGCCTACATATTTTAAAGGCGCACTATGTAACATTTCCAGTGGAGGGTCCACCACCTGATTGCCTCTATGGATAGGTTATTGCAGCTTGGAGTGTCCAGCAGTATTGCATTCAAAAGGTCTTATATTGCATGTTGTTCTTTACAGGTGCTTCCACAAGATATTTGAGCATTAAAACATGCATCCTTACTGCCATCTCGCCACAGACCTGACTTGTAACTTGGCCTTGTGACATCACCTACTTGTTTCCACAGAGATAGTTTTATGCATACTTCCGGTATAGTATAGTTTTATGCATACATACGGACATTTCCAGGCAAAACAATAACATTTCTATGGAAACCAGCAGGTGGTAGACCCTCCACCAGAAAAGTTACATAGTGCCATTTAAAATAATCACCGCAAGCATGCAGTATTAAAGCCCTTTCATGGACAATACTTATAACAAATGATAGTCCATAAAACAGCTCTGGTTCAGCAGTAGCACTGGTGTGAGTGGGTGAGGTAGGGGAACTTGAAGGAGCATGAAGGCTGCCTGGGTCAGCTACTGTCTGCGATCAAGAGCAGACCTCCCATCTGGGCCTGATTAGAAGCTCTCTTGGCACGACCGAGTCCAGGGCTCGGCAGTCATGAGGGGTTTGGGGTAATTTGGGTTTTCCGGGTCACAAACTGCTGAGTGGTTAATAAAGTCTTCCTTCACTTGTTCACACAGTTCCTACTCCCACCTATGCAGAGCCAAGCCGTCTAGCATTGTAAGATAGATGGGCGTGCTCTACACATGTCAGGTAGTGTACGAGGGGCTCGATAACAAGGGCATGCTGCTTGCCTAAATTGGCTACACATGAGCAATTTGTTCCCAGCTAAAATAATTCCTGCATGGTTACTGTTCAGTATACACAGCACTAACAACATGAAGAGGGTCTCTCCGTGAAAGTTGCCCTGTTAATCTTGAGCTGTTATATATAAATATAAATAAAACAAGTCCATACATGGCAGTAATCTTTTCCAAAGCGCTGGTCTTATTCCAAATGAAACTGCCACTTGTTGGATTTTGTCTTGGAATAGTCTGCCTTCACATCCACCTGTCCGCTTTATCTCAGTAGTATATGGATTGAAGTATAAAAAGTAAAGACACGTGCATGCCAACTACCATTTAATTATTTGTTAGATGTTTCAATTAATATTTTTGTCCTGTGAACTTTTTCAGAAAAGTATGATATTATAAATGAAGACTATTCTATCCTGCACCTTGCTTCCTCAGTCGAATTTCCCAGCACTAAAGCAAGAAAATGGACAGTGACTGGAGTGCCCCAGTGTGGCCAAGGTGGACACTACAGTAACTCTACAGGTAACAGTAATATATAATCATAAAATGCATTTGAAAACATGTGTTTCAGTGTGTGGGACAGTAGTTGTAGACTAATGTGAGACTTATGTGCCTGTCGTTTGTTTTTGTTTTCGCCACATTTTTCAGTTGTAGGTTTTAGTATGAACAACAATCACTCTCAAGCTGGAGTCAATGTAAGAGTGCTTCTCAATCCTGAAGGTAGGAGAGGTGAGAGAGGAATGCTTTCAGAGACTGAAGACAGGTCCCACACGCATTCTCTTAAGGACGTGTTTGGAGAAGTAGAGAATTAGAGCAGCGAGCAGGTCCACAGAGCATGTGTCCACTCAAGCGCACCAGTCCACCTTAAAACGCTGCCCATGCAATGCCGAAGGTATATTCCCTTTGGACCGCTCCCTCAATCATTTATAAGACTCAAATCATTACCCATTCAGATCATTTAGGGCAAAGGCAATGCTTGTCACCTCTTGGTATCATCAGTTATTTCCGCATAGAGACGGGTGAGGCGGAATTTAAATATTCAAGTGATTTTTTTTATTGATCCTAATTATGTCAAATGCCACTTGTGTGTGATGAGAAAGGTTAGCAGGTGCTGCCCGGTGGTTGAGTGGTTAAGACACAGCACACATATGCCAGGCTCCTATTGCAGCCTGCCACAGTGTTGTGAGTGTGAATCCCTATTCCGACTGTTTACTGCATGTCCTCCCCTCTCTCTCATCCCCCATTTTACGCCGTCTTTCCTGTCTAATAAAGCCTACGGGCCAAAATCTTTAACAAAAAAAAAAAAAGAAAAGAGAAAGGTAAGCAGGTGCAGGTTTCTGCTATTTTAAGTGAAACAGTTAGGTCTAAATTTAGGTACATGTAACTATGTCATTATCATTGATCATAGAGATCTGTCACCTAGTGAAGAAAGGGAGGAGAAAAAAGAAAAGGCAAGCTAGGCATCAGAGCGCTGCTGAAATTTTCTATTCTTACCATTCTAAATGTGTAACTGTCTCTAAATTTAGCACCTCTGAAATATTCAGCATCCCCGATCCTCACTGTGACATCGAGAAAGGGGCTAGTTAGCCGCTGCAAGTGCATGCTTGCACAGACTTCCAAGAAATATGTGTAGCAGCAAATGTACCGGCTTATATAAAACTACCACCAAAAAAAACAATCAAGCAAGAAACAAGCAAAAATAAAAAAAAACTTTCAAATCCAACAGCACAATCAGCCTGCACACTTAAATACAATCTGCACTGTAGAGCTACCACTAATGAGGCCTACATGTTGTAGTGGTCACTAGTTAACAGTCATTAGGTCAGCAGGCTGTGGCCATCCTATCAGCCATCTTTCTGATCACTGGGGGCATGTGGGACAAGGGCAAGGGAGAGGTAGGGGGTTGGGGCAGACCAGATGCCCGCGGCTTTATTGGTGTATGCCTCAGCAGTGGCCACAGCACAGTGACCGTGTCAGAGACACAAAGCAGAAAAGGACACTGGCCATAAAGCTGGAGAATGCACTTCTAAAGTCTTAATGACACAAGAGCAGGGGCATGATCAACAACATGACCACAATTTAAGACCTCACTCAACTGTACTTTTCTGTGAAACTGGAGTGATTCACCAGATGAGGGAGAAAGCACTGCAGTTATTAAGAGGAAAGAATTAGATATGTCTGATCCTGACCATTTTTCATATACAGAGAGCAGAGCTCGTTTTGATTTCAGAAAGACGACTTCAAAAATAAATAACTAACAGTTTGTCTAAGTAGTACAAACAAGTCTAAAAATGCATCCGTGTGTGTCATTTTCATGAATGACCTAACAAAGTGGAATACTGGATTGTACAATAAACACGCATTAGTTCTTTTGGAGAAAACTGAGTCACGGGGAAAAGAGAAAAATTCTGAGCAAGTTGCTTTTTCTTTAAAATTCCTAGCTTCAGCTAATATGTTTCCATGGTAACGGACATTGTAGCAGGCAGCTTTAGGGAGACATTGTGACCTTAAAGGAAGGTATGTAAACACCACTTTATATTCTTCGGCTGGCCTTGCCCAAAAGAAGGCCTGGGAAAAATGTCTGCATGTGCAGGAGATTTGAAATAAATATCCAGGCCTCCATTGTGAAGCTCCAACAAAGACGAGTATCTTAGTAACACCACACGGTTTGCTGGGGGAGACGTTTCCCCCTTCTCCTCCTTCCACAATAAACACACTTCTCATCATCGGCGGGTTAGGGCTTAGGATGAGATTGATGAGGAGTTTCTTTAACTACCAGATGAAACCTGTTGGCCCCTTGCTGGGTCACTCAAGGGGTCAGACCCGTTCCAACTCGTTTCAGGATCAAACACATTTGAATTCTCTCCCAAAACCAACTTAAAATATTGTATTGATTAGAATTATTTAAATTGGATTAACCTTTCCCTTATAAGTCTTAAATAAATAATAATATTATTATTACATACATTTTGGAGCGATTGCCCTCAAATGTACAAAAACAAGGAACAACATTTTTAAAAGTGCTTAAAAAGGCCACAATGTTTAATACGATACTGGAGGCGAGTGCAGTATGCACACCCCAACCCCAACTCTAACTATAGATAATTATACTTTTTGATAGAAATTAAAGCGACACTTCTTTTTGCTAAATTCTATGATAATATAAAAAGATTTTCCCTCCAATTAACCAATTTAGTAAATTATTACAAAACAAGAAGAAAAATATAAACTACCGATCACAATAATATTTTTATTTAATGTATCTGTATTTAATGTTAACTGATTTTAACACTCTCGCCTAAAAAAAAAAAAAAAAAAAAAAAAAAAAAAAGGTTGAAAGCCGTAAAATAGCAGACTTTTACTGCAACAGGTAAACCCGTATAGTAACATTTGACATTAGGACCCCAAGTCACTCTGATCCATCCATTTGGACAATTTGTTTCACTATTAATCATGCAAGTTGACAGAACCTCTGAAGAGCTGTTAACATTAAAAAAAACAACTTTATTCCCCATCTTTATTCTGGTGGTGTCTTTTAGTGGTGTCTTTTAGTACATCGTCAAACGTAAACACAGCCACATGAGAGGCTGACTTACAACGTTACAAGTCAAATTCATCATTCACTTCATTTCCGCAGTCAAAAGCACCTCGCGCTGCTAGAACACTTAACTGGCAGGTAAAAAAAATACCACTTAAAACCTTATACCAATGTACTTTAATGCTCTAATACTGTGAGGCCTAATATCACATACAAAAACCTCTGTTTTTTTTATATCCATCCCACTGACGGATTCACGACGACACAACAGGCACAGCAGTTTTGTTGAGGGACACATCACCACCACCCCTTTCTCAATATGTGTTTAATAGCTGCAAGTGCATTTAAACATTAACCAGTGCCTCCTCTAAATTTATAGAACATCGGTAGCAGCCTAAATAGAACAGAAAGGAGGCCCAAGCTCTGTCTCCTGCATGTTAGGGTCTGCCCATTTATTGAAGAAATCCAAGCGAAACAAATTAGCAGGCCAAGGAAGAAAAGAAGTGGCTAAACTCTACAGTACAGGCTAATTTTTATGTGCCTTTGCCAAGAGGGACATAAACCAGAGAGGTTTCAAACTGTGACACAGGATAGAGGCGTATTAAAGGCAAATCTCGCCCCGTCCATTTTGCGGGACTCTATTGTGCTGTCATGTCGCTGCGACTTTATGGACTTTGGGAACACGAGCCCCAAGTTTGCTTTTTTGGTGGGTAATCAATTAAACAAGGAAGTTCACTGAGCCTTACAACTCGATTATTAGCCTGCGCTTTTGAAGTTTTATTTTCGGTGGGGGCCGGGGAGGAGGGTGACAAGGAATCAGGCCTTAAATCAGTGAGCCCGATGCTGCGGTGTTGAAGCGTTTGCAGCCTATGGCCTTATTGAAAGGGCTTGTCAGGATGTGGCGCAGGGCGAAGACCAGGGTCGGACTTTCATGGTTAATGAGCTTTGTGCGGTGGCAGTTACGGTTAGTGGCGTGAGTCAGGCAGAGGGCAGCGGTCCGGCACCTGCCGCTGCCCCGGCTCTGCTGCTGAGAGGCCAATAGCCTTGTGCCCAGCGCTTTGATAAAAGCACTTTACAATGTGTTTCAACGGGAAAACATTTGTGCTGGGTCTCCAATTTAGAAACAGCACACACATACACTTTTTAATGATATGGCATTGTGTAATCCAGGTCAGGAAATCAAAAATATCTTCTTAGTATTAGGAAGAAATATAACAGTTTTATTAACTATTTAATTTACCATTTTATTGGAGTAATCCT
Organism: Eucyclogobius newberryi; assembly: GCF_026437365.1. NCBI lineage: Eukaryota > Metazoa > Chordata > Actinopteri > Gobiiformes > Gobiidae > Eucyclogobius > Eucyclogobius newberryi. The sequence continues at coordinate 20,723,389 of NW_027315812.1, forward strand.
TAAATTGCAAAACTTTTTTTTTAAACTTTCAGACATTGAACATCACAGACCAATGAAGCCCAAACTCCCCTGAACAAGACATCATTCAATATAATATTTGCATTAATTGGTCATTAAATTCAATCAGTTAATAATACAATTAAGGCAAAGGCTTGGCAATTTATGTCAGCACCATAAACCGACAGATTTCATAAGGAGAAACATCTAATTCCTCATCACCGCTTCACCATCTACTGGTCAGGATTTATTACACACCTTCATTAGGTACTTAAGCATGTCCTCTTTACAAACAGAATAAAGACAAAAAACAATTTTCTTGCATGAGTACATTTCAAAATAATGTAAATTAACTGCAGGCACAAAGAATTAAAAATGCATAAACTCATACCTTTTTAGATCCTGCAAACCCCTCAGACTCCAAGAAGAAATAAGCAAATGGCATCAGGACAAAAAGACAAAGGTTGGAGAAAAGCGACACCAGGTTCCACAATCCTACACAAAGCCACAAGAAACCAAAACAGACAAGTGTTAGTAACTAAAAAAACATATATTTTTTAAATGCATCTCATAATGCTTATGAGTTATTTTTGAGAAAGCTAGAATTATGTCATGGACTCAGACGACCTCTGGTGGTCCGCAAGTAGAACAGCAGATTTTTAAACACAAATCAAATACCAGGGGCAAAGAGCAAATGGTACAAAAACAATTGTACTTTAAATTACATTTGACAATATTTGATTGTGACAGATTTATCCGCGCATTCCACTATAGGTAGGAATAAGAATATATACTGGACAGGCTGTTTGAGATATTCTTTTGTAAAATGTACCGAGTGTCGAACTAACCGTGGATGAGGGAGCCATTGAGCCACTGAATGTAGTAGTTTTTGGGGAAAGACAGGAGGATCTCGTTACTGATGATAGAGAAGGGCAGAAGGAAAACGGCACCACCTGACACTGCCAGGGTGAAGGTGCACAAGTACAATCTGTGAACGCAAAACAATACAGCCACATATGTTAAAAGTTAATTCCATAAAATCATCTGTAGCTAATCTGATAATGTCAGTAATGACTTTTGACAACAGGATTAGTTTGGGATTGTTTTCCGTGTGGTGAAAATTAACAGTCAAGTCAGTGTTTAATTGTACACAACGCTGAATTCTTTATTAATCTGCCTCACAGATGAAAACTGCAAACGAGGCGAGACTGAGCAGTGCGATTTGAATAAAACCCACTTACGATATTCTGTTGACAATAGCATCTTCATCCTCATGGTCATCTGCAAAGAAACAAAATTAAACAAGGTCTGTAAGTCGTTCATTGCCAGGAACCTCAGGATACGATATGCATCCCAGGCACGCACAGCTCCAAGAGAATTTCCCTAAACCTTTAAGCTGATGTTTTGCTTGTGCTTTGTAACAAATTGCATTTGAATTTCATGTCCACAATGTCCTTAGTAACAAAAGAAGACAATTGATTTGTGAATAGCTCACTTTCTATTCAGCAGCTTAGGTCTTATGTGATGAAATAGTCTGGATATAAACAACTGTACGTTTATAACACGCCAATTAATGACTATGTTTTTTTTTATTAAGTATTGCAATCGGATCCCTGTATCAATATTTGTACTTCGAAGCAATCTGTCACAATTTATTGTAATATCGATATTTCAAATACAGCCCTAAAACACAGTAAATGCAAATATTTTTTAACATTCAGTTCACAGAGCACATTTTAAAGTTGCACTGTGTAATTTTGGTGGGTCCGCCACCTGTTTTTCTCCATAGAGATTAGAGCTGGGTTGAAATAATCGATTTTCCAATTTTTAATCGATTCGCATATTAATGACCGATTATCGATTCGTACGTCCAAAGATCAATTTTATTTTTTTTTAATTAAAATTATTTTCTACATTTCCCTCAGTGAACATCAATCTACCTTCAAGAAAGATAATTCAGGACTCCTGGATTATCTTTCTTGAAGGTAGATTGACCCTTAACCTTTTCATCAGTCTTCCAGCCATCAGTAACTACCAATACTTGTAAGATTTGCTGTTTAATATTGATATAATACTAGTTTTAATATGTTGCTTCTCTACACAGTCATGAAGTGAAGGAAACGGTTCAAATACATTTTTCATTTTTAATAACATTAACCCCCGGATCGAATCGAAATCGGATCGATTCTTGAAATTTGAATCGAAACCCAGCTCTAATAGAGATGTTATTAATTTTCCTTGACTGTCCCACATTATGGCATTAAACTTATCAATGTCCATGGTGACAAGTAGGTGACACCAATAGGCCAAGTTACAGATCTGATCTTTGGAAAGGCAGATGTGTATTACCAAGAACCCTTTGCAGGTATATTCCTAAAAAGGGTGCAGAACAACAAAATATATGGAAATTTCATGTCCACAACGGACACCACAATTGTTCACTTTTTCAGCTGAGCAGCTTTAGCTTCAATGAAAAATATCAGCAGAAGATGTATAAGGAATTGTATTGCTCCCTGTATTGATATGTGTAAAAGTCTGTAACAATATATTGCTGTGTCGATATTTTGAGTAGTGCCCTAACAGCAACAGCGCACAGTAAAAATGCATGTTTTCAAAGTATTTCTTTAGTAATAGAAACTGGTGGTGCACCAATATGGACATTTAGGCCAATACTGATCACAGGCTGATATATTGGTGCATCCCTCATTACAACACCTGCAATTGGATAAATGTAAACGTATATGTTTAATGCCATACAGTGGAACATTCAAGGCAGAGCATCTCCATGGAAACAAGCAGGTTGTAGACCCTCTAGCAGAAAAGTTACACAATGCACCTTTAAGCATGTGATTTGAGAGGACAAACAAATTAAATACAAAACTGATAGCTGGGGTCACATGGCTATGTCCAGGAGCCGAGTGCACCAGCTGTTAGGTCGGTCCACACTCTTACGCCGAGCTTAGCTACGTCCGATGTAGTGACTGGAGTTTGGACATAGTGTACCAGCTCTACTCACTACCAGCTGTAGTCGTGCCAGGTCTTAACCTGCATGTTCATGAGTAAACCAGGGATTTTGTGCTTGTTGCCTGGAAACGTCATAGATTCTCTAGTTTAACTGTGCAAAGGTGTTGTCTTATTCATCCATTAGCAGGACTTGCACATGACATACTAAACTTAAAGGCAAACAGAAAGCTCTGTCTATCTCTATTTGTTATTGTGCAGAATTAATAATCTGTAGTTGTCTAACACTGTCACAATAAAGCTGCTTCTGTAGCTGAAATATACAAAGCCCTTAATTTTTGAAAGTGTTTAAATACTGTAGAAATTGTGAAAAATTCCACAATTTAAATCTTTGTTTAGTTTCACCACTGTGTTGGATTATTTATTGTCAATTCTATAGAGCACATTTGTGGACGGGACTTTCAGATTTAAGTCAGACGTAGCTTAAGATCAGTCTTAAGACCACAACCAGCTGGTGCAGCTCCTGAGGGCTAAACGCTGGGTTAGCAGAATTATAACACTGATTATGATCCAGTAGAGACCGAACATATGTCAGCGAAGAATACCAGGATTATCTGTTACCCATGATGTTGTCATGTTAATTATGGCAATTCTTCAGACATATTTAATAAATATGGTTTACTGGCAAGTAAGGCTGGGCAATTAATCAGATTTTAAGAAGATTGAGATTCATCTATAATTGTCAATTATCACCTTGGGTCTTTAAAATCTAGGGGTCCACAGCTAGTTATTAAAAACAAGTGGAGCACAGTTCAGAGGTTAATAGATGATGTTTGTGTTCGTGAAATGATATATTGAAAGAAATTTGTATCCATATTTCATATAATTATATGAAATAAAATGTATATCATTCAATATGAGGGAAAAAATGTGAATCATATTTTTGCCATCGCCAAGCCAACTGAGACCTCTGGAGCTACCTGGACAATGTTTTCCAAAAGAGAAAACAATCAATCCCTTTTAATGTTGTTGCTTTGACCAGTGTTTCAGCAATATAAAGTCATAAATCATATTTCAAAATACAATTTCCTAAATATGCAGCAGTAAATAAAATACTCTACATTGTCATTTGATGTGTATATTTTTCACACTACAGAGCTGGTTTATCTGTACAAGGATACGTGTGGTTGACAAAGCATAAGCCTTGGCACTGACCTTGCTTTAGCCCTGATACAATACGTTGTTGTAAATAAACAGAAAATGGCCTATACATGTTCAATATACTCCATCAGGCTCAGTTTAAACACACAAAATGACATACCAGTTTTCCTCTTGTATTGTGTTATGATGAAGTATGAGACAATGTAGAGAACTGCAAACAGGAGGAAGCATATCTGAAAACCACACAAGGACAAGGTTGCATATTATTAACAGTGCATAATGTTTACAACTACTGAGTCACAGGACATGAACCTGCTGAGTAGTGGTCGCCCAGATGCAAGGTAATCAGAGTAGGGTTAAGCATATGATATAATGTAGAATGTGAAACGCAATCCTCAAACTGGGTCAAAAGGGCTTGTGTGTAAACATGTTTTTATTCCTACACAAAGTGGTCACAAAGTAAACCACACATCACTGACATTTAAAAGCTTCAAGTTAACATGCATGGCATTCCAACTCTTTCTCTAACTGCATTTACATTTTACATTAATGTTTGAATGTGATTCAACTAACCACTAATCTATGTCCGTCAGTCAGTGATTACACTTAATTATGACTATGATTACGAGTTATTTTGGTATTGCTCAAATTGACCAAGTCATGGAATTTATTAGGTAACCAACCGAGGCCTCAAAACAAACTGGATGGTCTTACAGGACTATCACATTCCACATTCCCTCCTCTACTGTGACAGTGACTAGGACACACTAATGTTAGAAGCTCTCACTTCAGCACTTTACACCCTGTCAACATGACATGAGCCAGGGAAGATCAGGAGATGACTCAGACACACAGTGGTACATACATTACATATGTATAGACTGTGTAAGCAACTATTTTTGATATATCGTGTACACGCAAATTCCTACAGTTACTAAATATTATTACAGTGCAGGATGGTGTTCTTGAATAGTTTTAGTAGTGCTTGATCTAAGGGTGTGCTTGTTTGTTGGTATTAATATTAAATTAAAAATGTGTGATGTCAAGTAGTCATTTACCCAGGGACTAAAAGTGGAAATGAGCATATATTGTTATAACCTGGTATAAGGCATCTTTCTTTCTTTTTTGTCAATGTAACATTGTACACTGTCCATACAAATACAAACATATCAGACCAATGGATCCCCTTTAACACTAGTTTAAAATAATACAGACTCATCTGCAAAGAGCTGATAAACTGGAACAGACGCCAAACTGCAGCAGAGTGAGAGATAATAGAGTAGAGACCCTAAAATGGATTATCTCTTAACTCTTGGCTTGACTCAGCAGATATTCCATCAGTTGTACCACCTTCTGCAAGTAGTGTACAAAACTGTTAAGAGTTTTCTAGACTATGTCTGCAATGATAAAAGGTTTACTCCCCATTCCCTACTATATATCACTTTTTTTTTTTAAATCGCAATGGTCTTAAATGCATAGCTATGTTTAGGGGAACTTCAGGGTCAACTAGAGCCAAGCAGTAGATCATTTAGAACATTTCAACTCCTCAGTGAAAATGCCATCTCAGTGCTGAGCCAGATCTAAGGCTAAAGTGACTTTAGTATCATGTGTAGGGAAGGATCTGATTCTGATAAATAGTGGATATTGGATACAGAGAACATCTTGTGCAGACAGTTTGTAACTGTTTAAAAGTGGGTCATTCATCTTGATGGGAAATCAAGTTGATACGTGTTAGTTGGTATAATTAATCAGGTAAAACTACATACAATGGCAAATCTATTAATTATGTGTTTTTATTATTTATTACTAGGTAAGCAATGCAATCCAAGTTTAGTCCATTATATTGACCAAACCCATCATATTCAAGTTCTAATCAAATCGATTAATTGGAGTAGAAATGAGCATGTTGTCATTGCAAATTGATTATATTAGTCTGGTAGAGTGTATTTGGTGACATAAAAAATAACATTATATGACACTAAATATAATATACGGGGGTAAATTGCAAGGAATACAAATTGTGTAATTTTAGCAAGTACAAAATCCGTTTGGCGTCTCAATGCTTTATTAGAGGACGCAGTTAGCATGCTAGCATAAACCACACCGTCTGTTACTTACAATGTACTCGCGAACTTGGCTGTGGAAATTTTGCTCTCTGATGGTAACGTCGTCTTCTTCCATGCTTCATATTGCACCTACAAAGATCCGAAGAGGGGCTACATGTTAAGTTGTTTGATTTGCATAACCAAGAGCATTCTCTTCCTTCTCCAGCTCAAACCTGACTGCTCTATATCAACGCGAACCCGCTCCGTGACAAACTCAAACGCCCCAAAATAAATAACGTCATCACTATGCGTCGAAGTAACCCGGATACAGATAGTCACGTGTCTTTGGTCTAAACAACAGTCGCCGCCTGGAAAGACATGTGGATGTTTTTACCTCAAAAAGGGTATTTATACATCGTATTCTCACTTTATTAACGATTTATAATTTAAAAGAAGTGTTTGTATAATAACAATGAAAGGCAACATGAAAGGGAAATGGAAGCAGACTAGTAAAAAGAAAAAGGCTAACGAGGTGTTACAGAAGTACACTGTAGCCTTGGAGGAATTTGTCAAAAGCAAAAGTACCTCTGAGATCGTGGAGCACGATGATGTTAAGTATGTAAAAAGGAAAAGCAGGAAGGAATTACGCAAAGAAAAGCGGAAACTAAAAAAGGCTAAAATGAAAAGTCACTATGAAGGCAAAAAAGATGTCTCTCCCCCTCCAATTGTTAGTGAAAATACAGTTATAGAAAAAACTTCCCCGAAGAAGAAGAAAAGTGTCAAGGTAAACAAAGAATTGCCTGATTCAAGCAAGGTTTCTGTGTGCAAACAAGAAAGTTCCAAATCATCATCCGTTAAAAAAGCTAAGAAGACAACTAAGCTCCAGGAGACTAGAAAGCAGGCACTTTTGGAAGCAAATGAACAAGAGGATAGAGAAATTAAAAAGCTTGAGCGATCCCTTGGACTGAATAAGAGAAAAAATAGGAAATCTCTTCCCCAATCCTTTGTGGCTGATGGACTTGATTATATTCTTGGTGTGCTGGACTCTGGCTCATCTGGTGCTGCAATGTATGAGAGTGAAGATGACTTGGACATGGCCAAGGATAAACTCTCAAAACTGGAGGAGATGGAATTTCAAGGGTCGGATGAAGAAGAACAGCGGATAAGTAGTGATGAAGAAGAGGGCCCTGAATCCTCGAATGATGAAAATGATGAAAGTGATGGCGTTGTTGAAAGCCTGGATGAGGACATGGGTGATGAGGAATCAGAGAGTGACCAGGACGAGAGTGATGGAGAAGAGAAAGATGAGCCAATGACAGCAAACGCAGAGGGTGAGGAGGAAACTACTGATGCTCAGACAACAGAAGAAAACACAGAGGTGTGAAGTCCAGCATCTGTTTTAGTACATGCTGCATTTGTTTGAATCTAATTAACTTCTTCATTTGAACCCCTAGACATCTTCAACCAAATATATACCGCCTCAGCTTCGAAATGTGGGGGATGATAAACGTAAAATCGATCTGGAAAAACTAAAGAGGAATGTAAAAGGACTAATAAACAGGTTGGTGTGTCATATACTGGTATTCTTACATACCACATACACATTAATTTCAATTAAATAAATATTGATGGGACTTTACTGTTTATTTAGATTGAGTGAGCCTAATATCACATCCATCAGCAGTCAACTAGAGGAGATGTACATGAGTTGCAGCAGAAAAGATATGAATGATACATTGACAGAAGTGTTATTAGCAGCTTGTGTCACATCCTCTCTGATGCCCGACCGGCTGCTGATGGAGCATGTTCTGCTTATCAGTATCCTGCATCACTCTGTTGGCCTGGAGGTAAGACACTTGTATTTTTTGTTTGAATCTTGTGGACAGTGATAAATATATGTCCCACTGAACACATAGAACATTGCAGAAAAATGCTTATTAATACAGAGCAAAACATATTGTTAAAATCATGTATGGAACACGATATCTATTTATTATGACTTATACTGAAAACATAACGGGTCACCTGCTTCCCTTGTCTCCATGGATATGTTACTTCTGTGCTCGTAATGTTCTACATTATGGAATAAAATTAACGTCTCTATCTACATGGAGAGAAGCCGGTGACACCACCAGGCCAAGTTACAGGTCAGGTCTGTGAAGGGGCAAACTCACAGTAAGAAAAATGCATGTTTTGGAAGCTCTGTGCCATCTGCAGCCTGTCCGTCCATAGGAGCAGAATATCTCCTTCACAAACACAGTGAACCACATTAGCTAATTTCCAATGAACCTTGTTTAATCTGCTTCTCTATTTTAGTGTTTAGTGTGATTTTGGCCGCAACAAATGTAATGTTTTCAAGGCATTTTCTTAAGCAATATAAACATACTGCAGAGCATGGCATGTTGTTGCTTGCTCACAAGGAAAGTTAAAGTGAAATGCATACATTTTTCACAAACCCTTGAATGTTGAATTTGCTTATAGTATGCGCTACTGTTTGATTCACATGTTCAAATCGTTTTATTTTTTTATTTTTAGGTTGGAGCACATTTCCTTGAGACTGTTGTCCGAAGATTTTATGACGTTTATAAAAGCCATTCCGAGGGAAAGGAGTGTGACAACCTGATTGCCATCATTGCTCACCTGTATAACTTTCAGGTGGTGCACTCCCTCCTGATAGTTGACCTCCTGAAACTCTTAGTAGATGCCTTCACAGAGAAAGACATTGAGCTTGTCTTATTTGTTTTGAGAAATGTTGGCTTTGCACTGAGAAAAGATGATGCTCTGGCTCTAAAAGATCTTATTTCTGAGGCACAACGTAAGGCTACTAACGTGGGAGCAGAGTTCAAGGATCAGACCAGGGTAAGAAATGTTTGATGTCTTTTTTAAGGGTTTTCACTGACTCCATATCCTCGCCCACATTCCTGTACTTAGTTACAATTATTTGAAAAGTTTAAAACTGTACAGAAGCCATTCTTAACACGTGAATAAAAATCTGCTGCTTGCTTGGGTCAAATGTCGCTATGAACAGTGTATCTAAATACATGTACCGAAAATAAGTAAGATATGACAAGATAACCTTTATCTGTCCCACAATGGGGAAATTCTAGTGTTGCAACACAGATTAGGCACAGAAGTATATTAATAAAAAATAGATAACGAATACTAATTTTCAGTAATTGCATTCCAGTATAATTATTATTTAATTTGATATGCACAATACATTTACTTAAATCAAAGTAATACATTATGTTACTTCACGCAATTTAATAATAATAATAATAATAATAACTTTTATTTATATAGCGCTTTTCAGTGACCCAAAGACGCTGAACATAATTAAAAAAAAGGGGGGGTATTTACAGACAGGGGGGGACAACACGTACAATACACATTAATAATAATAATTAATAATAATTTAGGCTTCGGACTGCACTGTTATTAGTGAAAAAAAGAGATAATGCACTCTAGTGGCATGCGCAATATTTACGTATCTAATCAGTAATAAATACGATAAATGCAATTACAAACTGTTCAACAAACTTTAATCCTTTTTTATGTGTTTTTACACTATAACATAGTGCTACTCAACGTGAAAATTTTGTACGCATTCCAAATACAATACCGTATTCTGATTGGGCCATGTAACAGAATATGTTCCAAAATACATTTTAATGTTAGTATTCTGTATTCTATAATTAAATACATATTTAAAGTATTCCTCCAAACAGTGAGTTTTTCAGGTCTCCAAGTCAGTAGATACATTTCTATTACTAAGCAGATTTACAACAATGCATTTTACCATGTGGAGGATGTAAATTTGTGAGATACTTGTCACTTAAATTTGTACCAGAAAAAACATAACCCATAACATGACCTCTTTAAACATGATTACAATACATCCAAAACATTTGTAGTAACATACTAATGACATGTTTCCAGGTGCGTTTCATGCTGGAAACTATGCTGGCGTTGAAAAACAATGACATGAGAAAAATTCCTGGTTATGATCCTGAGCCTGTGGAGAAACTCAGGAAGTTGCAAAGGACTCTGGTAGGTCATCTGCAAGTACTGTCTACCTACAAATAGTCCCTTTTACACACACATTTGATAAACTATTTACTGCCGTTACTATAATGTAAACACGTACGTCTATACACCACAAGGGGGAACCAGAGAACCACTAACCACCTTAGCCCTTCTTATGATGATTTTAATTTGATTAAGTACATTCTTTCCCTGTTCCCATGTGGGTTTGATTGCTTATTGTTAGATTGTTTGTGATTATTGCTCTAAATCGATTTGTTTGTAGATCAATCGAAGTGCAAGTGGCAGTGATGTGAAGCTGCGTGTGTCCCTGGACTGTCTCCTCAGAGCCGAACAGGTTGGCCGTTGGTGGATCGTGGGCTCATCTTGGAGTGGAGCGCCAATGATCTCCAATGATAGGAACACAACTGCAAAAGAGACCTCAACTGTTGGACAAGTACGGTTTTAAGTGTTTGTTGCAGTTATTTGATTAATTTGTTGCTTACGGCAAATTCTTATATTAGTTTAGTGCCAAAGTTTTGGATATGGCCAGGAAACAGCGGATGAATACTGAGGTCAGGAGAAATATATTTTGTGTTTTGATGACCAGTGAAGATTACCTGGATGCGTTTGAGAAACTTCTGAGGTATGAACCTTACTTTCCTCCTCATTTTCTGTTCCAACAGGACACTGCGTAAAGTCCTCTGTGCGTGTGTGTGTTCTTTGTTAAGGATGGGTCTGAAGGACAAACAGGAGCGAGAGATTGTTCACGTTCTCATTGACTGCTGTCTGCAAGAGAAAACATTCAACGCTTTCTACGCCGTGCTGGGAGAGAAATTCTGCACCCACGACCGTCGCTTTCAGGTACTGTGTTAAAACATACTCGATACATTCGGAATTCCTTTTGTGTATGGATATCTCAATGAACACACTTTCCATCAATATAACCTAATGTATAAACTTGGAAAGCACTGATAAGAAAAGTGTTTGTAGATCTGTAGACCACCCACCGTCCCACTCTGAGTGACCTGTGAGCTGGCTGTAGTGTGGGAGCCTTTCACACCTCGCTCCTGTCTTATTATTTAACTTAACCTGTGAGCGCAAACAATGAAGGCCAGAGCACATTTCCTACTCTGCCAGCATGTAGACCCCCAGCTCATATTTGAAACTGATGACCATTGTCCTCATCAAAGAGGGCCCAAAGCAGGCCTGGTGGGAATGTTTACTTTTCTCATGTAAACTTGTTCTGAATGAATAGATGGCCTGATAAGGTGATGAGGTTGTTGAGTGCTCTCTGTTTCAATTAACAAAAATGTCTTCTTTGCCATGTTACTAATGTTTCCTTTGTCCTTTTATAGATGACATTCCAGTTCAGCCTATGGGACAAATTCAGGGAACTAGATAACCTGTCTAACAACACATTTAACAATCTTGTCAAACTCATTACCTGCTTTCTGCAGAGGAAGTCTCTACCTCTCTCTATACTCAAAGTAAGTAACATTTATCGGCTCTGTACAACTTAATTATAACAGAGTGGTCATATTGTTATATAGGTAATCAAATAATTACCAGATATTCTAATCAATATGTTTTGGCTTGTATAGATAATTGAATTTGGAGAACTGGACAAACCAAAGGTCCGTTTCCTGCGTCAAATGCTGACCAAACTTCTAAAGGAGACTGATCCGGAGGTCTTGACTTGTATTTTTGGGAAGTAAGTAACAGAATGTAAGATTCAATGGACATTTGTATAAAACAAACTGTTGTTGACACTTAAAACACTACTGCATATATGTGATGTTAACCTTTGGTACCTCCCACCTTGTAAAATGGGTTCTCTTTACTATGTATTACTATGTGGTGTGTTTGAAATCAATGTCCTCCATTGTTTCTTCACCTTCAGGATTTCAGGAATCCCTAAGTTAGGAATGCTGCGAGAGGGCTTGAAGCTTTTCATCAGCCACTTTGTGCTGAAGAATGCCCCATCCCTGGGACCAGCTGAGCAAGCAGCACTGCTGTCAGAGCGAGCCCAGGTCGCCACCAGTGCTATGGAGGCCAAAGAGGCCAAGCTCAAACTGTAAAACCTGTGTTCTCACATCTAAGAGCTGTTGGAAACTGCTGCATGCTCAAGAATAAGACTGAGCATGGACCATAGCAAATGGTTATACAATGTTTCTTTTTAATAAACCCCCTTTGTCCTCTTGCTACTGCAGTCGTGACTTAACAATAAAGTTCATAGTGTCTATTGGTTCATTCAGTGTTTACACACCCTGATGAATTGACCCATGGCTTTGACTCTCTCCCATTCTCAGCCTGTGCACACCGCACATTATGGATGGTTAGCATAGTAGCATCATTCTGTTACATTTTATGAAACATTAATTAATTAGATCTATTGGTGTGGCAGCTCTATTTGCAAGAGGTCAAGAATGGATCAGTGGGGCCAGAGAGTCATGTCCCCGGTTACCACAGATCACACACTGATCTGTTTAGCCTACTGTTTTTGTTGACTGCACCAACTATAAGTATAGTATAGAATAATCTCCAGATCTTGAGCTTGGCTTCGTTTTGGGTTGTACAGTTTGTACAATGTGTATAAAGTGGTGCATCTTAACACTCGGTAGGACTGTTAATACCATTCTTACTCTGTGTTAACTTGACCCATTGCTGAACTTTGATTCAGTCTGCTTTTGCAAACATGTCAGATACCACTTTCTCTCAGTAATCTTGCTGTGTACGTGTATATATTCATATATAAATATATATATACACATAAATATAAATAAAATGATGAATATACGATAGGGAAGTTGCTTCTAGTCTGCTAAGTCCACGATCAGGCGCTCATTCAAAGGCTTAAAACCAGCCCATTGCTTGTGTGGTGTGAAATGTTTCCGCTGTCTGACTGCCTACTCGCTGTTTGCTCTCACTGCCCGTTTGCACAGATTCGACAGCGCTATTAACAGTAATTCCCATGACCCAAGCTGTCAGAGCAAGGAGAAAAACAGGGCTGTGTGTGCGCGCATCCAGTTCAGCCGCTGCAGCCTAAAGCCGTAAATCAGTCGAGGCCAGATGTGTGTCGACTTTACATAGAAAACAATTTATTTTCACATTGTTATGCACAAAAACTCTAAACAATAATTTTAACATGCATTTGAGAATTATAAATACACTATAGAAAAATATTTTTCAAGCGTGATGAAACACCACAACGGATAGTACACAGAGGAGCCGTGTGCGTGGCCCGTAAACCATGGAGCCCGCGTATTACGCTTTACCATGCAGTAGTCTGTCAACCCATTTCAATGTACATAGGCTGTCTTTCTGCATTAGAATCGTGTGGGTGTTCGAGACCAATGCATTTTACAATAAATTGATTTATCATTTAGTGTAAGTGATGAAGGTTGAATATCATGCAACCACGCCCCCAGCAGTCTGTTAGGTCGGGAGGAACACGGGAGACCCCATTGCCCCAAGTCATGTTCATGGGCACGGACTCGTGTCACTGGCACGGTTCCTCTCGTCATCAGAAGAGCAGTCTGAGGAGTTGTATAGGAAGTTGTCGCCATCTTCGTCGTCGCTGTCTTTAAAGTCTCTAATTCTACCGTTCTTGGAGTCTGTCTTGCTGTGATATTCTGTCTGGTCGATTCCGTCCGACTTCTCCTGGCCCTTAGTGCCCTTCTGTTTCTCGGCCTCCTGGGCCTGCTCCTTGGCTTTCTTACTCCTCTTCCACTTCATTCTCCTGTTTTGGAACCATATTTTAACCTGCAAAAGGGAATACACTTTCAAAAAACAGAATAGACGTACTAAAACGTGCATATAACGCGTGCGTAAGGCCTGCGTTATACCTAAAGAATGACCATCCTCTTTTAACTAATGGCATTTTTACGTATTAATACTTAGTGGACAAAAAGAGTCCAATATAAAAATGCATATTTCCATAAATACTTCAATTTGTTTTAACTTGGTAGCCGTTGACGAAATTAATTTAGTGGCTATGCCTACCTGAGTTTCTGTGAGCATGAGGGACGTGGCCACTTCAAAGCGCTTGGGTCGTGACAGATACTTGTTCAGTTTGAACTGATGTTCCAGCTCCAGCAGCTGCTGACTGGTGAACGCCGTTCTCGGTCGTCTGCATTTGCCCAACAAGTTGGACTGTGCCTGGGCTGCAATAATAATAATGATATATCAAATAGATATAATTATAATAATGATTATATATATATATATATATATATATATATATATATATATATATATATATATATATATATATATATATACCTCTGTATCTACCTGCGTTGCACCAATGAAATTTCCCCATGTGGGACAATAAAGGAATATCTTATATATATATATATATATATATATATAGATACACACACACACACACATATATATATTTAACAAAAAGTTGTGCATATATGTCAATCAATGAATTTATTAGAAAAGGCCACTTTACATGCAATAGTATCCCAGTCCTAATAGTGGCAAATAACATATGAGCAAATAAAATAAATGGCAGAAGTGTGTTGAAATCATATTTCCACATCTGTCTCAGACTAAATGTCAATAGAGCGGCTGTGGCTCATCTTGAACAAATCTGCTAAAACGGGGTGAGACAAAAAGGCAGTATCTAGTGAGCAAATAGCATGAGCACTGTGGGTTTCACACTTCACTGCCACTTTCCCACTGTCTATTATCTGTCCATTTTAGTTCCCCTAAGAAAAAAAAACATCCCCCTGATGATTCATAATAATCCATAAGGTGTTGCAGGCTGTAATACAAAATTAATATTTAAAAAAATCATTCATCCCAAAACTCAATGTGGGCGATACATGGACAGGTGATGTTTAAACCCAGCCATATGATTTTCATGCTGATTCAAAGGGAACACACATACAGCCTAAGACGCATACTCACAGTTAAAATCGGACATTTTGGGCAGCATCATGCCGGCCGTGGACACGCGCAGCCAGTGGTCCAGTTGAAACGTGCTGGCCGAGAGCTTGATAGGGTCCGTTGCATGGTGGTGATGCGAGCCATGCGGGTAAGGGTAGGACAAGGCGGGGTGTTGTCCCGTGAGAGCAGCGGCGGAGTATGTGTACATGGGGTGGCCGTAAAGAGCCTGAGCTGGGATGCCCACGGTGCTCTGAGGGTGTAATCCGACAACACTATGCGGACTGTTGAGGAAGCCCGGTTTAGGAATCAAGCCACATGAAGATATCCTCGGTGGAGACGGCGTCTCTGCGCGTAAAGAATCCGCGCTGCTGGTGAGTTCCCCGGCTGCCACACTCATAGAAGATGGCATGGAAGAGTTGGATGACAGCGTTGTAACAAGAGCAAGAGGAGAAGTCTGCACTTTAGGTGTATCGACCGCCAATAACGCGTCGATGCGAAAATTTTTAGATTTCTCCATCCTTTTCAAGTGAGCTTTTCTTGTGAAGGAGAAGTGCGCGCGTTTTGCCACCTCTCTAAAGTTATGATGTGGTGTGGACTTTGGGTGACACTTATTGCCTATCAGAGAGAGCTCATTGGTGCAGCTCGGACCAGAGGGCGGGCCCAAGATCACTGCTCGGCTCTAATTACAAGAGCAGGCCGTTGTTTGCAACCTACTGCAATAGGAAAAAGGCATAACGCCTACAATTTTTTAAAGTCAGCTAAACTAAAACTAGCAATCTTGACTTTTAACTGGCACAAAAATCCTGCAAATTTTGTATAATCGTTGTTGACTTGACCATAGTTTATATGCTATTTATCATTTATTTCACCTTATAACATAGATTGGCCATTATAACTTTGCTCTATTATTATTATTATTATTATTATTATTATTATTATTATTATTATTATTATTATTATTATTATTATTATTATTATTATTATATATTTGTATAATTATTATATCTTTATTATTATTATTATTATTATCATTTTACCCACTGATTATAATTACCAATTCAGGCTATTTTAAATGGAACACGGCAGTATGCGTAAAACTGAATTTATAAGTGTTATCATGAAGACAAACTTCCTAACAAGCCAACAGGGAAATCTGAGTAAAAGCCCTCCTTCTGTCACAGCGCCTGGGATGGCCTATTCAAATGGAGATCATATTCATTTTGTTTAGGCACAAGCCACTACTTTCCGCAATGATTTAGGATGATTATATTAACTAATTTGTTTTTTGGGATTTGCTATGTCTATCCAAGCATTTGTTACAGTGATGTCAAAACTATGACAGCCAAAAAGTGTAACAACCAGTGAGACTCATCTAATCTGGTCTCGTGACTTTTGGTGACTTCGGTCTAATAAGCCACTTAAAGTTAATGGAAGCGGAGGTCAAAATGAGAATTATTGACACCCAGTTGCCCTTAACCTGTCTACCAATAAAGCTGATTAGTTTTTTGTCAATTCATCAGCGGAGCGTGGACCGCGGACGTTTATTTGCTCGGGGGAAATCAACAAGTCAGCGGCTAGTTTTGAAGTAAAGGATCGCCATTTAATTATGGGTCTTGATGATCATGAGCAATTACAGAATGATAACGGGAAGATTTATGTCTGCACGAGGACATGGCCCTGCGCGAAAGATCTATCCAAGACGTAAAACCGAAAGCCATTAATGTGTTGTTCTGAGGGAAGAACATCTCTTTCTAACGCATTTTACGCACGAACTTGCCTTCCCTTGTTTTAAACGAATAGGTAGAAAATAGCCTAAATTCCCTATAATTTGAGAGTAAATAAACACATTTTGGACTTTAGCCTGCACTGAGAGTGCTCTTTTGTAACCTAATTAGCCACTTGTACCATAATGATTATTCTAACAGCTTTGCGGCCGTGGACCGCGCGTCTTGTCCCAACGAAAAGCACAGGTTTAATTTCATTAAGGGGCCAGGATGAATATTTCTATTAAAGCTGCGGTGAAATATGGAGCCATTTACCATTGGCCTTCGCCAATCACGGAGATTTATCGCTCCTTTTCATCACAGCTAGGGGAGAGAAAATTAATAAAGGCCTTAGATGGAAGCGGACCCTAAAACCCCGGTCTTTCCTGAAAGATGTTCATTTGCTCCGTAATTACTTTCTCAATTAACTAAAATACAAATCAAAGTGACAAATTGGGATACTTAATACATTAATTATGATGGGTAAATGTGTTCATTATTAAAAGCGTCTATAAAATCCATAGATGCTTTATCCAATAATCTTAACATTATGATTATATTATTATTATTATTATTATTATTATTATTATATGATAATAATAATAATAATAATAATAATAATAATAATAATAATAATAATAATAATAATAATAATAATAATAATAATAATAATAATAATGAAACACGTTTTTAGGACCGTTTCACAGATCTATTTCTGGTCTGATTTTCGTCATTCATGATTCATTTTTGTAAATATTGTTCGTGTGATTCTTGCTGTTGCTTTTGGTATTCCTGTCTTACAGTTATCTCGGAATTCGGAATTTTTTCTATCTTTCAGAGTGTCTGAATAGTAGTAGTAGTTAGTTCTGGAACTACAAAGTAGTATTTGTAATGTTTTCGTGATTCAATGATCATGGTAATATTCATTTTTTCTTAGTTTTATTTTGCCAACAATTTTCTTTTTTTGTTTTATATTTTTTTTGAGAATGACAAGTTAAATCACAATTCGAATCAGAAAAGGTTTTTTGCTATTGTGAACATTTACAAACATAGGTAAAAGGTTCCTTATTAGTTTACGTTGCAGAGTCTGTCCATGGCGAAACAGTACGAGTAAGAGTGACCAGAAGGTAATGTCTCAAAAGGTTTACAGAGTTTTGAGGTCTTTTAAGGCTTTAGTGTTGTAGATATTTAGGTCGTAGGTATCTATCTAAATAGGTACTACAACTTGTAGTGTATTCCATATTCTCAGTCTTATGTTATAGTAATGGAATTATTCTTTATTTATTCTTGCCTAGCTCTGACGTTAATTCTTGATATTAATTATTCATTCGTATTTACACATATATATGTCGTCACATGACAATGGTCAATGTTGTTGTTGTTGTAAAGTCTAAAAAATAAAGTCTAAAGAAGGTGGCAGTAAATGCACCTTTTCAGTTGGCTGCCACCCGCCATAAAAAGCAGCAGCAGCAACAACAACAACAACAACAACAACAGCAACAGCAACAGCAACAGCAACAGCAACAGCAACAGCAACAGCAACAACAACAACAACAACAACAACAACAACAACAACAACAACAACAACAACAACTTCTAAAGAATACGACAAAGTCTGAACAATAAAGATATTCCTTTATTGTCCCACATGGGGAAATTTCATAAAGTCTGGCGGTAATGCAACACTTGGATGCCAACCGCCATAAAACAACAACAACAACAATAATAACAACAACTTTTAATGGTGGTTGGCAGCCATATGAAAAGGTGCATTTACCGTACTGTAGTTGTGCGTATGTGAGAGAGCAAGCGGAAAGGAATTGAATGCATACACATTCTTTTGCATATGCTTTATTGTCAAATGAGCGTTCAGTAGCAGAGCAAATTTAGTGCTTGTAGTTTTTTTGTCATGCAATGATCATAGCAACTGTCCAGAACTACTAGAACTTCAAGTGTAGCGTATGCACTGTTTTTGTCATTCATTGATCATGGTGGTATCATTTTGGTGTTTGTTGGTCTTGTAGTTTTTTCAGAATGACAAGTTAAACGTTTACCACCACTTGCCGTAGTTGTACATTTATGTTTCCTTGTCTTCAAAGCCCATGGGATCAACATTATATTACCGCTATCCTGTAGTAGTTGGTGGTAATGTAACACTTGGATACCAACCGTCATTGAACACCAAAGAAGAAGAAGAAGAAGAAGAAGAAGAAGAAGAAGAAGAAGAAGAAGAAGAAGAAGAAGAAGAAGAAGAAGAAGAAGAAGAAGAAGAAGAAGAAGAAGAAGAAGAAGAAGAAGAAGAAGAAGAAGAAGAAGAAGAAGAAGAAGAAGAAGAAGAAGAAGAAGAAGAAGAAGAAGAAGAAGAAGAAGAAGAAGCAGGTGTCATCATACTTGTATACTTGTTTTCGGGGCGAGAGGAAGTGGAGAAGACAAAACACCAAAGAATAAGAAGATGGGGAGGAGGAAGATGTACAGGATCTCATGTGCTTTGAACTTGTGGGCTTTGAACTGAAGAATGAAGTCTAAGAATAAGAATAATTAAGAATAAAGTATTGTGTTAATGTAACACTTGGATACCAGCCGCCATAAAACACCAGAGAAGAAGAAGCAATTCGATGATCATGGCAACTGTTCAGGATATGGCCACGCATTACGCAGTCACTCGCAATGTCTTCTTGCCATTGCACAGCTTCTAGTTATTATTATTATTTATAATATTATTATTGTAATTATTATTATTTCCAAGAAAGAAATGTAATTAACTTTGTCAATGCAAATTAATACAAAAATGTAATGTAAGTAGAATCCTATTTTCTATATTATTATTATTATTATTATTATTATTATTATTATTTAAATACAATGCACAATCAATAGGTTAATGACAGAGATAGCCATGGTATAATATAATATACCATATTAGATCATCTTTTATTGTCCACACATGGGGAAATTTCATTGTTGCAACGCAGGTAGATACAGAGGAAAACATATACGAAGTTTAAAAAACACTCTTAATAGAAGAACTCTTATAAACAAAAACTCCTATAGACAAAACATCTCATTTCCTATTAAGGAATGGAGGGGGAAAATAAATAAAGATAAAAATAAAATAAATAAAGATAAAGATAAAATAAAAAACAGCTAGCGTAAGACAAGATAATACTAATAATAATGGTAAAATAAACACTCTTATTTTCATCAGTTATATGCACATGAATGTGACACGATTGCGCCATAGGCGTAGCCTAATTGATCAACTCTTTTGGATGAATATAAATGTAGTCCATAAATTAAAATTACGCAATCCATTGCATTCCTAATATATGTCCACGCTCAAATACTGGAGCGGCTATCCCTTCAGTATTTGTTTAAAAACAAGCTTGAGAACCACTGTTTTAATCGGTTCTAAATCATCGCCTTTCTCTATCATGCGAGTAACATTCCCCGTGGGCCACCGTCCCTCCACCTCAGAGTGGGTGGGCTGCAGCGGCTTGGATTGGATTGGCGTGAACCATTATCCAATCCACTTTGCAACAATACCGGAAGCGGATGCAGTTCATTCCTCTTGTGTTGTGTTCATTTCTATTGAGGGGAAGAAAATTCGTTTGGACTTTATTTGTTGAAATCTAAGGCCTTATCTGAAAAGATAAAGGTAAACGTTTCTTTGGTTGTTTACTTTTCGTTGAAATTCTTTTTCGTTATTTGAACGCTGTCAAAGGACACGGGAAAACGCCTCGTGAAGTTAGCTATGTTTGTGCTTAGCTTTAGTGCTAACTTCAGTGCTAACGTCAACAAAATCACATTACATACATCGGTTTGACAACAACCTGTCACCTCACGAATACATTCAAATTATGATTCAATGTTGGCAGGCTACTGGAGGTATTTGTATTAATGAATGCAGGTTTTATTTACTGGCAGCTGCTGAGTCATTAGCTAGCTAACTTGACCGGCTGCTAGCTCAGTGGGAATTGAAATGAATTCCCACGTATTTCCCCGTATGATAAATACGTTGCTTTTGTCTTCTTCCTTGAGGGTGATTTACTATAGTGCTCCGGCTATGAACGTTTTTGCGAATGTGATAGCATCGTTGTGTTCTTTTTCACTCACTTTTCTTTTCTTCCAGCACATTGTGGCAGCCTTACAATCGGTTGATGGAAACAGTCAAACATGTTTAGTTTTGAGGGAGATTTCAAGACAAGACCTAAGGTATCACTGGGAGGAGCAAGTAAAAAGGTGATTGGCATTTTGTTTAAAATTATCATGATTTCATTCTAAGGAACTGTATGTAGTCTTACTGTTTCAAAAAAGGTATTGCAATATTAACTGAAGATGGGTTGCCAGTGCCTTAACCTGTATAGAGAACATATACAAGTGTTTGTCCTTCTCGGCATGTGGACAGTCCATTCTTTTTGTTCAGCTCAGAACCTCCAGAATTCCAGGCTCACTGAGCTGCTGAGGCTGCACTAGCACTCATTCATGATTGGTGCAGGTTGTGACCATTCAAATCAGAGAGAAAACATGGATGGAAAACACTGGATTTCAGCTTTGAAACTGGCAAATCAAACGTGAGACTCGTAGGCTCATTCTGCTTTTTCACCTTGAGAACCAAAATGCCAAATTCTAACATCAACAACATGGACATCATGTCTGATGTTTTTGAATTAAGAATAAGTGAGCATTACAATTGTTTCGGCCGTAAGGATAGCTTCCTGATTTGAAGGATTTGGCATGGCAATGGTCCTACAAATCAAAGCATATATTTTGAATGGGAAAATGTTCTCACAAAATCCTTCAAACAAGGAGGATATAATTTGAATATTTGATTTGAACTGTATCTGGGGACACGGGTAAGTTGTGTGTATGAAATTTTGAATAATAATCTTCCATACTATTCCTTTTGAACTGATCTCGATATACATACATTTTAAACCCAATTTATTAATATGTAATCTTGTATTAATGTCTGTATTGTTCAGGAGGAGAAGGCATCTTTGCTGCACCGCACTCAAGAAGAAAGAAGAAAGAGAGAGGCAAGTGTTTAGTGCTTTAACAGAATTTTATTGTATTATCTCAGGGCTGTGGTCACCTGTGTCCTTTGATTCTGTGATTAGGATGAACGAAAACGGTTGAAGAATGCAATTATCATCCAATCATTTATACGCAGATATCAAGATCTAAAGCGACAGGTACAGGTTATCTTATATTACCATATTGTGATATTGTGTGCCAATTCAATTAAAAAAACAATGACTCTTCCTTGCAGTATGCTTTTCAAAGAGCCTGCTTTGATGAGTGTGTCAACCAGACACAGGCACTGGGTTCACAGTTTGTTTTAGACGGTCCAAGTCTTTGCCTCTTATCAAGACGATTAATATTTTTCTACAGACAAAGTACGGATGCTCAACGATTGGTAAGAATAGTCCATACTTTGTCTTGCCTTCATGTTTAATGCAAATTAATGAGTCTTAACTCTTTCTCTTGGACCGTGCAGATATGGCTGGGCCACAATTTGATAAAACACAACAATCAGTTTGTTAAACTGCTGGTGGGCCCATATAAGCAGACGTGTGTTTTTCAAATCAAGAGAATCCTTGCCTTCTGCTGCAGGTTAAAAAAAGGAATATTTGGGCTATTTTTATTGTGTAACATGCTGACTTTGTGAATGTTTTGCAGACTACTGCAAAGTTGTGGCGACGACGGTTTAAATGTGGCAGTGCCCATGCGAATCCTAGAAATTTTTATTTCAGACAAAACCTATCTTGCTGTTATTCCTGATGCTAACTGTGTAGCTTCATTACATGAGCAGATTTTGCACTATATTGTTCAGAAAGGTAAGTTCCATCACTCACACTATTGTATAGTAATACATCAGTTTAGTTATCTATATATGGTTTTGACTTATAACATTCTTTTAATTAACAATTTTCTATTCTAATGCTTGTGTCAAACTTCAAATGATTTAAAATGTATTAACAATGTGGATCTCACATTACATCATAAGATTCTGAAATGTATTAAGATTTGAGCAATTACATTACTATTGTTGAGATTTGGACTATCTAGTTGGAATAATAAAGCAATTTTTTTTGTATTCAATAATTTGTCATTTTAAATGCAATCTATTGAGTTTGAGTTATATTAACTTAATATTTGCTTTAACTGCATTTTAGGATACTACAGGTCTCTGTACGCTCTTGCTAATCACAGACTACCCACCTGTCTGGAATACAGTGACACGCCGTCTATCCCTCTGGCAAGCACACTTTTGGAGCACATCATCAAACCTCTGCACTTTACTTACTCCTCCTGCACAACAAACGCAAGGTACAATTTCATAAGGGATAATGCATGTAGCTTTGCTTTAGTTTCATATTAATAATATTTATAGTTTTTTTTTTTTTTATAGCAAATCCTACCGGGACTACTGAGGCGTAATACAGTCTTTTTGATAGTTATTCTCATCTATC
This sequence comes from Eucyclogobius newberryi, assembly GCF_026437365.1. Classification (NCBI taxonomy): domain Eukaryota; kingdom Metazoa; phylum Chordata; class Actinopteri; order Gobiiformes; family Gobiidae; genus Eucyclogobius; species Eucyclogobius newberryi. The sequence continues at coordinate 20,746,714 of NW_027315812.1, forward strand.
TATCTAAAGGTCAATTTACATTTAACTATAATTATTCCTCGGCCTGATGAGACAAACTAGAGCAGTTTTCCCTCCAGTCAGTAAGTTGCTTCACGACCAATTTACAACAAGCCATAAAGGGCCCTTGGAGTCGCTTACACGTCAGAGTGCAGAATGTCTGACTATTTGTCTTCAGTTAGACACATTCTCAGTAGCAAACAGCGAGTTGACTGTGAGGCGGGAGTGTGATTAACTTGTGTAACTTGTGTAAACTTTAGTTCGAACAGCCAATTATCTCCTCTGACCCACCAGATGTGAGTTACTGAGACACAAAGCAACTGTGTTTAGAAGGGAAATATTTGTTCCCGTAGCTAACCCAGTCCGAGTCATTTAAACCCACAGGAACATCAGTTGGTGCTATAGATTCTTTGAGAATGTGAAACGTATTTATTAAATCTGTTTTCTATATTTCCACTTTTCAGGCAATTTGTGTTTGCGGCCTTTACGGAGGAGTTTATCTCTGCGCCTTTCACCGAACAGATTTTTCACTACTTCATCCCGGCGTTGTCAGACCCTCACGTGTCATTCCCATTTGAGGCCTTCCTTAGCTCTCTTAAGGCATCTGTACACTCTTCGTCATCTGCTCACAGCCAGGCCCCGTGGATTCTCTACTTTGTTCTTTCTGCTGGAGAAAATTGCTTAGGTTGGTGGTACATTGTAATCTTTTCAGTTTTTGTACTTCCCCAAATACTTGAATGGTTCTTGCGGTTGTATGGTGGCAGGCTCTCTGTCAGAGGATGGTCTGCTCCTTTACCTGCGAGCCCTACAGACTCTTCTGCCCTTACTGCCGGTGTCCGAGAGCTTCCACAGGCCCGAGGTGAACAGTGACTCTGAAGATGAGGATGATGCTGGCATGTGTCTACCGCCCAAGCAGGTAAACCCTCCGCTTTGGTTTACTCTGCAATGAACCAAATTTAACTCGGATCAGTATCCCATGCTATGATCATGGTTTGGATTGCAATAATACATTTTCTGATATTATTATTAAGTTTGTGTGTGTGTGTGTGTGTGTGTGTGTGTGTGTGTGTTTTGTCTTTTATTAGGATGACAGCCGAATCTCAGTACAGCTCATTACAGAAAAGTGTGTGCATAAGCTGGACACTAAGCAGCAGACAAACACTCTTCTCAACCTGGTGTGGAGGGACTCTGCTAGTGAGGAGGTCTTCACCATGATGGCATCGATCTGTCACACGCTGATGGTCCAGCATCGTCTCATGGTGCCCAAAGTCAGGTACATGAGAATTAAAGATGGACTGTAGAGAAGGAACCAGCTTTATGATTATGATTCTTATAACGTTCATTTAGTGTTCAATCAACAATGCTGTGAGTTGGTAAATAGCAACTGACTGATGAAGAGGAGAGCAGTATCTTTATGCGTGTCCATGCTGTAATCAATGATGTAAATAACCCAGAGAGGCAGACAGTTATCTGTGGCCTGCACTGGTGGCATTTACAACCGGCAGAGGAAGCGGGGATGTCAGGGAAGCAGTCAGTCTTGGATACAGGCAATTACCTCTCCTCAGGTTGATTACATTAGAACCAGGAAGTCAGAGGTGGTAGAGGGGGTGGGGCAGCTGTGACTGACAAGAGGTCATCAGACTGTGATTCATTGATAGTCCACATTCACTAGATAATTATTAGTTCAGCTGCTACTACTTGCTTGTTATGTTTAACCCAGATGAAAATGTCTTGTTAATTACTGCTGTTAGGAAACGATGTGGGCAGGCAAAATATGTTTTTGCTAATATATCCTAATCTCTGTGGATATCGGCTCATTTTACAGTTTCGCTCTTTCATGCACTTTTACCATAAATCCTACCCTTCGTCTTCCATCATTATTGGATATCTGTACAAAATAATTAGCTCACTGAGAAACATTAATCACTGCAGAAGTGGACGGGATAGCTTTACAAGAGGCTAAGGGGAGCAAATTGCATCCTTGTCTTGATTTACTGCTCTAAAGCAAAAAAAGTCTGGCCAGTGGTCCAGCATGCTGCCTTTTAATAAATATGTAAAATGTCTCATGAAATGGCACTCCTCAAAAATTGATTTTTTTAATGGATTTGCTGTTAGTTCATTGAAGTTTTGTGGTAATTGGTAATTTAACTTAAACGGTAATCATGTTCCTTTACTGAGATCCTTTCATTCGTTATTAACATGTTTAGGTTTCATCTAAATATGTTTTAGGTTTGTTTTACCATACAATGCTTTTTCTTGTTACGCTTTTGAGACAATGTTCTCTACAGTTTGTTGTACATCTAAAATGTTAGATGGGCATATACTTAGAAAAGAGAACACAGCTTTATAGTGCAACAAAATGAAATGATGTGGCTGTGAATCATCAAGTAGCTTTTGCACACACATGCACACACAAGCTTTTGATGTCTTGACTTTGTTTATTAGTAGTTCATTTTGTGATTGAAATGGGGGTTTGGGTTCTCCCAGGTTGTAAATCAGTATGTCAGCTGGCATTTAGTGCTTTGTTTCCTATTTCAATCAAACACCCGCATCACTTGTTATGAGCCCACAGCACTAGCACTTTCCTCTCTCCTGAGCCTTGTAGCGCTGACAGATGGTGTGCGCTCAGCGCAAACCATTTTTCAAGACAAATGTTGGTTGTCTGCCACCCTAGTACTATATCTCATTTGCATAGGATTACAAAATTACATTTGCATTTGGATGAAAACTTGAGCCCTGATTTAAAAAAAAAAAAGTTTTCTAAATGCAGTATATAAAAAGCTTTTTTTAAATGCAGTATAAACATGTTTTTTAAATGTAGTATATAATCTCACACATATGATGGCTTTTGGCCCTTAACTATTTGATTAGTTGTGATTGGCAGGTGACATCTTTAGCACTGCCATCTATTACACATATACATCCATACCTATGGATGTATATGTGTAATAGATGGCAGTGGGTACATGCAGACCCACTTAATTTTTTCTTTTAGCTTGTTCTCGACATTATTGTTTGGACTTGGCCTTTGTGTGAAGAGGGATGCGATTTAAAAGTACACAAATGGACATAAACCTGAACAAAGAGGTGCTTCACACCTTGGTGCCACAGCCTCATTGAGTGCAGTGCTTCTGTGGCCAGGTTTGTGAGGCCACCTTAGAGTTATCATTCAATTGACTGAGTGTGGGCACATGCTGGAACCGAGGGTCAGAGCGAGGACTAAGCCACCCCTCCTCCTCAGTCCTCCATTGTCTTGCACCCTAGCCATTAAGTTAAATGGGGCTCCAGCAGGAAGCCAGAGGGCTGTTTATGACCCGAGCTGGGTACCCTTGCCAACAACTAGTTTACTAATGGAAGGTGCCTCACCTAAATAAAGCTTAATGGCTCATTTAATCCCTTCTCTTGCCCCACAAAGTATAAAGGGGCGAAAAGACCCACAATATCTATGAAGGAAATGCTGGTTAACAATGCCATCAGTTTCATTCCTCTTTTACGCATGTCTCCTGTTTAACGAGGCAGAGTTTACAATTTGTACATTGCAGACAAATTGGCTGAAAGTACTTTTACTGTATTTCAGGCTGATTTTATTATTTGAGTGGAATTAGCTTTTTAACATTGTATTAAAATACCTCATTCTTTGCAGGCTTCTGTACAGTTTAGCCTTCACTGCTCGCTTCCTGAGGCATCTGTGGCACTTGATCACTTCTATGACAACAAAAATGATCACAGGGTACGGCATATGGCAAACAAAAGTTTTTTTTTTTTTTATATTGCTATGAATGTGACCGGCTCTTTTGTTTCCACAGCTCCATGGTCCCACTGCTGCAGCTCCTATCCAGAGGATCTCCCATGTCGTTTGAAGACTCCAACCGCATCATTCCCATTTTCTATCTCTTCAGTTCTCTCTTTAGCCACTCCCTCATCTCAGTGCATGACAGCGAGTTTTTTGGGCATGAAATGGAAGGTAATTCAGACATGTGAATGCATTTGTAGCTCATATATGAGAATTATGTATAAATGATTTTTTGTTTTTCTGAACAGGTCAGACACAGTCCTCCATGATGCCCTTCACACTGTCCGAGCTTGTGACTCTGTCTCGCTGCCTCAGAGATGCGTGTTTGGGCATTATCAAACTAGCATATCCCGAGACAAAGACAGAGCACCGTGAGGAGTACATGGCAGCCTTCCGCAGTGTCGGTGTCAAAACCAACACAGAAGTTCAACTGAGAATCCAGGCTGAACAAAAGAGCTGGGTGCAGCTTTTTAAGGTGAGAAGAACAAAGACTGCATTTCTCTGCTAATTGTGTTTTTAGAAGCATTGTTCGTTTTGCAAAAATCACTCAAAGCTGAGTGAAAGTCAAGCTGGTGTTGTGGATAGCCACTTTGCAGGTCAACTAATGTGTAGGCATTTACTAGCACTAGCAGTACACTGTAATAACCTAGCTTTTGAACATCATTTACCCCTGGGCAGCAATGGAAACTACAATTGAGAAACTTGTTTTTAAGAGAGGGATTTAAATGTGAACACCAGTGCTTTGGGAGAAGGTGGCAAATACACAAAGAGCACCTAGGGAATTTTCATAAAAGATCCGCTCACAGGCCTCTTGTCAGCTAAAATGACCCATTAAAGAACTGGGAAGCGGGGAAATGCATTTTCCAAATTGAACGTCGGGATTTACAGTCCGTTTAAAGCTGCTGACCCTTAACACGCTAATGTTTGGACCGTGTCATCAGCCGTCCCTCCCATCTTTTATCACCTCTATTGTCGAGCTATCTATTTAATTGAAAGAAGTTAATTGAATGAAAATGATCAACTAAGCTTGTATTAATATTGCTAATGGAACTTTCTTCTTGGCCATGTTTGGAGAGCTATGTCACCCAGGAGTTTGGGAAAGGCCCATTAAGGCGTGCACTTAACCCGATGGGCTAATTAAGGAATGCTTATTCATTTCTAGAGTCGGGGGGTAGGCCAGCTTCAAACCCATTGCCATCTGCTTTTTACATCATTTTGCACTTGCTATTATTGCAGACTCTAGTTGCCTTCTGGTGATTTCCAGGGATTGATGGTTACTTTATGAAAATGATGTGCTTTAGGTAAGAACGTTTCGATTGAAACAATCTACCTTACGTATTATATGGAAATGGACTGCAATAACTACAAAGCTCCTCTTTCAATTCCTCTTGCAATGACATACGTGAGGTTATTCACTGAAAGTTTGGCAACTAGAGTTCGCTTTTATACCCTTGGCAGCTTCCAAAATTTGCTTGGGAGGCGAGGCACACCCGTGCTGATTCTCCCACCTAGATTGCTTTGTGACATAAACTTGATTTGTTTACAGAAGACCTTCAAAGCATTGTTAAAAAATATTTCTATAGAACAGTCTGTACACCGCACAAGTAATAAACATGCATGCACATCGAGGAACACAGCTGACCCCTTTTTTAATCCTCCAAATTAATCTTTTCGTTAAATTCTGGAAAAAAAAATCCTGTGTCATCCATTTTGTTAACAAACATCACAGTTCAACCTAAAACATGTACAATAGGTAAAATCCTCCAGATACAGTAATCCTGACCAAGCCTAACGCAAAGATCTGGGAATGGGTCCCTCGAGCGCTGCACTGCAGCGACCTCTGCCCCTGACAGGTTGATCCAGCAGCATTGAAGAATTGGTCAAATGCAGAGAACGGATTTTCCTTCGGGGACATTAAAGTGTACCTTAACCTGCTGTGACATCTGCCTGTTTGATCCACCACAGGTCATCACTAACTTGGTGAAGATGATCAAAGCTAGAGACATTAGACGTCCATTTTGTCCAGCGGGCCACTGGCTTTCTGAAGAGGGAAACATCCGGGCAGACAGGGTATGTTCTGCTGTTGGCTTTTTTCCTGTTATATATTTTGTTGTCACATCATTCTTTGTTTTCACAGGTCACCCAACTGTATGTACCTTCTGCAAGAAATGTGTGGCGCACTCGTCGGATGGGTCGCATTGGACCACTACAGTCTACGCTGGATGGTAAGGTTCATAGGCCCATGTCTTACCAATTATTCTGCCAAAAGTGCCATTGGCATTGGTCCACTACATTTTGATGCCGCTGATCTTGTAAATGTAAATCTGGATTTAGCTCTGGTACAATCTCAAAGTGGCTATGGTTAGGCCAAGAAGAAAAAATGGTGTGTTTCTGGTAACCTGACCGACCTGGATTTCAAAATAACGAAAACCCGAGCTTAAACATTTTATTGCATATTTACTGGCCGTACGTTTCGAGAATGTCAAATTGTGAGAGCAAATCCAAAAACTGCGGGGGGGGGGAATCATCAGTGGGGATCGTAAGATATGAAAATCGCTGCACTTTTGATAAGTTTCGTTTTAGGTACGGGTGCATCTATGTTTGCGCGAGAAATCTGCGCAGATGCTCTATTTGGGCAGCGTGCAGACTGGCTGCCATGACCGGGGCGATATGCACGCCCGGTGTTTCAGCAGTGATGTTATTTGGCGTAACTGTCAAAGTGCTCACATCATCAAGTGACAATAAGAAAAATAGTGAACGTAGAAGTCTAAGACATTTTTCGACCACGGCGCGGGGGCAGCAACTATTTAGTAATTAGTTGTCTGCTAATGGCTCTTTTCCTATGGTTTGACTAGTATAGATGTAGAAAACTATTTTATTCAATACCTGCATACCAATAAGGCCACTTCAATGCGAAGCTTCTGAGAAAAGAAAACTGTCAGCAAAATAGATTTGCGAGGATTTAAAAATATGTTTAAAAAAATTATTTGAAAAAAAATCCAGGTAGGTCGGATTTTTTTAATGTTACCGGAAACTCACTATTTTTTTTTTTTTACCTTAATGTTAAACCTGCCAGTGATAATACAGAGGCCCCGATGAGAATGATCACACACTGCTCCAGTCAAAATATCCGATTGAACAAAGCTACCAGTTCTTTCAGGGTGGTTTAAGGGTTAATTGCTGAAAAAATGCGTGCATTTGTCTTTTTATATCCCTTAAAGGGCAGAATGTAAAATGCACACAGTATACTGTCCAAATGGGCCATTTGTGAAAATAATGATTTGGTTTATTATTGTCTGGATCATTTAACAGATTCTTACACGGCTGTGACGACAAGCTGATAACAATGTGTGTATGATCTGCCTAATGCCACTTAAAGGCTGTATGGGATAAATTCAATTAGTGTAAAAGTACCTGATGAACCCAACCACATCTGGTGTATGTGTTTGTCTAGCCTTTTCTCATTTCCTTTAATGGACAGACTTGGGGCTGATGAATGAGCTTTGTATTGACCACCACACTGCCATATTTCTTCTTAAAGGTGAAACCCTGATGGGGAAATGCAGATCAGTTTGACTAATTGAGCAGAATAATTGAGTTAAAGTGGGTGCAAAGTGAGCTTACCAAAGAAAACGGCTTAGTTATTGTGCTGGCTGTGATTTGACCCAAAACAAACATCAAGTGTGCAGTCCAGTAACTTGTCGGGATTGAACTATTAAATTATATATAAAAAAAGATAACGGCACGTAAACATGTTGAAAATTTGATCTGATAAAGCATTTCACATTTGTGTTCCTTCAGTTGGTTTGGAGCCTCCACAGCTGTCGGTGTCAGAGGAGCGGAACTTGGCCATCCTGACAGAGCTTCCGTTTGTGGTTCCTTTTGAGGAACGAGTCAAGGTACAGCCAGAGGTGGACTGGACGATGATTGAGTAACTTAAACGTGAATACAATTTGTTGATGTTGGTGTGACGTCTGTTCTCCAGATCTTCCAGAGGTTAATCTTCGCAGACAAACGGGATAAACAAGGGGACGGGCCATTTCCTGATGGCATCAATGTCACCATTAGACGTAACTACATCTATGAAGACGCTTATGATAAACTCTCTCCAGAGAATGGTAAGTGTCATTGTCATTTCATTGAAAATAAGACAAAGTATTAAGGTTAAGATTCTTTCCAGAATTGGGTTTATGTGTATGTATTACATGTGAGTGATGCATAATTGGGATTCTGATCATTATAATGCACCACATAAAAGCAGAGTCAATTATTTTAAGTCACCTCTTTTGTGCTTGGATTTAAAAGGGCACTTCAGTGCGGCAATCTGATTAAAAAGAGTAGTAGGAGACCTGGAGTGAAGACATGATCTATATCATTTAGATGTCTATACGTTATAGCTGCTGTGATTTATCACTATTCATGAATTATTCTGAGAGATGACCTCTTACTGAATTTGATTTGAATATTCCAGAGGTCACCCAAACAATATGAACTGACGTTGAGAAAGGGTTTATATTACTATCGCTAATTTAAATTTTGTTTGTAAATAATTGCCCGCAACAATTGGAGCCAATATTTCAAAACGAGTAGAAATTTTGTGTAGTGTTAAAATGTGTCTGATTTATTAGATGGATAGAGCCAAAGCAGCAAACAGTGGGTGTCTCTTGCTAGAGGATAGCTTCTATTTTTCTCCTCATGCAGCTGTCCAACTGTCCAGTGACATCCCGACCACTGACCCTGCCCTTTTTACAATGTTACCCAGCCTCTTAGTTTTGGGAGAGCTGTTATTTCCCCAGCAAACGGCAGCATACAAAAGAACCGCAGCCACAACAGCCTGGTAAAACGTAGACCGCATATCACTGTACACATCAAAGACTTGAGACGATAAAGTTCGCTCTGGCTTTTTGTGATTAAGTGATCATACTGTTTCAGCATTCTGTAATTTTCCCATTTGTGCATGTGTAAATGACATACATTTAGCATAAAATCCAATTCTTTTTCCTGCAGAACCAGACTTGAAGAAGCGTATCCGTGTTCACTTGCTGAATGCTCATGGTCTGGACGAGGCGGGGATCGACGGCGGAGGAATCTTCCGAGAGTTTCTCAATGAGCTGCTCAAGTCGGGCTTCAACCCCAACCAGGGCTTCTTCAAGACCACCAATGAGGGGCTTCTGTACCCCAGCCCCACTGCACTGATGCTGGTCGGAGACTCCTTTACCAGACACTACTACTTTCTAGGGAGGATTCTTGGAAAGGTAACGGCTACTACGCACATCTTTATTAGATGATAGACTTGTATGGGCCTCACATAATATACAGCCTGTAAGTTTAAATGTCTCATGTCATTCATCTATGCATTTAAGAGAAAGCTTAATGTTCAGGGCTTATTTTCCATAGTGCGTAATCTGTTGATGCCATCGGGTTTCTGCCCCGCTCTTCCTTTGATGACACTATTTATTAGAGCCTAATGTTTCTAAATCATCCTTAATGTATGTGGTAGTGATTGTTTATCAAGATGCTCTCTTTATGGGGAGGGGGCTATTACCTGAAACAGAGAAGAATTACCTCATGACATGCGGTCCTCTCTCAATTAAGGCTTCCATTAGCCGATGATTCCTGCCTCTTGTTTGTATAGTGATTGCATTTGGCTGCCCCTAAATCAGCAGCCTCACACAGACAGGACATAAATAAGAGCTCAAAGCATGTGGTAATAGCATTTTGATCTGTTTTACAGTCAACAACATCCAAGTCTTATCTCTGTTGCTTTGCCCAGGACAATCCTGTACGCATTGTGCAGTGTCAAAGCTCCTCCTTCCACACGTCCTTTTTGTTGTGTTTGACTGTGATAAATGATCCACTGACTCTCCGCCCATGTGCCTCCAATACCCTGCACTCCTCAGCTAATGGTTCAGGCAATTAGGTCAGGGGAAATGAATTTGAATTTGACTTTCAATTAACCCTTTCTTAAGTTCTTTTTTTCTCAATAAAAATGGCCGTTTGAGTGGCCATTTAGAAGTGTGTATTGATGTTTGTTTAGTGCCTGGATAAAAGGCGAGCGTTTATATAGATTGGGATTGCATCATTGCTGCTGCAGTGGGCACAGTGCGGCTCAAAGGACACAGGAGATTAATATTGTTAATTAATGTTCGAGGCGTGCCATTGTTGTGGAGGTGATGTATTACAGGCAGGAGTGGCTTGTCTGGAGTACTCACTGAAATGGGATTGAGCATCAGAATAGAGGCCGGTCGTCATTCCTCTTCTTCACTTGTCCACCCAGCTGACAGGAAAGATTTAAGTCACAAAATGGCAAGACATGAAATGGATCTCTTCCCCTTTATAACAAGTCTGCTGATGGATATATATGCTTCTATCTGGATTCAAACATTGTCAAGAACCTGCATTCCCATATAGTACAACCCTTGTGAGTTGGTTTCAGTGTCTCATTTATCTCTCATTAGCTCAAACCCCACAACCTTTCCATCATTTATGGCTCTTAATTTGAGCTACAGAGATCTTTGTAGCCTCCCTCCACTCAAAAATTACATTTTGCACCATTTTTCTCACTAGAGTCTTGAGTTGACAGTTACTTTTAGGAGTGCAAGGTTGGAACCTTTGATTGATGGAGATGTGTTTGAAAGGCATTATAATTTTATTGATTCTTAATGTTGTAAATTAAGTAATTTATTTGGCAGCTAACAGAATGCACCTGAAATGTTGTTGGCATTTATTCCACCTGATGGTGCTGCGATCTCCTTTAATTGCGTTGCCACTGCACTCACTTATATTAAAAGGCCCAGGCCATAATAATTAATTCCTCCCAGCCTAAGTAATTTTGGCACAATTTCTGGCAATAAACACTCATAAATTAAGTGTGTGCACCATTGAAAAAATAAGGCTACAGTTTTTTTCCATACACTTATTGCTGCCTCTTCCCGGCACAAGTGTTATTGATAGGTTTCAAGGGGCCATGACGCGCATATGGTCTGAAACGAGCTGTGGGCCACTAGAGAAATACTAAGTGGATTATTTTGCATAAAAAATAGACATTGTTTCAAGTTGTGCAATTAACCTGTGTTTAGAAAATAGCTCTGATTTATGCGTGCGTGTGTGTTTTAAGATGCGTGCATTATGGAAATCTGTGAGATTTATAATCCATTTAGCTGATGTGGTCAGGGTTTTAGTGCCATCATTTATAAAGACTTGTATATTTTAATGCCTCCACCCAGCTCTTTTTTTGACCATTCTACTACATTAGCTTTTGGTTTTATGAGTCACCTGCATGCATCTGGCTCTTAATAGCTTCAAGGTCAAGGTGAGAATTGGCATTTATAAAGTTTGAGCTGTAGGCAACACAAGCCTGTGCAGAAGAGCCGATCTTACTGTGTAAGTCTACACTGTCTTTCATCACTGCAAAGAAATGTGTAGAATATTTTAACTTTTAGTTTTGTTTGTATTCATGGTGACATGGCAGTTCTGATCGAGTTCCCTTTTCACCCAGGCATTATATGAGAACATGTTGGTGGAGCTGCCCTTTGCCAGTTTCTTTCTGTCCAAACTGCTGGGAACCAGTGCTGATGTGGACATCCACCACCTGGCCTCTCTGGACCCAGAGATGTACCGTAACCTGCTCTTCCTCAAGAGCTACGAGGGCGACGTAGAGGAGCTCGGCCTTAACTTCACTATAGTCAACAATGACTTGGGGGAGGCCCAGGTAAATGAACATAAAAAAAGCTAACTCCATCTCGGTACTTCTACATAGTACAATTATTGACCAGTTATCCTTCTTTCACTTTGGTTCTTCTTGCATGAATAATTGATTGCCTTCTTGATGTGGTGATTTTTGCACTAAAAAGATAAAGCACGTCACTGCAGTCTCTGTAAGCTCAGCTGCTGTTGACCTTTCCCTTGCCTTTACCTCAGGAATGATCTGAAACACGCCTGACAGAAGCAGCCTGATGCTCTTAGGCACGTCTGCTCTTTAGCAGAGGTCCAAGAGGACAAGCCGCTCGCACTCTGAGTCACCTGGTCCTAGACCTGCACTCAACCCAAGCCCTGTTTGCTCACGGCTTTGACACGTCTTATTAGCTCTTCTCAAACAACACCTGAAATGGCTGAGTTACAATGTAGCCCGTCTGGTCACAAATAGGCCATCGCAAACACGATAGGGAAAACAATTTGTGAGAGATTAGGCACACACCCGGGAGCAGTTTGCCCTGCATTTGCCCTTGTGAGATAGCCAAAGTAAGCAAGATAACACCAGTAATTCTCTTACATTAGCACATAATCTGAATTGGCTGAAAAGACGAAAACTACATTTTTTACATATCTAAGATCCACATACCGAGAGATTGATTCACTTTGTATATTTTCTACTACATATATTATAAAGTTAGTAGTGTTATGTTTTACATCTAAAATTGATGATATTTAGCAAATTTGTCAAAAGAATGAGATTCAGTCATTTGTAATAGTCATGCGCTTGGGTCTTTTTAATCGAGAGGTCTACGGTCCATCCTCTACGGCACTCCCCAGTGCCGCTCAATGGCAGAGTGGATAGCACGAATCTGGCTCTCGACAGTTTGCTGCAATGTCCTTCCCCGGTTTCATCCCCATTTCACTCACAGTCCTGTCTAATAAATTCCAGATTGTAGCTGCGTAAAACCAAAAAGCAGATTCCCCATGTTACCGGCACCGGCAAGAGGCCCCTGAGGTCCTCAGAGTCCGAGATGGTTCATATGACACTAACATGTCAGAGATATACTTTGAAATCAAAAGTGTCGACCTTTTCTCCTCTCTAATGTGAGCTTGTGCTCCATGTTTTCCTCGCTCGGGCTCATCATAAGTGCTCTGAGAGAGAGAGAGAGGCTTTCCACAGCTGTTCACTGCGTAACGCTAAACCCCCTCTGTATTTTCTAACCCTCGTGTTCTCTCGGACCCACAGATCTAGGAAAACGCCATCCCTCTCCCTCCACACAGCATTTTTTGCGTGTTTGTTTTTGTTGATTTAGATTTAAAACATAAATAGTACAAAAAGAAAAAGTGTTTTTAACCCACGGACTATTTTTGAGGGTAACAAAAGTGTTAACTTGAATAGCATTCTATTGAAGTGTTTACAACGATTCTTTCATAAATCAATAAATGCATATGTTCATTTGTCTTCATTCTAAAAATTCCATGAAACTATTGCATTTTCTGTGGCACCCCGGCACTCACGCTACAGACCCCCTTTTGTGAAAGCCTGTCTAACCTGCTGGAGATAAATGATCATCATATGTTTCAAATGGAGTTGCTCTATAACAAGGATTTTGACGTAATTTAACTTGTTTGATTAAAGTTACTGATTTACTAGAAGCTTTAAGAGGTTTGAAATCACACTGATTCTTTATGAACAGCAGTGAGCACATCTTCTTACGGGCTAACTGCTCCAAAGCTAATGGAAAGAGATCCATGGGCCAAATTGCATTGGACCAGATGTCTATTACTTATCCTGATGCCATTGGGAAACATTTTATTTAACTGTGCTTGAAGAATGTTTTTGTTTTGCCCCTAGCATCCACATCCCTTAAGACATTTTTTTATTTCAGGTAGTTGAGTTGAAAACTGGAGGGAAAGACATTCCTGTGACTACAGTCAACCGCATTACCTACATTCACCTGGTGGCCGACTATAGACTGAACAAGCAGATCAGGCCTCACTGTCTGGCTTTCAGACAAGGCCTCGCCAATGTGGTCAACCTGGAATGGCTGCGCATGTTTGATCAGCAGGAGATGCAGGTATTTTTGTAAAGCTACAGCTTTAGTAGCTCATGTACAATCCAAGCAACAACATGTACAGAACATTTATGTTTTCTAATAGGTGCTGATCTCTGGAGCTTATGTGCCCATTTGTCTTGACGATTTGAAACAGTTCACAAACTACTCTGGTAAGAACAAATAATCTGCATATAAGATGTATGGTTGACAATATTCATTAATTATAATCAAATAACTTGTAATGTCTGCTGTATGTCTGTGCTGTGACTCAACGCTTACAAAAAATATTTTGATGGTTCCTGTTACCGTTGAGCCCGAACAGTAAAAGCTGACAAAGCTGAATGCACTTCTAATTATCATTTGAATCTGTCTCAGGTGGCTACACGGCCACTCACCCCGTCATCCAGATCTTCTGGGAAGTGGTGGAAAGCTTCACAGATGAAGAGAAGCGGAAGCTGCTCAAGTTTGTGACCAGCTGCTCCAGACCCCCTCTGCTGGGCTTCAAGGTATGTTCAGCTGCATATTACTTATCCATTTCTCATACCTGATTTTTGTTGAAGGGATGAAATGTATGCGTTATATCAGTCAAAATGTCTTCCTAAATATTTTATTTCCTCAAGGGGAAAAAAGAGAGATCTAGATAGCTATATGTTTATTTATCAGAATCGTGTGTCAGTCAGGTGACAATGAATAATAATAGCTAAATAAATCGGATAAGGCATGAATTAAAAATAATTAAAAAAAAACCGAATTAATATGGTAAAATATATCAGATATGGCATGAATAAAATAAAAAAAAAATACTAAGATCGTAAAATATATTAAAGGCATGAATAAAATGAAAAAAATACAAATAAAATAAGGTCTTACTACATACACATATAATTTACAAACTGACAAAACAAAATGCACCAAAATGCAAGGGCATCCGTCAGCGGTGCCATCTTGGATAACTTTGGGAAAAAAAAATCATGTTTGTTCTTTTTTTCTTTTGTACCAAAAAGAGCCGAAGAGGCTGCCAATATATTGCAACCGATGTTTAACCGCAGTTTTAGTTGGTAGCGTTTTTATAAATTACAAGTTATTTATTGAAATACCTTGCTGTGCCTGTAGTTTAGACCTCTACAAACATGTTCTAAAATGCATGGGATTTTATATCGGTTCATGTTTCAGTCTTCTCTCAAATATTAATCTTCCTGGAATTGTTTACGATGTGTATTCTGAAAAGAAGATTTTAAACATGTATCACAAGTCTATATATTAATATATGGGGCCGACCTAAACAAAACAAATATCATTTTTGATGTTCTGAGTTTTATGAGAAAAATACAATTTGAATATTGTATGTTATTTTTACATTGGATAGAATTTAAATATTTATTGCTTTTTAATGTAAATTTGTAGTGAATTTTCCAATGTGTGACCACAAAAGTCAGGCTGCAAGACATGGGAGAATAAAAAATAAGTAACGCTTGCAGAAAGCCCTCTTTTACACATTCAAAATTGTGTCACACTAAACGAAATGTTAAGCCCTCAAATGTCAAGTACCCATTTATCTTTTCTTTGTAACTCGGGGCCACCTGTTCTGTCGGAGCACTGCTCGCCTTGCAGTCTAAAACCTGTAGTGTCCTTTGAGAAATGAAGTAATTCATAGATATTGTAGTAATTATTACCTGTAAACGGTCTCGTCTTTTCTAAGCTAAAATAGAAATACAATAACATTTGTGCTTACTAAAATGCAAGCATATGAGCTTGTATAATAAGCTGATATTTAGTATTAAAGCTGTTTTATTAACTGTGTCGCTGATACAGATGAAATGTTGAAATGTTTTGAATTTCTTCTTAAAATCTTTTCTTTCCTCTTTGGGTTGGAGCTGATTGCGCCCCTCCACATTTCATCACTCTGACTTTGGCCTGCGCGCGGGCCCTCCCACTCCCTCGTCTCTGTGCTGGAGAGGGCAGTAATTTGTGGGGGAGTGGCCCCTGACCTGGCCCTCAGTTTGCGCCAGCTAAGGCTTAATTAGCTGTCGTGAAACGGCCCAGGATTCATTAGAGAAGGAATAGCTCTGTCAAGAGAAGCCATTTAAAAAAGATGATGGAAAATATCTTTTTTTCCAAATGATAGCAGTGGTAATGGCACTTTCTCAATAAGCAACGATAGTTTAATACGGTAATTGTCAGAAAAATGGGGTCATTACGGGTAAGTCCCAAAAGAGCAATTTAATCGGGATAGCATGGCCACGAAGCCGTATATGCTAACTTCAAATAGAAGAGTGTCTCTGTTGGCTCGGCGTGTGATGAAAGGGGCCCGTGTCACCTCTACAGATGAGGTGGCCTCATCATCAGGAGGCTTGATTTAAAAAATGCCACATAGACAACATGAAATGACCATTCGTCCAGCCGCTCATCTAAGGGTCAAACGCTAGCCAGTCACCCACTCAGTACCTTTCAAGCGCTAAACTGATTCCCTAAATTTATATTGGCTCTATATGAGGTTAGCTGCTAATGTCTCTCTTTTAACATTTATCCCCTGGTGGAATGTCACACTTATGGCTTCATTGGAATTGCTTTGAACATGGTGCTCTGAAACTAACTCGTCTATCTTCTGTCGGCCACAAAAGGGTCAAAACTTTGAGCTGTAATCAGTGGCAATGCGCTAATAAAGTGCTGAAATGCCTTGTGTGCACAGGAGTTGTATCCGGCCTTCTGCATCCACAATGGAGGATCTGACCTGGAGCGTTTGCCCACTGCAAGTACCTGCATGAACCTGCTCAAGCTCCCAGAGTTCTGTGACCAGCACCTGATGAGGAACAAACTCCTTTATGCCATCGAGTCATCTGCTGGGTTTGAGCTGAGCTGAGGACAGCCAACATTGACCGAAATGTCCACAATATAACTGAGAGGAATAAGACGACTGGTTTGGTGTGTTTGCGTGACTGCCTGTGGACTGAAGAAATGTGCCAGGACTAAGCCGAGTGGAAAGTTTTTATCTGTTAGTTTTAACAATTTTAATGTCAGAATATGTTGGAATAACGGCAATAGTGCAGTACAAGACATTTTAAATGAAATCAAATGGTAGCAGTTGCTCTCTGAGTATTTTCACCAAAGAAAATAAAAAGTGGAAGCATAATTAAGGCAATATATAAATAAAAGCATGGAACATGAAGCCACTTCACGGTGTGTTCAGGGCTGTGGAAGCAAGTGTTCATAGCTCATCATGTAATCACACAGCTCTGTGGTTTTCTATTCGTCACCACTATAATAAGAGTCATGTCCCATACTATAATGGTGCACAGGTCATCTGATGCTACTTGTGGAATTGTTGAGGGAGAAGTGGCTCTGCAGTAATAGATCGGGGGAAGACAAAATAATTATGGATTTGTGAATATGTATATGTTTACTCTTGTATTATTTGTACAGGGTGTCCTTTCTGTTCTCTTTCAAATCTGTTCCCTCAGTATTCTGATGTGAGGACATGAACCCTGACACTAGGACGTGTGAGAGGTGTACCAACAAACAAAAAGGTGTGAATAAACCTGTTCTTTTTCATTTTTCCCCCCCTCTTACTGTTGCCTGTAATTTACTCTAATGATCAAGACATAAAACGGTACTTTGTGGGAAATTTCTTCTTGAGTTTTATGGCCTCTGACATATAATTAAAGAAACATCCAGTTAAGAAACACTGAGCAGAACTATTCTGGCCTTGAGATGCATTATCGGGCTGGGCACAAATTAAGATTGTATGCGATTGTCATAAATCTAGCTGCCCTCTGATGCAGCATGGCCCAGAGCAGATCCATCCTGCTTTGGACCGAGTCCATCTCTCCATCGTCTCGTTTAAACGCAAAGTGCTGCCCTTTCCTCGTTTAGAGCCCAAAGCCTACACATCCACTGGGCCAAGGAACTCAAAAGTGGTAATTGGGTCTTAAAAACCAGACTTGTCATTGAAATGAGTGATTCATCTCAATTACTGCAAGATTTATTTTGGACTATTACCTTGTGATGGATTATAACTGACAAAGTTAATGTATGATGTTATGAATCATCTTCACTCACTGTAATATACTTTAGAGTGCGTAAGGGCTAATCGATGCTTTTATCCTTGTTTATGTTACGACAACAAAAAGGGTAGCCTAAGATTTTAATCACAGCGGTACCCCCTAGTTTACCCTAATCTATTATAGACAATTGTGCAAACTCAAACTTACAAGGAAATACCAGACAAAATCGGCAACTTGAAGGGCAAGAGTGATTGCAAATAACCCCGGTTCTTCTGAATTGATACACGACTTCCATCTACTGGACATTCACTGTCACTGCACGTGAGGGTGGGCACGGTCATCGCTGTAGAAAATGGCCATTGTGTTACATCTACATAATGTACATTTAGTGAAGGGTAATGTTATGTCTGATGCCTCATATCTACTTTGGTACCATTGCAAAATGGAATATTACAAACGTAAACATGACCTAATCTGTTATGCTTCCTCTTCATTTCCTGACACAGCTGGGAAGAAAGCAGTGTATTCAGGGGAATAACATTAACTGTGAAGAACTGCAAACCTAGATTTATTAATCTAATTTTTAGTCCGACTATAATGATGTGCTGAATGCCAGTAATAATCCTGTATAATAACTATCAGTCATTTTCATTGGGTCTTCTCCACGAGGAGAGCTTCTGCCAGTGGTAAGTACATGAACGACCTTCGTTTTTCATTTAGGCTAATACGTCATGCATATATGTAGGCCTGCTGTCTATGGTCAATTGTTGGCCTCAATGAATGTAACTTTGCTGGGGTCAGGTCTGTCACCTGCTTGTCTGCATGGATATGTTAATGCATGTTTCACAATGTGTTTTCAAGCGATAGAAGTGAATTCAAGATGGGTCTAATGCCATACAGTGGAACATTCCATGTAAGCAGGTGGTGGACAGAAAATTGGATAACGCTCCCTACAGTTGTGTACTTGGGTATTATAAATGAACCCATTTTACAAAGGGGGAAAAGACGGATCTTAAGAGTAGCGCAAGATCTGGCTGCACTTTATTTATTTCACAACATTAAAGAATAACCGAGTGATAAAATAAAAGGTTATTTCCTTCTCATGAACCAGGAACAGTTCTTAAACGTATGTCCTGAAACAGCCCGTCTCTCCCGTGGGTCTCTCCGGTCTACATCACTGAAGGTTACGTGGTGATGTACATGTGTATCCAGGGCGACAGATGGCGCACAAAACCGCGGTCAAGAGCTTAGGACTGTGCACCTCCACCTTATGCGTCATGAACCTCAGCCAAATACCTGAAAAGAATGATTCCAAGATGTTCAATTATTCAAAACGTACAAGTGGACTTAAGTAAATAAGGTCGACAATTATTTGTGATCAACTTGATATCAAAAATCCACTGACTTCCACGCTGCATTCATGGAACATTCGAGAAACCTACGAGTGCGCGTGGTGCTCAAAATAATGTTCCAAAAAAAAGTGATGTACATTTTGTTGTACCTTTTTAGTAATATATATATATATATATATATATATATATATATATTTCAGTACTTCATATTTAGGTCCATTCTAATAAAAACGAAAACATGTCTGTGTATGGCAAAGCGTTGTTAAATCTGACCGTCCTTGAACGCAGCCGCTACGTTGACGCCGCTAGCGCATGGATCTAGCTCCACAGATACACCACCAGCAACAACCACCCACAATAACTGCTGCTACATTTCCGCATACACACACACACAATTCAGGCCTTCAGACTAACCACTGCTCAACCACAGGTAAGCAGCAGCTCATTTACTCGCAATATCAATGAAGAGCGTGTCATTTGTGTGTCAAAACAAGAGCCCTGGACTGCCGTTAAAGCTAGCGGCACATTGGGGTTGCTGTCGTACCCCGATGTCCTCCGCCAACATACATTGTAGCTATATTTAATTATGTCTGTGGTTGTTAAAATTTGACTTTTCAACTAGAAAGCTTTGTGTGTTCGCTCCTTTCACACCCGACATATCGCAGCCTAACCACAACCATCTGGTGGTACTTATTTTTAGTAGAACATAGGCTCAATGGGTTAACGTTAAATGCGCTGGCACCATTTCTGTTATTATGACGTGTTTACCAGCCGCGTTACTATTACAAAGCACATTCTCGTGTAGAATGCGTAACTTCTTCTTTGATGCGTAACATCAAAGTTCACAAAGGCATTTTTAAGATGACGTCGTGACTTTGTGTATATCACTGATCTCCTTCCTCTTCTCTGAACACCAAAGAAGAAGACGTGCATTTGACGTCTTATGACAAGTTCAGTTGTTTGCGTTGTTTTCTCGAAGTTTCTTTCTTGCGCGGTTTCTATAGTAACGCAATCGTCATCGCTGATTGGCCCGTTGACAAGCGCTGGAGTTGGCGTTTGTCAGATAAAAACATTTTATTTGTGGGCTTAAGCTTCCTGTTAAAAAGTGACGTTTTGAGGGCTTTTTTTTTACCATTCAAAAGGTTATTTTTAGTTTATTTTCCTTGGATATTTTTGGAAAACTCCCTCAGATATAACCTTTTTAAAGTTTGGACACAGCTACGTGTAAGTAACATCAGAACAGAGTTAGAACATATTTACTTATGCATTTTACATTCATTGTATATCTAATAGGAGATTATTGTACATATTTCCTGATGTCCATGATTGTGTTTTGTATTGCATACAATCTAACTACGATACGTTATGTTTTGTGACACTAAAATACAATTTGGAGGTTAGAATCGTATTAATTCCTTGGTGACATTTTGTACCCTGAAAATTCAAAACTGTAGCTCATATACAAAATAAAATAACTTCTTTGCATTCAGACCTAGTGTCAGTTCTGTACTGAAAGTGTATTATGGTCCACTTAATTTCCTTATTTTGAACATTCTGATGACACAGCATTTTAAAGGGCTTTAGTATAGAGTATATTGTTTATACTGAAACACTACAAAAAAAAAACTACACTTTCTGATAATTAAATCACAACTAATTATGTTTTAACACAATGCTGTTGGATTTACATAATACTGTTTGACTACCATTATCAGAATACCATTCAACTGGCTTGAACTTTGCTTTCTGCTCTGATTTGTGTGAGGTTTGTTCTGTTATATTCAGCCTGTGTTACTCTTTCATTCCTAGATTTTATTTTACATAAATAAATTACATACTTTTTCAAAGAGATGCATTGGTTTAACAGCTGTGCTCTAAAGATGTAAATGTCTTATACTTATTTACTTGAAAACCTATATCTGTGGAAAGTAACTATCTGTGTTTGGATGTTGAACACTTCTTTTAGAATTATTATCATTATGATGATTATTATGCCTGACCTAAAGGAATTCTCGGTCTAACGAAGAAGCTGGCAATAATATGAATAGGATCTTGCAATACTTAACTTTGTATACAGCAAAGTTGAAAAAAAAACGGCATCTTCATAAGTAAAAACACAGGATTATAAGGATTTATAAACTAGACGTTTTAATCTAACTGAATAAAAACACTGTCAGAAAGGACTATAGTCCTAATTAGTTCAATGAGGTTCATTTGGTCCTCTGATATTTATTTAAAATGTCCTCTTTTCAGACCAGAATAGTTTGGTTTTTCATACATGATTTGCAGCTGTGTTCCTGCAGGATGACAGCGCCATCTGCAGTCCAATGTCTTTAGGACTGTTTCCCCTGTTATGGTATATGGTCATGTGGGTAGGTTTCCATATTTCAGTTGCTTCCTTAATCCAGCGGCAAAGTTTGTTGTCCCTGGTCCCAATTAGGTTCGCTCCATCCACCATAGAGCAGAATGTAAATGTAAAGTAAATGGGACGAGGGCGTGCACGCCTGCAACCAAAAACAAAACGGAACAAAAACTACTCAAATCCAGAGCCACATTATGGACTGGGATGAAGCAAACCTCATTAGGACAGAGGACAACAAACATTGTCGCTGGATTAAAGAGGCAATTAAAACAGTTCACGGTACTGTAAACCGGGATGAGGGGGGCCGTTTTACTCCCCTACCTGTCCCACTACTGTCCTAAAGTAGTTGGACTGCAGACTGCAAAAGCCATCTCTGAAAAAAACAAAACTTTTTGCCAATATGTGACCTCATTCCCACAGCTTCACGTCTTCACTATGGTCGATGTGCCCTGTTCACAGCTTTTTGTTGGCCTTTGATCATTTCGAGGCACTGGTGTATTTTCACTGGGAGAGTTGTTACGTGAGTTATTAGGTTAGTCATGAATACTGACTTAATGCACTTACACACAGCATCACTCTTTTCAGCTCTTAAATAATGCTCCCACACTGATGCTTCATGGGACTGACTGACCCACATGAAGCTTTTTCTCCGAGGCACATTTCACTCTGTAGAAATCCATCAGCTCTGGGTGAGCTGCTGTGTAATGCCACTGCCGGCTCAACTCTGGACACAGAGACAAGAGAGCTGCTAGCTCCATTTAACAAGCTGCTGTGGGCTCTACTTGGGCGGCACAGTGTGGGCAAAAAACAAAAAGCAATTTTTTGAATTGCAATTAGATTTGAGATATGTTTAAAAGGTTGGATTCTGTTAAAAGTGCAGATAGTTTAAAAACTCTAGGACCAATAAACTAATGCAAGAATCACACAAATTAAAGTCTTAACTAGTGTTGTCACTATAGATACGAAGGAATTCGCTCGATACTAATTTTAATATCACGGTGATAATTAAACTCATTAATTGTGAGGTCTTCTACTAAATCTGATAGAGCTCAAAAGTGATATTTTGTTCTGTTATGTTTTTCAGCATAGATACTTGTTCAAAGGAGTATCTACTATTTATACTATTTTTCTGCATAGGACATTCTATTTATAATTGCAGCTTTTGAGCCAACTCAAATTACAATTTTGCTTTGATTGTGAAATATTGTCCTCAGAATACCAACAAAGGTGATATTATAGACTCTGGCAACACTACGTTAGTGCATCCAGTTCCACATCTCAATCCAGAACCATTCCTTGGCACTGCTGTGGGCCAAACAGCCCGGCCCCTGCACAACCATAACACAAGCACAAGACCACCGCTATAAATAGCAAACCATAGCGCTCGAGACCTGGGACCTTATTTTTGATTACAAATGCCATATTTTACGTTTAATATATTATACGTTTAACAGCTATATTCAATATGTGATGATATTTTCATTAGAAAACATGTGAGTTCCTTGGTGGCAGGTCTTCTGTCACGTAAATAAATAGAACACTTGTGAAACCGTAGCCAAGAGCTTAAGCACATGCCTTCTCTAAGTCTTGTTCCAATGGGGAAAACTGTGCTTTGCTGCTCTGTATAGACTTTTCCACATCTCTGCTGGATTGTGCATAAAATTATAGTTGAGAAATATGATAAAGGTCATCTGACTTCATGGTGACTGGTAGAACTTGTCTTTGAGGAGATCACTTTCAAAATGACCCAGCATATAAGCACAATATAATGATATCTCAGCTCAATATCCATTTCAAAAGTAATGAGAGCTTTACATAACATTTAGTTAGAAGTATTAGCAGTCTTAAAGTTGTACAATAACCATAAGCTAATATTCTTAATATATATTATTATGGTTAATTACAGCAATTATTTTCCTCAAGTGAATTGACCAATTTATGAACTTTTATTCTCAGTAATTCCAGTAATAAATATACTTAGTCAGTGAATGTTTGTACACTATGTCACAGATGAGAGGATATTGCTCCAGATATTTACATAGTTCTTTTTAGATATGTCTTTGCTGTTATTGCAGTGGAGAGTGATTCTGTTGGTTTCATTCTTTCAGGGGCACATTAACCATTCAGCGGAATGACTTCTTTGGACATGTTCTGTCTTGTTTCCAAGTTTAAAACTGCATATCTTCACTGTTGGGTTAGGATGTTATGAAAACACTTTATATCAGTCTTCAAATTAAATAGTGGAACTTGGCTCTTTTCAAATGCCTTTAGGCTAAGTGATGATCTCCAAATTATGATGTAATTCCTCCAGGCTTGTGTTTAGTCGTCCTCTCTATTTTGGTGCAGTTGATTACATTGTTGGTAATTGCCACCCTGTTTTCATGTCCCCCCCTCCACACTTTCAAACCCGGCTCACACGGCCACGCCGGCCTGAGATAGTTTGGATTTATCCCCGACAGTGAACATGTCTTAACAGAACCGTTCTCTGTCAGCAGAGCCACGTGGAGCCATGGTGGAGTACTACCACATATTAGGAGTCCAGAAGAATGCCACGCAAGACGACATCAAGAAAGCGTAAGTGTCTTTAAATTTTAGTCGGTGTAATCCCTCATTCGTCCAGGTGTGTTCCATGGTAGAAAAAGCTTCAGTTGTAGTCATCTGGACTCAGTTTGAAAAAATAGACGTTTCGACTCTCATCCAAGAGTCATTGTCAATAACAGAATTTAGGTCGAGAACTCCGATATTAATACTGTTCTGTGGTAAGACCCGCCCATTGGGAGGAGCCTTCCTGAAGTAGAAAGAGTTGTTTGTTTCAACAGAAACTCCCCCCTTGTATCTACCGAGCTAGCCTATTCAGAATCTTAATGGGCTATTAGAATCCTCTTTGTCTTTGTGTGACCCTGGCTCAGCCACCCTGAGTACCTGATTAGCATCTAAATGTCCTCTACCTTTCCAGGGGTTCAGTAACCCATTATAAATAACAGGAAGATTAAACCTTAGCCCTCCATTTCTGTTTAAAGAAGGTCTTTCTTTTTTAACAAAAATAGCTTCCTTGACTCCTCTTTCAAACCATCTTTTCTCCCTGCTTAAAACCTTCACCTCACCGTCTTCAAACAAGTGGTTAGAGGCTTCAAGATGGAGATGCACAGCGCTCTGTGGTCCTGAACTAGTATTTCTTCTGTGCTGATAAAGCCTCTTGTGTAGAGGCTGTTTAGTCTCACCTATGTAACGTTCTTTACAGCTTTCTTCACTGCATTGGATCGAATAAACTACATTGCTCTGTTTTTGAGTCGGCAACTTGTCCTTTGGGTGAACCAGTTTTTGTCTTAAAGTGTTTCCTGGTTTAAAATAAACAGGGACTTCGTGTTGTCTAAAAATTCTCTGCAGTTTTTCCGACAGGCCAGACACATAAGGGATAGAAACACCCTTCCTTCTCTGTTCAGTTTCCCTTTTGTCCTGCTTCTTGGTTCTCTTCACTCTGTTGAGAGCCCAAGCGGGGTAACCACAGGCTGAGAGGGCATTACGGACATGTTTTTACTCTTTCTTCTTGCCCTCTGAGCTGGTGGGCACACCTTGAGCTCTGTGTTGTAAGGTTCTGATCACCCCCAGCTTGTGCTGTAGTGGGTGGTTGGAACCAAAGAGCAGATACTGGTCCGTGTGTGTAGGTTTCCTATATACCTCTATTTGGAGTTTCCCGTCCTCTCCTCTGATCGTGGAACAATCAAGAAAGGCCAAGCGATTCTCCTTAGCGTCTTCTCTTGTAAACCTAATATGTGGGTCCACAGCATTGATGTGATCAGAGAAGGTTTCCAGCTCTTGTTTCTTGATTGTTACAAAAGTACTGTACAGTACAAAACTGTCCTCATTCTCAGGCATAGCCCCAAAACTGTGGCTCCGCTATGTCGATGATACTTTTGTAACAATCAAGAAACAAGAGCTGGAAACCTTCTCTGATCACATCAATGCTGTGGACCCACATATTATACTTCAGGAAGGCTCCTCCCAATGGGCGGGTCTTACCACAGAACAGTATTAATATCGGAGTTCTCGACCTAAATTCTTTTATTGACAATGACTCTTGGATGAGAGTCGAAACGTCTATTTTTTTCAAACTGAGTCCAGATGACTACAACTGAAGCTTTTTCTACCATCTTTAAATTTTAGTGGTGGACTATTCAGACGATTATTTCTACAGTACAATGAGATTTGAACATACATTTTTAACTGTTTCTTATTGTCTCCGTTATTTGGATGAATGGTTGCAGCTCCAGTGAGGGGTTAACTCGCAGCGAGCTGACACATATGCAGACCACAATGTTCAGCCTGTTAATGCCACTCACTCTCTATAAGACTGTTTTGAACACCACCTCCGCACAGGTTTACCACAGTCTCTTTGAATGTCACACCTTCGTTACTCATGTAAACAAGCCTCTTTAAGAGTAAGGAACAACCAACATCGCATTGTGAAATGTGTGGCGCCAAAACAGCTAATGAGAGATAGAAAGACTTGTCAAACAGGAGGACTATTGTGTTGTTATCACAAAGTTATTATCACAGCATACGTGAACAATGCACAAAGTTAACACCCGGCAGTGAACATCATACAATAATTTAATTATTATATACGTATATATTATATATTGTTCTTTAATGTCATTGATCATTATCATCAAGCCAGAAGGTTTTTAGTAAGTGTATGATTAGTGGGAGATTGTAGATGTTTTTCTAATACAATGCAAAGCAGCTTAAGGGCCCATGATGCTAATGCCCTTTGCTAGTTTTAGCAGGTCCTCTGAAACTATATATATATATATATATATATATATATATATATATATATATATATATATATATATATATATATATATATATATATATATATATATATATATATATATATATATATATATATATATATATAATGGACCTTTTTATATATTCAGAGATATTGTGAAAGCAGCTGTTGGGGTCAAAATGAGACCGCAGTGTATCACTATAATGGCTGAGGATATTTAACCTGCTCCAGGGCTTTTTTGAAAATGATAGCTGGACAAATGATCAGTGAAGTCTGGTCTTCCTCTGGGGATCACTTATTCCATTAAAATCTTAGCCTAAAAATAAACAAAATGCTAAAAATAGTTACACCCACTGGTCTAATTTAGTGTAAAGCAGTGTCTGATGTCTTTAATTCATCAGGAGGCTCAAAGTCCCTGTTTCTGCTGTTTGTGTCCATGGAGCCCATGATGTCACAGAAAGTCGAGCCTTGACCAAACACACATCTGTGGAGCACATGGATTATGAGGTTGTCCGACCTTCAGCCTCAGAATCACTGCTGCATTTGAGCAAACGGCTGATGCAGCAGACGCCTCTGCACACACTGCATCTCACTGTGTCACTGACACTGGGTCTTTGTCATTCACGCTCCACTCAAACAATGAGCTGACCTTTTTACCATGTAGGACCATTTCAGTTGTGGACCATTTCTGTAGTATATGTATATGTGTATATATATACATATACATATGTATATAAGATAAGATAAGATAAGATATTCCTTTATTGTCCCACATGGGGAAATTTCATTGGTGCAACGCAGGTAGATACAGAAGAACAGATCACTTATAAGAAGTCTGAAAAACACTTTCAGAAGAAGATCTCCTATAAATAAATAAAAACTCCCATAGACGAATAAATAAATACATAAATACCATTGCATGTGATCACGACAGTAATTGCACATGAATATGTGTCACGACAGCACATGGATTGCACATGAATTTCACAGTAATTGCACATGAATTGCACATGAATTCCAATAGCAATTGCACATATGACAGAATTGCACATCAGTACTAGGTTAGGTCAGTATTGCGAGTGTTCAGTACTAACAGTTTTTGTTATAAAGTCTGACAGCAGCAGGAAGGAAAGACCTACAGAACCTATATACACACACACACGCACATCTTATATTATAATATATGTTATAAAACGTCACCCTGTGTTTTAGTCTTGTGTCATACATTGTGTGTTTCAGCTACAGGAAACGGGCCCTGAAGTGGCACCCAGACAAAAACCCTGACAATAAGGATGAAGCTGAGAGGAAGTTCAAAGAGCTGTCAGAAGCTTATGAGGTGCTCTCAGATGGTAAGAGATGTGTTCATTATTATCAGATATATAAATATGACTCTTCTGTTCTGTAAAACAACTTCATTACACGTTTTGCTCAAGCACACAATGGCTGTAATCGGCAGTGTTTCTGTTGCATCGTACGTTACATTCAAGGGTCGTTGTAATTGGGACATTTATGATTATTTAATTATTTAATCTTAAAGCCAGAAATATGTCGGTGTAATCCCTCATTCGTCCAGGCGTGTTCCATAGTAGAAAAAGCTTCAGTTGTAGTCATCTGGACTCAGTTTGAAAAAATAGACGTTTCGACTCTCATCCAAGAGTCATTGTCAATAAAAGAATTTAGATCGAGAACTCCGATATTAATACTGTTCTGTGGTAAGACCCGCCCATTGGGAGGAGCCTTCCTGAAGTAGGAATCAGCACAGAAGAAATACAAGTTCAGGACCACAGAGTGCCGTGCGTCTCCATCTTGAAGCCTCTAATCACTCGTTTGAAGACGGTGAGGTGAAGGTTTTAAGCAGGGAGAAAAGATGGTTTGAAAGAGGAGTCAAGGAAGCTATTTTTGTTAAAAAAGAAAGACCTTCTTTAAACAGAAATGGAGGGCTCAGATTCTATCTTCCTGGTATCTATAATGGTATACTGAACCCCTGGAAAGGTAGAGGACCAGGACCAGGACATTTAGATGCTAATCAGGTACTCAGGGTGGTTGAGCCAGGGTCTCACAAAGACAAAGAGGATTCTAATAGGCCATTAAGATTCTGAATAGGCTAGCTCGGTAGATACAAGGGGGGAGTTTCTGTTGAAACAAACAACTCTTTCTACTTCAGGAAGGCTCCGCCCAATGGGCGGGACTTACCACAGAACAGTATTAATATCGGAGTTCTCGATCTAAATTCTTTTATTGACAATGACTCTTGGATGAGAGTCGAAACGTCTATTTTTTCAAACTGAGTCCAGATGACTACAACTGAAGCTTTTTCTACTATTAAAGCCAGAAAGTTAAACTAAGGTTGTGACATTGTAATGGAGGTTTGGACAGGCGTGTGTAACATATGTATTGGTCTAAGGTACGTCCCACACACCCATTGAGAAAAAATCATTGCTCAATGTTGTCACTGTCAAAGATTTGTTGGCGTCGGGTCATAGAGCGCTGAATGTCTGACGAACGTCTCATTATCCTTTTTCACAGCCAATATTTACAAATCAAAATCTTTGAACAATCTAATCTTTACTCAACTTTGTCTCTATCTTATCTTTATCTGTCGCAGAAAACAAGAGGAATATTTACGACCAGTACGGCAAAGAAGGCCTCTCAGCAGGAGGAGGAGGTGGAGGTAAGTGACTCACGGCGACGCCAGCCTTTAACTTTTAATCTCACCAAAGTTCGAAAAAGAAACATTTTGCTTCTTTTTTTTTCTTTCCAGGAGGTCATTACAATCACTACAGCGGCAGCAACTTCACATTCCGCAACCCCGAAGACGTTTTCCGGGAATTCTTCGGCGGCAGAGATCCATTTGCGGATTTCTTTGGTAAGACAGGGCTTTATTTATCGTTGGTGTTTCCCACAAAGCCCGGCGCTAGCCTGTGGAGCACATCGACAGAGCTCCCATCAGGAGGGCACCGGCTCTAAATGTCAGCCGTATGAAAACACTTGACTTCACAGCGTCTCCACTGCACCTGCATTTACTGCGGACAAAGAAGTCATAGTTCACATTTACGCTCCACACTAACTTCTTGATGCCAGAGTTAGTTTTACAATGTTATTTTGTGTCGATCGAAAACATTATACCACCTTTTATTTGATCCTGATGAGATTTAGCGTGATTTTAACCAATAACAATAACTGGGCCACGGCATTTATCATGTTCACACCGATTTCACAACTTGATTTTTATGACATGCATGAACTTATTGGTTAAACATGACTTTTTTTTTTTTTTTTACAATTTCTTAGCTAATCGATAAAAAACAGCATTTCCCAATAACTGTTGTTGGGAATCCCAGGATGTAGAAATGGGAAGGTTTTAGTCAGATGTTCAAAGTAGGTGAAAAGTCATGCCCTGTGGACAGGGATTGAGCTCTAGTCATTTCATGTCATATAAATTAGGGAAAATGATCATAACTTAACTATCTTCTGACTAAAATGAAATCCCAATGCATTTTGTAACTCAACACATAACAAACATCACTTTTGCATACTCTTTTAGGAATACACTTTACATACATTACATATGTATCACAAGGTACTTTTTAATACCCACTAGTGTAACGATACTAACATTTTGAAGTTGATGCTACTGAAAATATTCTATACTTGAAACCAATTTCCACACCACAAGGATACAAAACAAATGAGTCGTGGCTTTTCAAATATTACCATGTGGCCTAATTTGACTAATCCTAAACAGTTATTGTCTGTTACTTTTATGTTTGTTTCAATATTGATGAGAGAAAACGATACAGACTAATGACGTTTTTAGCAAAAGACCCTTTGAGGACCCCCTGAACGTTTGCAGTAACATTCATCCTAGAGTCACTGCCTGCGTCACCGTCTCCGCTGATGAACACAAACGCTGTAGTCCATGTTCCACAGAAAAGTTGCTTTAGCCTCTGGCCCGGTCCGTCTGTGTTGAGCTAACGGCTGATTGGAAGGCATGTGTACTTCACCCCGCGCAGCTCTAAATATGGAGTTCAGACGCTGGCGGAGGATGGATTTGACCATCTACATCACTCGACAGGAATGCTTTCAAAAATAGCTTCCGTATTAAAACAAAGCAGATGTAATAGCGGCAAGTGTGAGAGGAGAGGACCCGTGTGTCACAAAACATGCCCCGAGCGTTAGAAAACATCAGATCACAGTGAAAATGAGCGTTCTGAAGGAGGAAGGCAGCTCGTCCTGGTATAAAACGCTGACCTTAAAGCTGTCCGCACCATCTGAAAACTAAAGGTCAAGTTGTGTTTAGCCTGGGGCCGTTTATTGTGCCTCGATCGCAACAGGATCTGAGACGTGTATTTTTAATTTGTTTCTCGTATGTTACTAAAGTTGGAAAGGCCGGACATGTTTGAAAGGTCCAGCCTTGGGTCCGAGCAGCGCGTGGGTCAGCAACAGCAGCTGGTCCAGTGGATCTGTCACTGTCTCTCCTCAGAGTAGAGAGCAGAGAGTGGAGGGAGGGCTCTGCGTCTGTGCTGTGGAGGGACTAATGCGCATGATTAGGCCCTCAGCCAACAAACACACACAAAACGCACAAACACACATAAAACACAAATACACAAAGGCACACTCGGGAACAAGCTAAGAACAAGGTCGCTTGTTTTTAGACCGATGTGTTTAAAGGTGCACATGTAACTCGCCTCTCCGCAGGCCTGACCTGTAACTTGGCCTGTTGGCAGACCCTCCACCAATTCATTAATATAATTACGTTATGTTGCAATTGTATGATTTTTTTTTTTTTGGCTTATGCTATTTGAATGTTGTTTTTGTGAGTTTCTTATACGACATGTGAGTTGGTGTTGACTCTTTGCCAGAGCAATTAACAAACAGTCTCCAAAATGGCATCAGTAACAGAAACTCATGTGATATAGACCATGAAATATACAAACAAACAAAAATATAGCAATTTAAAAACACAGATTTCAAAGTCATTCGAGCACAGTAACCCACGAGAAGACTTAAATGCACTTAACATGTTTGTAGTGGTCTTTGTCGATGATTGTGTATATGACCTAAACAATTACTCGTGACTAACCTGACATCCACGTCAAGTACCGGTAGTTACCAGATTTTCATCTTATGTAAATCTGTCTGCGCCGCCACAGGCTCACGCAGGTCAAGAGGAGTGACACATTCCTGATTTGACTGGGTTGATTCTGTGTCTTAAATATAAACACACCGATGCAGTTAGTATTTTACAGCATTCTGAGACTTGAGCCAAGGCAGGTTTATTTGTAGAGCACAATTCATACACAAAGAACTGGAAAAGATGTGTTAAAATCACAATACAAACAGACAATCGTTATAAAAGAGAAGAGAGGCAATAGATGCCTTCGTTCTGCCGTGTTCAAGGTGGAGACTGGTTTTAATGCGGCCGTATCCCACTGCGGCGACCCAGTTTGGCAAAGCACAATTAGCAGCATGTCTGTAGGGCTATGGACTAAAATTAGCCTCTAAATGCTACTTCTATTTGGGTTTAGCATGAGTAGAAAGTTCATCAAATGTGTTTGTATATTTGCGCAGGGGATGACGATGATTTTTTCGGAGGCTTTCACGGTCGTCACAGAGGGGGCAGTCGGCAGAACATGGGGAGTTCTGTCTTTGGGTTTGGAGGGTTCCCGCCGTTCGGACATCACGGCTTTGTACCGTTTGACGCAGGTGACATGCGGGTTTACAATTTGATATACATTTACAACTATGAGCGTCGCTGTAACTGAAGGAAATCCTACTGTTCCCAGGTTTTGGTTCTTTTGGCAGTATGGGCGGCGTTACATCATTCTCCTCTTCATCGTTTGGTGGCGGTGGAGGAGGAGGTGGTGGCGGAGGAATGGGGAACTTCAGATCTGTGTCAACCTCCACAAAGTTCATCAACGGCAGAAAAATCACAACAAAACGGTACCGAACGCTCCAGTTACAATTTAAAAAATCTGTATATTTTAGTCTTGGGTTTATCTGTTCTTTTACTTTCTCTGCCAGGATTGTGGAAAATGGCCAGGAGCGTGTAGAAGTGGAGGAGGATGGTCAGTTAAAATCTTTAACAGTTAATGGTAAGGAGCAGATGCTACGACTGGATAACAAGTAACAAAATCAAAGCAACATAAGTTTTGAGTTCTGGAAAAACTCCCAGTGACTGTGTGGATTGTTTCTCTCTGTCCTCATCTCATCTCGAAGAAGCTTTCTACAGTTTAGTAGACGGAGAGAGACAGATGCTATTTGTATTTATTCCATGGTTTGGGGGAACATTGTGTAGGGATTGTTTTTTTATCAAGATTTATGCTTTAACTTTTGCCATATGCATAAAGGGGGCATGTCTTTTAGGCCTCTTTTCATTTGACTAATTTAACCGGAGCAACTTAACCACTCCATCCATCTTTAACTTGAAATGCACATTGCTAACATGTTTGCTGTTCTCATGCGTGTGTACTTTTGACTGATATAGGTTATAATAAATTGATTTGAGAACGTGCTTTTTCTTACTTACAAGTGTGTTTCTCAAAAGCACAGCGTGTTTTTGCATGGTTTGTGATTCCACTCATAACTATTAACAGCACCTCAACATTGTTAACGGACAGACAGGGGATTTTTTGCATTCTTTGTACACCAAGTAAGAGTCAATAAACTTTAAAGATTCATCTTGTGAAAATGCTACAGTTGCTTGGTGTGTGTAGTTTGTCCTTTTGGATTGCTTGTGTGTGTGGCTTTTCTTCACAAAATAAATGAGTGCTTTTGCCTGGTCACATTTTCAAACGATTGCTCACTACAATATAATAAAATCACTGCTTTGTTTGTCACAACTCAACGTCATCATGCTTTCTTAACACACTAATGCTTTTTAATTTCAGTGGATTATAACAAAAATGTTAGCTCTATGACGAAGAAACTGGTAAGATCAATGATTCTAAGCTTTTATCAGCTGATGTTTACGACCTTAAACCACATTTGTGTCCTAATCCCTTTAGTTGCTAATTTATTGGTATTTAAACTAATCACGAAATTGCATCGCTTAGATTAAATAATTCAGAAGTGCCAAGTGATGCTTAATAAGCCTTTTTGTGCTAAGTTAGTTCCAGGTTGACTCACGGGTCACGGTGTACAGAGAAGATAGTGTGTGTTCATCTGAGGAATGTGCTCACGGCTAGTTTATTTACTCAATCCACCACGCCGCATATTTCAGACTGTCAAATGTGAGAGAGACTGAAAGAAAAGCTCAGGGCGAGGCTCGTGTTTGCAAAAGACAAAGCGCGTCCAACCTGTCCATTATAGGCCGTGTACAACCTACTGTTAACCTTACTTTTCCAAATATACCTCGGGAAGCCCTTCGTTCTCATCAACTTGATTAGGCTGGAAGATGGACTCTGCGCATGCGCGGTGCTGTTGCTAAGTGACACAACTGCCATAAACCAATCGCGTTTTTCTTGATCCGCCCTGTCCTTGAGCGATTAATGTTCCGGGAATATAACAGTTTATTACTCATTGTAGATGAATTGATAATGGGGGATTGACAAATTACTGTTAAAGGAAATTATGTTTTATTAGTTATTAATATCAATTATTGGCTACAATGGAAACAATTGTTCTGAAGAATAGTGCGCTCGGTCTAGTTTAGCCTTCACTAGTAGTAGATACTTGTGCACAGGAATATTCGGTTATTTTTGTCCATGCAAAATGAGGCATGGATCTTATTTATAGTAGCGGGGCGCCCTCTGGTGGATAAATGCTTGTACAACTACACGTTTTTGTTTTGATGGCACCACTAGATGGCACTGTTTCTTCACAAAAATTATAGGTTTGAATTAAACTGACGTCTACCAGGACATTCCAATGTATTGAAGAAAATACCCAGAACATTTTGTGCACACAAAACCCTTGACACAGCGAAGGACACAGTTGTACCCGTCTAAACAGAACTGCAGTATACATCAGAGTTAGAGTACATTTATTTTGCCTATAGTTGTAGTTGCAGCCCATAAGCTCTGACCGGCTGAGTGGTCAATACTATAAGACGGAATGAAGAGCCTACCTTACAACATTTTACAGGCTTATAATAATTGACACAGACAGGTAAAATTCCTTGTTGACAAGCCAATTTAGGTTGAAAAAGGTGAAGGCGTAGGGAGTTCAAACAAAGGCCCTTCATCCACCTCTGTGGTTCTTGGACCGTCTTTGTTGCTTTCTCTGTGGAGAGCCTATTAGTATTGTCCTTTCT
Source organism: Eucyclogobius newberryi (assembly GCF_026437365.1). Taxonomy (NCBI): domain Eukaryota; kingdom Metazoa; phylum Chordata; class Actinopteri; order Gobiiformes; family Gobiidae; genus Eucyclogobius; species Eucyclogobius newberryi. Next base: position 20,781,020 of record NW_027315812.1, read on the forward strand.
CATGGTTTTACTTTCTATAAATCTGCCTAATTGCTCAAGCACTTGTTTGCGCAAGCGTGTGCGCATGTGTTCCAAATAAGACCCAGAACAAAGCTTGTAACTACCTTATGTCATTGCATTTCAAGATCCTTGTCCAATAGCTATAGAAATGATCAGGCTCAGCATTTGTGGATTTTCATTTTGGATATTTCATTAAAATACATTGCAACTATGAGGGAAAACGGTCTCTTTCCCCCCTTTAGGAGTATGACATCATCGCAGGCTACCATCTAAAAACATTTGTTCTTCTACACTAAATAGCTGCTCCTCTTGAAACAATAGCTGTAAATGAAAGGGACTTTATTAATTCAAGAATACAAGCGCATTAAAAGATCACAGTATTGCCCTTTTCATATTGTTTTGCCTGAAATTAATTAAGTGATAATGGATTAGGGAACTTGGAATCTTATCACACAGGTAAGTGGTCCGAAAATTGATCCTCTCTGGAGAAGACTAGGACACAAAGCAAGCGCACAACCTTGGCAGCCACATGTTCTTTCTATAATCTAGCCATCTACTTGGGCACACAGCAGGACTGATAGTATCTCCAGACCGTGTGAGAATGGGAAAATACAGGTTGGGATTAGTTGTTTTTTCAAAGCTGAATAGAGCAAGAAGTAGCAGGAGTCTTGAAGGCAAAGCTTACAATTGTTAATTTAAGCCAATCCAAAGGGTGTTTCTCTGGGCAGGGTCACCTCTGTGGCGCCCTGATTGAGTGAGGGATTTATTATAACCTGATTTGCAAAGTTGAAAAGGGGGGAATGTGAGCCTGCAGCCTGCAATAGCATAAATCACACTTTTTTTTTGGGAGTAAACAAACCATAAACGCTCGGCAGGTTTGACCTTATAGCCATAAAAGATTACTCCTAATGAGATGGCCGTGCAGTGGGAATAATAATTGAGTCATGTTTTTGTCTTTTTAAGGGCTCTCAAACGTGGCATATGAATTCATTGGTGTTAGGTCATAGTTTTCCTTTACCTTCGAGACGATCCAAAAGTTACCATTGAGTATTAATAGTAACACTATTATGTTTTCCCTGAAGAGTAAACTGTTATAGCAGCACTTTGTGACAAATTGCTACGGTTACACTCTGTCTCCATGCAATAACAACATGTTTTATGTCTGAAAGTAGAGCTGCACTTGGGCGGTTCACCCCAGTTTCACTTTTGTTCACATGGTTATGAATGTAACAATGGCCAAACTGTTTTATTGTATTTTTTTTTTAAGATTTAGGGACGGGTTACAAAAGCGACTTCCAGATTTGCAATGAATCAGGCCGCCCCGCTTTAATAGCCTTAATGATGCAACAAGGGCTTAATTTAAGATATGCAATTTTGAAAGAGTTCAGGTTTAGTAAGTACTTAATTATAACATACATTTTAACCACTCTGTTTCCGTCTGCTCCTTGTGTTTCTTACAAACCCATTTCATCATGTAAAAAAAAAGCAGTGTTTCTACTTGTGATTGGTTTAAGTCCAGCACACAGATCTGAACCTCGTGTGGAGCCACCATCGCTCTTCTCTCTGAACAGGAGCGGCTTCGGCACGGCTAGCATCTGGCCTCCTTTCTTCTCCCCTCCACTGCCTTAATTACACAACACAATGGCGATGAGATCTGCCTGTAATCTCGCAGCATAATAAGTAAACCCCCGCCACTACGCCCCCTTCTCCAGCACCCTCCACTAATTCAATATAAATGTAAATTAAAGAAAAGAATAACCAAATCTCATTTTATTTACATGACTAATCACAATAAAGTCAGAAATGTGAATGATGGACGGAGGGAGGGATTGTACAGTGCGCTTTTTTTTTTTTGAATAATCCTTTCAACTTCTTGTTTTGTTGTTTACATCAATATAGCTATTTGCACTAGCTGTAATAGATGTGTTTATGTGGTTTCCCCCCTCCCTGTCTGAACGCATTGTGTCAAACTGCCCAAGGGGTCACGAGCAGGTAATGTGTTTTCATTTCTTGCATCGCACATTTCATGTCCGCTTGGCCGAACTCGCACAGCAATAAAAAAAAAAAATAAATAAATAAAAAAGAAGATCTAAAAATTGAGGATGCAGCACCCTGGGCCACATGCGGCCGGCGCAGACAGCGAGGAGATAGGCTTGTCTGTGATTCATTTTCAGCCACTCTTTGCTCTGCTCACACCCGCAGAGATGGGAACGGAAGACCCCCCGGAGGAAGAGTTTCGGCGGCGCAGACAGAACGCCCTCCCCAGCGCCGGCTCGCATCCCCAGAGGTACCTGCGAAGCTCCGCCCACAGCCCGTCAGAGGAGGAGGAGGCGCACAGCACGAGCCGGGGTGAGCCAACGTCCAATGAGCGAACAGTGTTATTTAAAGGACACGTATTATGCTTTTTTATGATTTTATTTCCCCCCAGGTGCTCAGTGGTGAACTATAACACAAGTATATCCGCATTTTACATCTTGTTCATTGTAAACCGCAATGTTGTTAAAAAAAAAAAAGGCCTTAAAAATAGAAATGCGTCCACGTTTTTCCAATGGCATTTCACCGTAACAAGCAGCACATTTTCATTTGCTTGTTTTTTATGGCTACATTTTAGATCCCGACATGTGTAACTCAGAGTCTTTTTTATTTTTTTTTTATTTTTATTAGATAATCACAACTATGTAAAAGAATGTGGGCGGGGATATGGGTAGGTGAAAACAGGAATTTCTGGAGCACTCAAGCCTCAGTTGCAGGACATTAATGTTTTACTCAATCAATCAAAAATACAAATTCGAGTAAGCTGATGATCAGGAAACACAGTTAAAATCCCATTAAAGTTTGCATGATTTTGCATAATGTGTCCCCTTTAAAGTAACGCGACATAGCTTTAAGGCAAGTGTGATAGTTTGATGACAGAAGCTCTCAAGTTTAGGGAGCATAAAACATCTCCTTTTTGTGAAATAACAAATGGATTAAATTTACTAGCTTGTACTAAAGCAAGTCTATTATTCATTTAATTCTTCAGTCACACTCTATTGAGCTAGACACATCTGCCCTGGGGCGAAGACATGATGCCATGGCTGCTATTAATGCAACTAAAGCCTCTCCAACTGTCCATTACCAATCACCCAATACACCCACATTCAGCATTGCAATTGGATCAGAGACATCATTTTTTCCTCCATAAACTATTTATGCTTCTCTCTATCTATGGATTAAAATATATTACTTGTAGGCCTATATTTTCCTGGGCGGCTAAGTCTATAAGATTGTGAATTCAACCAAAACGTGTTCGGTTTTATAAAATAGTTTCGACAATCAAATTTTATCCATTTAGCAAAACTCGCACAATATTTTATGTAGTAAGTATAACCTCACAACGCATTTAGAATTAGCAGAAATGATGTGAACACAAACAATTTCAGTTCAGTGTATCTCTTCAGTGAGGCTGCACAATGGCGGCCTCACAAAGCTCTGATTGGCACACGTAAACACTGAAAACAGAGGTGTTCATTAGCCCGCTCTGTTCTACAGCGCATTAACCACCAAAGGTCAGAGGTCGCGGCTGTTTCTCTTCACCCGGTCACGACGTCAGCCGGAGAAAAGACTAGCAATTATCTCCAGAACAAGCTGAGTGAATTGTCCATAATGGTGCCTTCGTTAGTTTGGTAAAAGAGCTTTGATTTAGCCGTGCCTGGTCCCTGCTGCGACACAAACAAAAGCCTTCATTCTCTTTGTGATTTGATGACATGAGGCGCTCTAATGTGGGGCCTGACAGAACGGGCTTAACTGCTGCTGCTGCCGCGGAGTAAGAAAAGAAGCACTTACTTTTCTTTTTTTTAAGGAGTTTTTTGGCCCGTAGCCTTTATCAGACAGGACAGCTGAGATGAGAGAGAAGGGAGGACATGCAGTAAATTGTCAGAGGATTCAAACTCACGACACTGCGGCCGGCTGCACGTGGAGCCTGCCATATGTGCTGCCGCCTTAACCACTGGACCACCGGGCACTTTATGGAATGTCAATGTAATGCTAGTTTTAGTGAAAATGTTGTTAAAAACGAACGCCAACATACAAAGATAAAGTGAAATTCTCTTCAAGACTGATTCAAGTTTCGACTGTAAAACATAATCACAGTTGTATTTTGATCATTATAAACGTTATCTGGACTAAACACCCGAAAATAAAAAGACCTTTACTTAAGACTGTAGCATTATTAAAGCAAAATGTAAAAGAAAACCCCCAAAAACTTCTCCATCTTGAAGCCTTCAGTCACCATAGCCTTTATTTGGGTTAAAAATGAAATGACTAGTTGATTACTAAAATAATTGTTAGTGACAGCGCCTTCAGATACCTTAGAATGTATCGCACTAATACAAAGCAAGACAACAAATCATTCATGAAGCTATGAATCAAATATTTATCAAATGTTTTACGTGATCTGGTCAAACTTAAAGTCTCATACCATATTTTTTCATTGGAAAATTGGAATCCGAAATGCTTTCATAACCAGCCCACGCCATAAAGGCACTGCCGCCGGGTTCTGATTGGTTGCTTAGTTTTTCTGAAAATACAAATCAATTACCCTCTGAACACATGCTGCATTTATTAAAAAACAACCCCTTTAGCTGTCACATCACCAGATACAACACAAAATACGCAGTAACAAGGCAATGCAATTTGAACGTGTACAATTGTAATTCTAATCTATGCTTTGTTTCTGTTTACAGGACATGACACAAAGAGGAAGAAAATGTGGCTAAAAGAGTCTGACCCCAGAAAGAAACGGTCTCCTTGGCTTTTCCATAGATTTGGCGGATTTGGATCTTTTTATTAAGCGACACCCAAAAGCATTCGTCATAACAGCTGTACCTCCAATGTGGCCCTATCTCCCAGCTGTTATACAACTCACTCGTAGTATTACATTTCTCCTACAGGAGGCTGTCTTTTAGGTGCAAGTAAAGCCATGTTTGCAGTTTTTATTTGTTTGAATGAGATAGATTTACTACAGCAGAGTGGAATGTACGGCTGCTGTGGGTAAAGTGTAAAGAGAAAAGTGGATATTTTTGCTCAATGCAGAGAAAGCAAAGTGATGTATGAAAAGGTTACACAGCGAGCCTATTATGTGCTGGAAACATTCAATATATACTGTACGTCCCATCGTATTCTATTGCATTTGTAATGCAAAGTTACAATGAAAAAGTGTAACTGGAGTTGCAAGTGCCTGGCTGTTGTATGTGGACACATCTGAGAAATGTTCATTTTTATGGACTCCTATGAATAAAGGCACTAAACGTTCAGTGTGTGATGAAGGCCTTTTGTATGTGTCTGAGTATGTGTAAGACAGACTTCAATGCATAACCAGTAAAAATGAATATAAACAGGCAACAAAGATATACACACAATAGATATAGATAATAACAATAAATACATATCTTTTATACAGTATAATGTGTTCAAAGTAACGAATAGCACACTTTGGGGGAGATGCTATTGCTTAATCTGTAGCTTGTCAAACAAGTAGAATATAACAACACATTTCTTTCAATATGGCTATTGTCATTGGTACTACAATTGTCTCACCAGATAAAATATGGAAGCATTTGATAGAAACATTTTATCATCCATTGGACTTGAACATAAACAAAACAGACTTTAAAACATATTTTGCTAAATTGACATTAATTCACGCTAGTTTGATGAATTTTGTTAATTAAAAACCTCTCTGAGCCTTGAAAAACATTCTGTTCTAAATGTCACAGTTTGGGGATGTCATAGGGATGACACCAGATCCTCTGCGCTGTCTATAAATTATCATCAGACTTGTTCTGAGCATTTCTGCACTCAAATCCTGATCATTACAACCGTGTGGCTGCTTTAGCATGTCAGAGGAAATCTAGCATTTGTTTATCTCTGTAATTCTCTTTGCAGCCAGTAGATGGAGTCAAAAGTGAAATGCCAGAATGACATGAAGTGGTGTTTCAAAAAAATGTCTTTCTTTTGTTGACCGAATCTCAATCTCTATAAATATGTGATTAATTGCAGAGACCTTTGAACATTATTTTCTATATAAACTTGATCAATATCGTTTTTCCGTGTCCAGCTCTTCTCATACACAACAAACCAGCACTATAAGCAGCTCCCCTTCACTACAGCAGTCCCACCTGAGCCACACGTCTGCTCTGTAACTGCTCCCTCCTGTGAACACTCTAATTGAATAGACCGGACTACGCCCCGGATTTTCTCTGTCAGGAGTCTGGACCCTGGCCCTGGTTGAAGAAGAAGAAGTCGTGGCATTGGGCGATTATTTTCAATGAGGCTGCAGTCTGTTGTTTTATTCATGCAGCAGAACTCAGCGCATGACCCAGCAACTCATTTGGCCCTTATTCCCATGCAGCCGCTGGTCTCAAAGGGTTTAATTAAACTGTGGAGGCATTGGCCCATCTCTCTCTCCCTCTCCATTCTACAATTCTGACTATGCGAGAAGAGCGTAGTGGAAATCTTTTATTGACTACCAGTCTGGGGGCATGGAGCTAGTCAAGAAAATCTATGGGATATGAAAAATACCAATCTTAAAATCAAGGTACTCTCTGTTATTGCCATAGTAAAATTATAATGACCAAACCCAAATATTGTGTGTGTAAGTGTGCTGCACAAAACATCACATGTAATTATTTTGTAAAATGTTTTAAAATGCAACGTAAATTGAAACTGATTAAAAATGTACCCATTTGTTCATGAAACTGTAAAAAACAAAGAAAGAAATACTTGGTAATTTTTCGCCACAAACCTTTCACTCAGTCCTGTATTTTGAAAAAACACTCCAAATCCAAAGTCGTTTTTACTTGAAAATAAATAAATACATAAATAAATGAATAAAATAAGGAGCTGATTAGGGCTCTAAATTTGTCATCCCCATGTTTTATTCATGTCGCCCTCAAGTGGCTATTGTTTGACCTGTTCAAAGCAGCTGGCCCCTTTATTGTTATTATAATAAAAGTGAAGGTGGCTGCAAACACATTGTCTTGTGGAAAAAAAAAACTGCATTTTGATGTGAACATAACAAACTAACTAAATTTGACACTCAGAAATAGAAGGAAATGTGCACGGTCAAATCAGGGCTGTGGGTTTGTGTTAAGAAAGCCACAAAGACACGCTGCCACCTGGGTGCACTTTAGTGAGGAACAGCTGTCACGCCGGGGTTTAGGTGGAGCTAAATTAGACGGAGCGTTTTCCTCTCTGTCCTTGTACAGCGCTCTGCAGATTAGGAAACGAACGGGGGACGTCATGGTGAGCGTCCTTTTGCAAAGCTGGGAAAGGAACCAGGAAGATGTTTACAATGAGTAGGAAATTAATTAATCTGTGTTGCAATGATCGTCGACCAAAAGCTTGTTCTAGTTTACAAATTGGAATAACTGGTTGGGATTAGTCTATTTTGCGTAATTATCTCCTCCAGGCTGTTTCGTCAGGCCGTTGCTATAGACGAGTTTATACTTGAGTTTGAGTATGTTAGTAGGATCAATTTAAACGTTTTTAATATCATCTGCTTCATTGCTGTAAGGATATTGAAAGCGACAATAGTCTTTAAGATAATTGTGTGAAGTTGAGGTTTATCGTATTCTCCTCCTCAGGGTTAATGGTTGAAGCCTTTTCCCCTCAACTAATGCTCTCTCGATTGATCAGTTTCTGACAACTAATGTCACGCAGGGCAACGCAGATGCATCGACAATCCAATCCACTTCAGCACGTTAGATGAATATGACCGATTCCAAAATGTTTCACAGACAACAAAAGTAAAACAGTGGAATCTAAAACTGATTTAATACGGATCATTTGGGAAGTTAGTGCATGTTTCCTTAGGAGTTTACATTTGTTTACGTGAACAACTAGAACCACTATAGCGGTGTCACGGCCCCATGTTGTCGCGCTGTGGTGTTATTATCCTTTTCTTTTGTTCGGCAGGAGTCTGTTGCGACCTTGTGATGTCCTGCACTCTTTTCCTTATTTTCTTCAATCTACAACATTCATACAACACCACTCAGACATATTTTCTGAGCAAACACGCACATACACCCTTGACCTCTGAAGACGTTCACGCCTCTTTGAGATCGTCCATGAAAGAGTTAGTTTATTGAACTTTGCATTTCTTGCTGTGGCCTGTTGCCGGGTTATGACAGTGGCAAGTGGAAATAAAGGTTGATATTAACTTTACCAATGCCTTGCAATTTTACATAATTTAATCAACTTCTACTATATATATATGAATATTTATATACATTATTATAAGATGTACAATATGTAACATGTGACAACCTAATACTGCACCTGTCTGTCACTGTGAGTCAATCATCTCAGAAGCTATGAATATATTAAGTAATGTTATCTTCATTTTACATGTCACATCCTCTGTCCCATCGTCACCGCAGCAACGGAACCATCAGCCACCTCAGCCTCTTCCTCGCCTTCTCGTCAAATCACCAATTTCCAAGATCTAGGTCTGTATTTTCTCTATTTATCTCTTCAGTTATCTAATCACACTATACTAAACACACTATACATACTATACTATACTAAACCCGTTTAAAGTTCCATAATAAGAGTTTTATGTGCAAAACTGTCATAACAGAACGGCTGTTTATCACAATATGTATTTCATAACTCCATGTCTGTCTCCTGCGTTGTTGGACTATGCTCAAAGTCAAGTACAAAGAGTGAATTCCAGTCTGTTCTGTGGTGATTCAGCCAGTGTTTTGTCCCAGACCGATGTGAGGGTCAGTGTGGGCGAGCGAGTGTGTTTTCTGTAGGCGGATTCTCTATACCTAATGTCACTTATGACTCTGACGCCGGCTCCCTTCAGGTGCATCATCGCTTTATCCTCCACTCTGCCTTCAACTGTCCACTTATCACACTTTACTTTCTCCTGCAGTGCTGTTTGACGCACCTATGGACACATAAGCATAACTGCTGCAGATATAGTTATTCGTTTAACTGGAAGGATGTGTATTGGTTATAATTATTTGAAAACTTCCCAGAAGGTTATTTGTTCAAATTCTATGACTGGTCTTTCCTGACGTGTCCTTGGGTAAGACCTGGATGAATTTGTTGAATGTCATATGGGCCGTTGTTCCACTACTAGTGGCTTGTACCAGCATGTATCACTAGGACGGAATTGTAGAGAAAAAGCGTTTCTCAGACCAATTTTTGTTGATTCTCCTGCTGAATTTGGCCTCTAAGAAGTTCTTCACTAGCATCATGTTGCATTGAGATATAGACCTGAAATGTTTAAAGAACCACATGATGGTTCTGTCATGCTGGGCAAAATACATGCATCTTAATGATTCAAATTATTGACTACCAGTCTAAAGTTAATCTCAAAGAGAAAATATGCACAGCATAAATAAACAATTCACCAAAATAAATTCCCCTAAAATTAGAAATATTTCATTATTAAATTTACTATTTATCATTAGGAACACCTCCTAAAATACAATTATTAACTACAGTATCAAATTCATCAATACAATTACCAAATAAAATACTATAGCTCCAAAATTCATTGTTGACATGAAGTTCTAAAATACACACATTTGAATTAATTATTTATTAACCTCTAAATATACAGTAATACCAATTGAATCATAATCATCATGTAAAATACACTGAGAATCAAATTATTTGACAACTTTAACACCAATACAAATTTAGTTTGTGAAAACCCAGTTAATCTACATCTGAAACACAATCAGTCAGAATATCTACAATTGAAAGGTCCACCTTTTTCAATATGTTTTAATACATTCCCCTGGACCAGACATTTGCGACTGCACCTCATCGTCCAAATCAAATGATAAAAGTTAAGGTTAAGGTACACTATATTGCCCTATTGGCAAGTAAATCCGAGTGTCCAGAGGAAACCCACCCAGTCATGGGTAGAAACATGCAAACTGTGCAGAAATGTCTGGTCTGCCCGAGGAGTCGAACTCACAAGCCTCTAAAAGTGCCACAGCCACCGTGTGCTAAGTGTAAAGAATAATCTACTAGATATGTTTTGATGATTAGTGTTAAAGGTGCACTATGTTACTTTTCTGGTGGATGGTCTGCCAATTGTTTGTCTCCATGGAGATATGCTTAATGTTCATGCAGAACATCTAAACCAAAGCGATAAAATTTACACCAGAAATCCTGTACCACAATGTACACAGTGTACATTTAATGCCTATGACGTTTTCTCTGCACTAAACATTTATTAAATAAAGTCCACCCTAAAGCCTTTTTATGACATTCTAAGCCCCACGTTACATAGCGTTCTTGGACCACAATGCTTCAGCTGATAACCCTGTCACTGTGCCCCACTGAGGCCTGAGGACATGACTCCAGAGAGGTGAGAGAGACGTCACAGTGATACATTATGATCCGCCTTTTATCTTCATCCTGGGTCCACTGCAGTGTTCAGGCCTTTCAAGTGCAGATCAGAGCCATGTGGCACAGAAGACAGGCACGGAGCTCTGACAAATGATGGTGATTACAGAAATACTACTGATTTTCATGTGAACCATGAGATGTGGAGGAGGAGGAGGCCTTGGAACACTGTACATTATAATACACAAAGAGATTATTGTCTTATGTTCCTTTCAAAACTACACAACCTTATTGGATTCGGATGCTAACAACTTAAGCTAACAGAAAACCGTAGTGAATAACATTTTAGAACTAGAATACATTACTTAACTGCATGTTTTAATATTAGTTGTATTAAAGGTTCACTATGTAACTTGGCCCGAGCCACTGGGGGTTCTTCAGATCACGCCATAGTTCACCTGATCCCGAAGTACAGACAGAGGCTGAAGCTCTCCAAACCTGTACTGAGGACCTCTAAGAAGTGGACCAGTGAGGCAGTGGAGGAGCTGCCTGCGTGTTTGGACATTACAGACTGGGAGGTTTTCAGAGCTGCCACAGATAGTTTGGATGAGTACACTGACACTGTGATGTCATACATTTGATTCCGTGAGGACAGCATCACACACCAAAGTCACTTTCAACAATGACAAACCCTGGTTCACTCCAAAACTGAGGCAGTTAAGGCAGCAGAAGGAGGCAGCGCACAGGGCTGGTGACAGAGAGAGCAATAAAGATGCAAAGTATGGATTTAGCAGGGAGGTGTCGAGAGTTAGATATCAGTGCACTACACGTCTGAAGCAGCAGTTTTCCCTGCCTCTGTGTGGAGAGGGCTCTGGCTTCTCACCAACTACAAGCCCAGAGCCCCCCTCCCACGCTGCAGATGACTGCAAACTGGTTGAGGAGCTTCTACTACACTTCTACACCTTCTACTCCAGGTTCGAGACCACCATCAGCTCCCTCATCATGAAGGCCCAGCAGAGGATGTACTTCCTGCAGCAGCTGAGGAAAGCCAAGCATGGACATCATTGAGTCCATCTTCACCTCCTCCATCACCGTGTGGTACGCTGGAGCCACAGCCAGGGACAAACAGAGACGAGCAGGGATGAGCAAGTCGGATCACCCTGGACACGGACTATTTGAGCCACTCCCCTCAGGCAGGAGGCTACGGTCCATCCGGATCAGAACCTGCCGCCCCAAGAACAGTTTCTTTAGCTCTGCCGTTGGACTCATGCCACTTTAACAATTATTCAACCAATACTATTCACGCACTCTCACTCTCTGCACTATTTCAGACCATCTGTAAATTTTTGAGTAAATATTTTTTACATGTTTCTTTGACATTTTTTACCTTATTTTATGAGTAAATTCTTAATTTATGCATGCCATATTTGGCTCTATGGACATTGCTATTATTATAATTGTATTATTTGCTGTTTTATATTGCACCTAATGTAGTATTTACTATTTGGAAAAACTCAATCTTACTGAAATTTTTTGTTAAAACTTTAAGAAACAAGGCTTAGAAATATGTCAACAGTTTTTGACATTGCCATTCCTCTCACTCTGGCCATGCACACAATACATGGATAACTTCAAAACATACTAGCTGGAAAAAAGGCCATCACAAAGAAATGGCTGGACTGACTTTAAACAAATATGATGAAATAAAATTACTTTTGGACTGAACTTGGAAATGGATACATTTGAAAGACTCTTGATCAATTGGGGCCATAATTTTAATTTAAATATGCCATGATTTGTTTCTTTGCTATTTAGTTTAAGTTTATTTGTATTTTATTTTTCCGTCGCTGGTTTAGTTCTGTTGTGTTCTGTTGTGTTTGTGTTATGTTTAATCTTTGGGAAAAAAAGAAAATAAATACTGATGTTTTGTTAAGTGTAAGATTGTAAATTTTGGTGTGTGTAAGTGCTACGTTAAGGGCTGTTCTTTATGTCTTTATGGGAGGAAAACTGACCAAAAAACCCCCCTAAAAATCAGTTTTGCCTGTAGTGTCTCGCCTTAAAAATAAAACTCCAGCATACAATATATATACACATTGCAATTACACACATCTCTGTGACTATAAGAGGAAATGCATCATCACGTTTCCCGCCCGTCTTGATTGGCTAAATTGTAATCAAAGTTCCTGATAGGCTGTCACAACAACTGCGAGTTGTTGCTGTTGCTAGGAGCCTGTTGCTAGGTCGGTTGCTATCTCAACGGCTCAGCAGGAAACATGTAATGAATCATGGATGGTTGATTTTTCTCTAAGCGCCCTAATCTGTGATGCAGATGAGGCCAAAAACTCAACGGCGCCCCCTTTGCCCGGGCCCCTCCCCACGCCTCCACCCTCCGGAGTGTCTGATTAGAAAAAAGCAGTTTGCTTTTGGAGAGGTTGTCATATAGGGCAGCTGTGGGATACTGATGGCAATTCTTATGCAAAAATATCAAGGTGAAAGGTCATTATCTCTTATTTGTTGACTGAAGCCAGGGGCAGACCACATATGACCCCGCGTGACCTCAGAAAATATGCCTAAATAAGGGTATCTTAAAACACTTCTGGTTCGTAAAGGACAACAACACATGCTTCAGGGCAAATTTTGTTAAACTGATCAACTGTACTAGAAATTACCTTGAAATAAAATATTTAAGAAACGTCTATTTTTTCTAACTGATCCAGATGACTACAACTGAAGCTTTTTCTACTATAACATATTTAAGGTTAAAACATGGAACATTCTGAAATGCTATTTAAAGTGGGATTAATCAATAAATCACACACACAAAAAATAATAACTGTGTGCATTGATAGTTTGTATTTTATTTTCAGTGTGGCAATTTTAAAAGACAACTATTATGCATTGTTTGTATTGTTATTGACCTTTAAACATGCTCTTGAGTACCTTTACTTTTGCATTTTATTCATCATTTTAAAACTAAAAAAAATAATAACAAAAAACTATAACTTTGCCACAACCTTGGGAGAACCAGAGTACACAATTTTAATGCAGCTACTAATCATAATGATCATGGTTTGACAGAAACGCACAGAACGAGCCCAAAGATGATTTATAGACTTAAAAACAGCAAAGAATATTCTCGGAGCCACGTCAAAGATTGCAAAAAAAAAGGAGTTTTAAAAGCAATCCCGGTGTTTTGATGAGAGAACAATGTTAGAGCATGGTTCAAAGCTCATAAAACTCAATTTTGGATAATATGTGTCAGTTTTCTGGGACTCCTACAGTGTTTTTCTGCCTCCAGTGGCCACAGCCATTTCAAGTGACATCACACTGTATAGCCCCACCCTGCACTCACAGCTCTATACAGGAAGTTATCAGAGGGTGTAATGAGGAGCGGATTCAGTTGCTCGACCCATTTCCATGCAACTGTCTGTCAAAAGGTGTTCACTGAGTGGCTGTCGTCTCGCCGATCTCGCTCTGAATTTATACGTTGACTTCAGGTTAACTCTGCTGCGCTCCTCGTCCCTTCCGCTAATCTTGCTGCTGATTTGAGTGCAGTGTCAGTCCTCCAGGCTCTGACCAGTTTACCAGCTTTGATTGAAACCTGATTGTGGGCGGAGTTTAGGTGTTTAGTCCCACTTTAATCAATGGTTGTAGGTAAAGTGGCCTTGCACAGAATAAAGGGCAAACACAAAATCAGGAGCATAGCGTCAGGAGCCACTGTTGTAGGCTAGGTTGATCCATTGCATTGATATTAGCATAGCGTAAATTCATAAGGAGAAGGATCCTGTCAATGTTAGTGTTTCAATCCTGTACCAGATTTATATAAACATGATATGACACATTCTTTTTCATGGGGAATTTGAACTTTTGATCAGCCCCCCCCCCCCCCCCCCCCACTCAAAGGGGCTGAGGCAATATAGTATTTGATGTAAATGAAAAAAAAAAAAGTTTGATTTTATTCATAATATCGCACGGAATTATACCGAAAAGTGAACATTTTATTATTTAAAGTAATGGATCAATAAAAAAAAAAAGAAATTTAATGATCAAAAGTCAAAGATTTTGACGGGCCCTGGTGCCACCCTTGGGCTACCCAGAGTGAAAAAGCCTGGATACGCCCCTGTGATTGACGTTATCCACACAATTTTCCTGTAGAAAGATTTTATTCAAAGTGGTAAAGACTGCTAAAATTATTTACCTAGTATTCATGCTATATTGTGTTTTTTCTGCAACAGCAATCAACAATTGGTCATAGCTATTATAAATTAACGACCAACCAAGTTCTGTTTAAGGGTTACTTTATGATTGATTTCATTTGATCCAGGCTCTTACCGCTGGCAAAAGCATTCACACACAGCTGTTATTATCCTACAGTATGTTTTGTTTTTGTGTAGAGAAATAACCAACACCTCATTACAGTCCTAAAAAGGTCAGCCAACGCGCTGCAATTGTGTCGGCGTGACTTAACAATGGCTCTGGGCATTTTAATATCATCCTATTATACAGAACAGGGGACAAACACTGGGTCTGTGTTTAGCTGAAAAACACTGGGAGGGTATTTTAAACCCACAGATGAACCGGAGCGAGCATGACTTATTTATTCCTGTCCCGTAAAAAAAAAACGACGGCAGCTGTTTCCCTGCTGTAAAGTTAAAGCGCTCACACGAAACACTTATGGTATAGATGCTGACTCGCTGAGTAGTATTCACCGAGGCCGAGGCAATGGGAAAGTGGTAATTACCGACGACAGATGACACAATATGGGCCTGCTGCTAAGACAATATACAAGAAATGGGCAGCTAAAGTGACTGTGCTGTTATAACCATCATGGTAAACTGTTTGTGGCCTGACTCCTAGAACTCTTGGCACTGCAGTAATTACTGTCTGTGGCCTTTTGCAGATCCGTCACTTTTTGTGGTTTAAGAGCTTCTGAACCTTGTTATCGCCACATTCTATAGGCTCGCTTTGGAGCTTATAGAATGTGGCGGTCCAAAAGTGCCTCCACTCTAAGTGAACTGTACCGGCCTGTTTTAAGGGGTCAAAAGGGGGTGCGACTGGTACTACCTTTAGAGTGTGCTGGCTCATTTTCAGCAAGATGATTGGACAAGAGAGAACGCAGAGACATATGAAAACAAACGGATAAAAGCAGATATAAATATATGAAAAAAAATATTAGCTGACTTGAACATTTCCAGTGATGATAAGTTTATTTGGTGAGCAGACAGCTTAGTACAACGATAGCACATGTTAGCTTCAGCTGTATTCTGTTTATCGACGCATTTGCATCAAGACCCAAAACATGATATTTACAGAGCACAATGCACTATCCATCCCCAATGCATTTCATAAAGAGATGTGAAAAAGTGGTGTAGATGAGCAGTGAAGTTAAATAAATGCAGAAAAAGCTGATGGAACGGAAGTTGTTTCTTGTTTACTTTAGCTTTACCCTCGTCTCACAGCGCCTCCTGGAATAGCTACATTGTAAATTGTTGAGATTAGCCTTATGAAATGTTAAGTATAATTTAGGTACAATTTAGAATTGTTCTATTAAGAAACATTTGTTATGTTTGGATGACGTCAGCTGCTCATGTAGCAGACCCTTTCGAGCCTGTAGTCTGGGGGAACGTGGCTTATGTGTCCATACCTTAACCCTGGTGCTGTGAGAGTTAAGAAACCTTTTATGGATCAACAACAGACAGACTTTCAAGCCAAATAGTGCTGATTGATTAGCAGTTTGAAATGCTTTACTTTTCAGTTCTTACTTTTTCACCTTGGATTGTCACAAAACACCTGCCTCCATTCTTCTTGACCAACAACAATTTGTATAATTTGAGATGCCCTTCATGTTCTTTCAGCTCTCTCTATTTAAACAGCCTTGGAACTGCAAGAAAAGCTGACAACTTTGTGGTTGGAGTTATCCTTCCTTTTCTGACGTCGCTGCACAAGACGCATTAATACGTCAAAGTGAACCCAACATCAACAACTCCTTCTGTCCATCCGACTGTTTTAAAAACTACTGCTTACAGACAAATTAGCACATCCAAGCCAAAACAAACTCCCTCCATGTTCTTATGTTGTTCCTGGCCAATATTCAATCTTGTCCTGGATTGCAAACTACTTTTTATTCTTTAGTGCGCTGCCAAACTTTCTTGTTTGGCTCAAAATTAAATAAGAGAAAATAATCGAGTTGCCAGTGCTTGTTTACAGTGAAACAGTTGCATTGTTGTTCTTGTGACTGACAATTGTAATCCTAGTGGGGCTATTTTCTTTCCACAGCCACAATTTAATCCCAGAAACGCATGCATATCCCATCTTGGTCGGCCCATCCCTGCTTTAATTAACCTCTTTGCTTCATGTAGAAGTGCATCCAGCCTCCTCAGCCTTTGCCCCCATCTCTCCTCTGGCATCTCTCTAAACGGATCCTTTAGAATCCATGTTGTATACGCGACACTAATACTTTCTGACACATTTGTGCGCTGCCTCTTTATCATTAATAATTATGCAAAAGAGCTGCGTCCTCAGCCAGGCAAAAGAAAGCAATCTAAGTATGCAAATGCTTACGGTCCCGGCGGAGTACAGGCCGATTAGATGCGTGTTGATAAACTTACTTATGATGAGTGACAGAGAGCAGGAATTGGAGCGGCGCTGGTCAGACAGGAGTGAGAGCGCCCCAGCCAAATGCCAGGGGATCTCCAGATGCATGATGGGACGGAGATGAAACGCCGTAAAATGTCATTGTGAAACCGGCGAGCGCATTAATAAGCAAGGAGCAAGATAATGAGAAGAGATGGAAGGCTTAGAGACACATGTTGGTGCCAGCTTCCTCTGAACCGGTCTCTCTGTCAATCATCGGGCTTAAGTCATCTGGTTTTAATGAAATATGGAGCACTTGATATTACATCTGACCTCATCTAAACCATACAGATGGACAGTAGAATGGACGATAGTGGCTTATAACTTGAAGAACATTATTGGTCGTCTTTGATTCCAATACCTCCCATCCAAGCTGAAGACCATTCATTCTACCTTTCCAGTGACATTTTGGAGAAAGGAAATAGAAGTATACTGGTGCACTTTTTCATGCACATATAGGCACCTGAATGGCAAGTTAAGGAGTTGCTACAAGATTACTATGCAGGCTATTACCATTCCAGACAGACCTTTGATCAGCCGGCATAAGTGTAGACAACATTTGCAAATGAAAAGCTACAAGGAATAAAACATCTTCAACCTTAAATCTGTGATGAGGTCTTGATCAGAAGAGGCAAGACAGTTTTTTTCTTGTGAGGATTGTCTTGATTTTTTTTTTTTGCAGAAATAGAAGCTTCTAGGGTGGGCGATATGCCAAAAATGTGTATCACAATTTTCATACCATATGCGTACTTGGTAACCTTATATTACCATAGAGCAATCTTCTGCAAGATAACACTTCACTATGATTGGTTAAATCCAACTGTCACTCACTCACACACTGACGAGGGAGTGTTAGGAGAAAAAGGTCAGAAAAATGTATGTCTTTGAGCATAGAGCTGCATTAAATTGAAAAACACAGAATCCTGCTTTGACAATTTCACCAAAATAGCAGATTATTTTCTTGCCGAGGCCAACAACTGTCAATAAGTGTGGCTTTCACGTTTGTACAGTTTGTGCATCAAACTGAACCACTGAGAAATAGATGCACATTTTGGGTTATAGAAATGGTGAATTCCAGATTGATCTAGGTTACGAACACAAGCCTCGAACCACAAGGTAAATTAATAAAATGCTTTTTTGCGGACATTAGATCATCATTCAATCCCCAGTGCTCAATGTCTCTGGTGTGTTTGTATTGAAAGTGACATAAAAAAAAAAAGCGTGTTCTACGATTCATTCGTTTCCCCAGGATCAGCATTTTGTCAGAACCCTTGAACAGACACTACTGCCGCCAGTGCCAAGTGTAAAGAGTGTTTGTTTTTGAGGAGGATCAAAGGTACGGAGGCCTTGGACAGACATGAGACACACAGCGGCTCTCCAATCTGCTCCCCATTCACTCCTCACAACGACCGCCACAAAAAACAAGAATCCCTCTGGAAGAGACTGGACCACATCCCAGACACTTTCCCCAACTAGCCAACGCTCTAAGTTGTCCCAGCCCAGTCCACTGAGAAGCAGGTAGCATTTCAGACCACAACAGACATTCAATAATATGGACTTTTCTATACAAACGACTCTCAGTATAGCAACAGATGCTCCAATTCAAATGAAGGAACTAACAAAATAAATATGTGTTCTTTTGTATGTCCAGTTTGTATGTGTGCTCAATAAGAAACATAAAAGACAGCAGGGTGGCAGAATGGCTGGCACTCAGCCTCACCGCAAGATAATCCCAAGTTGGATTTTGTGTGAAGATTACATGTTCTTCCCACGCCTGAGTATCCTCCGGGTGTTCTTGTTTTCCTCATGAACCTAAAAGATATATAAGTAATCGTTTTCTGCCAATAATGTCCTGCAGCAGGGCAGTCAGCGCAGATTACGGCTTTTCAGACTTGCTTTTTCTTTCGCTGACATACAATAAGAAGAGACAGTTAATTCTCTTAGAACTGACAGCACAACATCAGGAAGTATTTATACTGATAATGTGGGTTGTTAAAGCATATTTCATATATTTCATTGCTAGGTACTCCATCCTGACAATAAACTTTGCTCAAAATCTGGAGATGGGTCCTTGCTAGATGTTGCTCGAGTAGCAGCGAAGGTTGGATGAAATGCAGAAGACAAATTTGGACACAAGGAGTAGCCAATACCATACCTTACGTCACTATAAAGCTGATACATTGCATTGATATTAGCATAGCGTCAGGAGCCACTGTCGTAGGCTAGGCTGATACATTGCATTGATAGTAGCATAGCGTCAGGAGCCACTGTCGTAGGCTAGGCTGATACATTGCATTGATAGTAGCATAGCGTCAGGAGCCACTGTCGTAGGCTAGGTTGATACATTGCATTGATATTAGCATAGCGTCAGGAGCCACTGTCGTAGGCTAGGTTGATACATTGCATTGATATTAGCATAGCGTCAGGAGCCACTGTCGTAGGCTAGGTTGATACATTGCATTGATATTAGCATAGCGTCAGGAGCCACTGTCGTAGGCTAAGTTGATACATTGCATTGATATTAGCATAGCGTCAGGAGCCACTGTCGTAGGCTAGGCTGATACATTGCATTGATATTAGCATAGCGTCAGGAGCCACTGTCGTAGGCTAGGTTGATACATTGCATTGATATTAGCATAGCGTCAGGAGCCACTGTCGTAGGCTAGGTTGATACATTGCATTGATATTAGCATAGCGTCAGGAGCCACTGTCGTAGGCTAGGTTGATACATTGCATTGATATTAGCATAGCGTCAGGAGCCACTGTCGTAGGCTAGGCTGATACATTGCATTGATATTAGCATAGCGTCAGGAGCCACTGTCGTAGGCTAGGTTGATACATTGCATTGATATTAGCATAGCGTCAGGAGCCACTGTCGTAGGCTAGGCTGATACATTGCATTGATATTAGCATAGCGTCAGGAGCCACTGTCGTAGGCTAGGTTGATACATTGCATTGATATTAGCATAGCGTCAGGAGCCACTGTCGTAGGCTAGGCTGATACATTGCATTGATATTAGCATAGCGTCAGGAGCCACTGTCGTAGGCTAGGTTGATACATTGCATTGATATTAGCATAGCATCAGGAGCCACTGTCGTAGGCTAGGTTGATACGTTGCATTGATATTAGCATATTGATATTGGTCACCTTAACGTGAAGGTTTTGTTGTTTTTTATAATTATAACTTGGTTTGGTTGGATAGAACCTGTGGTAAATATTTGTCATAGTTTCACATCTACCACATGTTGCAGTTCGTGAGGAAAAAAATTTAAACTGAAAGTTCAAATTCACAGGAAGTAGTTATAAAATAAAATTTGTCTACCTATGTCATCAAAGAGCGACATTCTATTGAAAATGCATGGACAATTTACAAGCAATTTCTGACGGTTTAAACAATACATTTACATAAAAAAGTGTATTATTAGGTATTATCAGGTATTATTATCTGTCAAATTAAAACTGTTGTGTAATTTTTATGGATTTTTCATAAAAGGCAAGGCAAGGCAAGGCAAGGCAAGTTTATTTGTAGAGCACATTTCATACACAAGGCAATTCAAAGTGCTTCACACAGCAGGAAAAATGCATTCAAATCACAAAGAAATTACAGAAACAGAAATACAATCAAATTAACTAAATTAAAAATTATCAATCCAACTGATTTTCTAAACTAATAAAATCACAAACAAAAGAGAAGAGTGCAAAGAAAAAACTGTTTCAGTCATATGCGCAGCTAAACAAAACTGTTTTTAGCTTAGATTTGAACATTGTCAGAGTAGAAGCTTGTCTCACATCTTCAGGAAGACTGTTCCAGATTTTAGCTGCATAAAACTGAAACACAGATTCCCCATGTTTAGTTCTGACTCTGGGCACCAGCAGGAGGCCGGTCCCTGAGGTCCTCAGAGTCCGAGATGGTTCATATGGCACTAACATATCCAATATGTACTTTGGTGCTAGGCCATGGAGAGACTTGTACACAAGCAGAGCTGCTTTAAAGTCTATTCTCTGAGCCACAGGAGCCAGTGCAGAGACCTGAGAACAGGACTAATGTGATCATACTTCCTGGTTCTAGTCAGGACCCGAGCAGCAGCGTTCTGGATGTACTGCAGCTGTTTTACAACTCGTTACAGTAGTCTAATCTACTGGAGACAAACGCATGGATAAGTCTCTCTAAATCTGGTTTTGACACTATATTTTTGATTTTGGCAATGTTTTTTAGATGGTAAAAAGCTGCTGATGTTATTGATTTGATGTGGCGGTTAAAGTTCAAGTCTGAGTCCATTATTACCCCCAGATTTCTAATTTGGTTTGTAGGTTTTAGAGCGAGACTCTGGAGGTGACCGCTAACACTTTCTCTTTGTTTCTGTGGGCCAAAAACGATTATTTCAGTCTTGTCTGAGTTCAGCTGGAGAAAGTTGTTTTGCATCCACAAACTGATCTGTTGGATGCAGTGACAGAGTGAATCCAGTGGTCCACATTCACCTGCCGATAGTGAAACATAGATCTGAGTGTCGTCTGCATAATTGTGATAGGACACATTTTCACTGCGTATCAACTGACCTAACGGCAGCATGTAGAGATTGAACAGAAGGGGACCCAGGACTGACCCTTGGGGCACTCCACAGGTCAGGGTCATGTGGTCTGAGACACAGCTACCAATTTCAACAAAGTACTTCCTGTCTTCCAGATAGGACGTTAACCAGTTTAGGGCAGTGCCAGTGATGCCCACCCAGTCCTCTAGTCTCTGTAAGAGGATCCCATGATCGACAGTGTCAAAAGCAGCACTCAGATCTAACAGAATTAAGACTGAGGCTTTGCCCGTGTCAGTGTTCAGGCGGATGTCATTTGTCACCTTGACAAGAGCAGTCTCAGTGCTGTGATGAGGTCTAAAACCTGAAGCTTCAGTTGTAGTCATCTGGACTCAGTTTGAAAAAATAGACGTTTCGACTCTCATCCAAGAGTCATTGTCAATAAAAGAATTTAGATCGAGAACAGTTCTCGATCTAAATTCTTTTATTGACAATGACTCTTGGATGAGAGTCGAAACGTCTATTTTTTCAAACTGAGTCCAGATGACTACAACTGAAGCTTTTTCTACTATGGAACACGCCTGGACGAATGAGGGATTACACCGACGTCTAAAACCTGACTGAAAAACATCAAATGAGTTGTTTATTGAGAGGAAATCTGTGAGTGATAAAAGTGGGTTGGTACCAACCCATTGACCACATTTAGAAGAGGTCAAAGCCTTGTTAAAAGCTGTTGAGTGTGTAAACATTTTGATGTTTTATTTTAGGTAACAATTAGCATGTAAACTGTCATTTTTGTGTTAAAGACTACCTGACTTTAACTTGAGATTTCTGATCTTGTGTGCTTCTTGTATAAGTGTCTAGTGACCACTGAACATTCACTTTTACTAACAAGAAGAGCAGATAAATGTTGTATATACTTTAATACAGGGTTTGACGTCACCATTCATTTGCATACGAAGGACACGTTCGATTTGGCACAAGTTCGGGTAGCATAGGCTTACCAAATGGGCCTAATGTCCTGGCTGCAGCTTATCATGTCCAACCAGGAAGTAAAACTTTACCGAAATGGAAAAGTATATAACATATTTAGAAAAAACCTTTAATCTTTTCTTAAAACGTTAGCTACGGGCTGATAGTTTTGTAATAGAGAGCCTAAAAGTAGTTTGTCTATTCGAGTACATTTGACACTACATCAACCACAAAACTCGCTAATCTTCTTGTCTTATCTCATGTTATTCCTGGTTCTTGCCATGTTTGTATTCAAGTCTTCAAAGGGAGGCTCACCAAAGCGGAGCTGTTGACTGGCCTGGTAGAGCATGGTTTCATTGAATGGCCTGAATTAACAAGTGTGTCAAGAGGAAAGCCGTGCCAAGAGTGCGCACAATAAAGCGCGGGGAGATCATCAAAGAGCGGGCAAAGCTGGAGACGGGCTGGTCCGTGTGGGAAGGCCTTTGAGTTTTGGCTAGTCCCTGTAGTCGTCTGTGGAACCTGACCAGAGCCTGTTTAATCTGCTTGTTTCAGGGTTGAATAATTCATTGGCAAAGGTCTCTCGTTAGATGTCTCCTTCTCGTTTCATGCCTGCGACTTTCCTTTAGTGTCACTTTTGATTTCGCTGCTTATTCCGGAACTCCTATCTGCAGGTGTGGGAGTGTTTTAGTGGAATCATGATTGCTACACAGACGTTTGCCTACTTTGTACCCATTTATAGCTCATGACACTGATTTCTGCCAACTCAGTCCAAAAGTTACACAAGTACAAGCAGTAATTTAGAAACGTCTAAATTAAAAATCACTTCGAGTTAAACCAGGCATCCAAAAGGAAAGGCCTAGTATGTAATTTAGGCACTTTTTGAGAGCGCACTGATCCTCACAAATAGGAGCTGACAGGATATCACATGCTATTGTTGTAGCTCATACCTCAGGAAGCAATTATGAATATATTTTTCTAATAAATTTATACCCATCAGATGATAAGCAATTAAACATGCGTGATTACGGTTTCCATACAGTAATTTCTAAGCTGATTAGGTCTGTGTGCTTTACAACCTGAATAGCAGAATATTAATAGGACTTTGGTTTGGTGCTGCTGGTTAGCGGTGGCAGCTCATCAGTGAATCATATGTAAATGAGGTCTCTGGAAGTGCATGAAGTCTCATTCCCAGCTATTAAAACTGTCAGGAGGAGGAGACGCACACGCACATCCGCACAGGGTATTAAAGATTCTCCATTCGTGCCATGTATTCAGGTTTGTTCTGCTTCTCTGCAAACAGAATGACTTCTAATTTTTTTTTTTTTTTTTTTTTTTTACAATTCAAATTCTGTACCTCATTTCAAAACCAAAATGTGAATTAAACCGTTATCATTTCCTATACATGTCGATCTCATTACTGTTTTTAATGAGGCTGTCTTTACGACTCTGAGATGTGAGTAACGGATATGCTAATTATTCATTAATCATGTACTGTTATAGCGCATATCATGGTGTAAAATATATTATCAGTTTATAGCTCGAAGAAAACAAACAATTTATGTTTTAGCAAATACGATCAGTTGATGGGGCAATTAAGAGTGACCTGTGCTGTTGATTGCTAACAAGTAACACAGAAAAGGCCTGTACTTGATGATAATGTATATTCTTAAGATGAATGCCCTGCAGTGTATTATAAATGCTGATGAACTGAGGTAAAAAATGCGACTGTTGCGTATGGAGAAGAAGGACACCAGTTTTCATCCCAGAATCAGCCAAAAAACGACTGCCTGAAACTACCCCAGACAAGGTGCATTATCAAGAGAGGGGAAAAAGCAGGACGTGGGCGGAGATTGAAGTGAACCATGTGGAAACAACTGCACGAGAGTATCCTGGGCAGTTTGTCTCGGAGCAGAAGAAAGTGGGTTAACAATTCAAACTAAAACAAGTTCCTGACCCATGGTTCAAACACACAAAGACACAATGTTATTCCAGTTTCTTCAGACCTCAGTAAGGAAACCAACAGGGAATCCTCCTTTTTATCTGAACCACAAACCCGACAAGAATGAGTGCACCACGGGAGATCGGGGTTATTGTTCCTGATTCATTTATTATCAATCTTAATATTATTCACACAAAATATATTGAGTCTCTCCGTATACATCTCATAGCACTATAGATAGAGGGATTTATGATGTCGTCCATTGTCCTTAGATGAAGAGAAGATCTGTCACATATCACAATAGAGCAGAGATGGATGAACAGTTCTTACAGTACAAGTCTGTTTTAAGCACATCATTGTTTTACTACTGCAAGATGACATAGATCTAAATATATTCTCTATTACACTCAAGGTTAACAAAGGTGAGACAAATTATTCAAGCATTGGAAAATAAAATAGAAGTGATATGCGGTAATCAATGTACATAATACACCCAAGTCAACAGGATGCTGATCAGAGTCCGCTTAGATACAGAGGGAAACTTCATTGTATGACCAATTCAAACATGAATCCATTTATTAAGAATATATACAACAAGGACTACATTTCATCCAGTTCGAACTCGTCACTGTAAAGTTTAGTGGTCATCAGTATTTTATAGGGTAAATATTTGGCAGAAGAACTTTAGACTGGACATCACATCAGTGGGACTATAGGGGGTTTGTTTATCACATTAAATATCACTGTCAAAATATCGACAAGAGACACATTTTCACCAAGCACTGCCAAACCGTTTTTATATTTGCTAGCCTATTTTCTTTTTTTTTTAATTTTCTTTTTTTTACTGCTAATACTACATAATTAGTATAGTATAGTGTTTTTACAATTAAACCCATTTTTCTCTTATTTTCTCTTAAATTAACGATTTGGAGCATTTAGTAAAACAGAGACATCACCATTGCAGTATTTATCATTTTAACTTGGTGAAAAGGTGTCTTACAAATCTCAAAGTACAAATGCCAATCTTTGTCAACACGTCGACAGTCTCACATTTGCAAACGTGGCTCCAGTGGTGAAAAACCTGGCACGACATTCAGAAGTATACAGCTATAGAGTATATAGATAGAGATGGAAAAAGGAAGGAGGTGTCAGCCTTGAGTGGGCAGAGGAAGCAGTGCTCAGTGAGCCAGGAGAAACGGGAAGAGCTGAGAAGAGAGAGGGAGAGGGAGAGAGGGCGAGAGAGAGAGGAGGGAGAGAGAGAGAGAGGAGAGGAGTGGGGTGTGGGAGGGGTTGTGTGTGGGGGTCTTCACTGGGGAAGCGCTTTCAGGATGGCATTCACCTCCTCTGCCACGGCTGTCAGGGCAAACTCAAACTGCTCCTGCAAGAGAGAGAAAATAGAAGCAAGTTTTTAGCTCCTGTTTGCATTTCAGTGTGTGAGAATGATTGGCACTTGTATTTTTTTCTCCTCTTTTTGCTGTTCCTCTATGACTGACCACCGCGTTTCTGGACACCTGTTAAAAGGCAGGCCACTTCTGGACCAGAAAATGTATCCTCCTCATCGCTCATCGATGCGTCCAGGTGTGTCTTAAAATGGACACTCTTTGAGTTTTTTTCTCAGGTGTGTGTGTGTGTGTGTGCATTTGTTGGTGAATATGACTCAGAGTTGTCCCTTTGGAGTGTGGAAGAGGGCTGATTGATGTGTGCCCCCCGGACCTACTGTTTTTGTATTCCTCTCCCTGGGCTGCAGGCCATAGGGTCCACTCACATAGAAAAAGCTATGTAGGAGTTGGGAGGGAACAATCTTCAGATGTGTCAACACACAGCGCTGCCATGGTCTGGCCTGAGGATAGGCCAAATCAATAGCAGCAAGTCACCCGTGGCTGCGCTTTGAGATTATCACGAGTGTTTGCTATTTCTGATGGTGCGAGAATATATAAGTGCACCTGTCTATAGCTGCTGTATATCTTAAGCCCAGATTTGAAAAGATACTTTGAAAAGCCTTCAGGGCACCGAGCACAGTTTTCCATTCAACCACTAGGGGGAGATCAATGTCTGTCCACTTGATCACAGACAAATGTTCAGTGAGGAGGAAAAATGGCTAGACATGCTGTAATTACTGCGTGTTGACGCCTGTCAAAGAGGTAGCCAAAACGAAGGCAAATCAATGTTTATTTTCTTCAAGCCCCATCCAAAAATAAAGTGGCAACATCATAAAGGAAAGAAAGGATAATTGGCAGCCCAATCCTTGAAATCTAACTCGGAATTTCATTGCTCATTACAAGCTAATTTCTGTGTAGACCCAGCAAGAAGTCCCGAAGTGGAATCAACAGTATTCCAATATAATTTCACTTAGACATGTCAGAGGGAATGAGCCTGAGTGATTGTGTGCATTTTTACAACACATGTACCGAGCTGTAAAAGCAGCTCTAATGAACGTTTGAGAAACAGTGCAGTCTGTTTGCACCGCCATAAATATGATCACCCACTGCTGCGGCAGGCCGCTTTATTATTATTGTTATTATTCCTCCCCATTATAAAGGAGAAACAAAAGAGGCTTGTGGCTGTTTGTATTATAGCCTGAAATGTTTGGAACATGCAGTACCATTTTCCAAAATGGTGGAGGTGGAGAAGGCCTACTGTGAAATGACGGTGAGGCGGAGGCTTTAAAATAGCGGCGCTGATGGGTCTAATATTAACTCTGGTGTTTCAATCAAACTTATCAAAGTTCACTGGCTTTTTCAAAACTTTACACTGGCTGGAGGATCGTGAGCCCACACAGAAGAATGAATATTTGAATATAATTCCAAAGTAATAAAAGAGAATTCATATATAAAATTGAAATATAAAATTGAAAATCAAGACTCCAGGAGCCAGCAGGAAATTTACTTTTTTCTTGTAAAGAAGAAAACAAATCATGGTAGTTATTAAGGTTAAATATAAATGTAATATTTGAAACAGTCCCAGAGCAGAGATAGATGTGCAGCCTTGAGTTATATTAACCACATCATTTCCCCTTATTCTGCACACATGAAGTCCACAATTGTCTGTTTGAATGGCCAGGACCCCTGCCCCCCCATCCCTTTCTCTTCACACCCCCCTGAACACTCCAGCTCAAAGCCCAGGACCTTACCTTTGTCTGGACCATGCCAGCTCTCTGGTCTCTCAAGTGCTCCAGGGTAGCGGCAATATCAATCTCTTTAGCACCTGCAACACACCAAAAATTGGAGTGAGTTCAAAGCGGGCCGAGTAATCCTGCTCACATCTGTCAATCTCTCTTTATGCTGCACTCCCTTTGGACCAATGCAGCCATTGAAAATTATTACATTCATCCCTCGAAAGACTTGGACCCGAGCCATGTTTGTGCTTCAAATAAAATATGCACAAGTATCTTGGTTTGACAAATATAGACAGAATCGAATGCAACAATCTAACTTCTTTTGCATGTATGTGAGCTAATGTTCCACAAACTCTAATTAAAATGATTTATAGCTTTCCCAGCAGCCTGGCTCATGCAACAGTTACTGGACTTCTACAATCATAAGCTGCTCTTGATTTAAACCCATTGTAGATCTGCAAATGTGTGATGTTAATCTGCAAATCTCACTCTCCTTTCAGATTTATGGATTTCACACGGGCTGTCGGGTTTAGTTTGAGAAAAAGGGAGGGGAAAGGAGAGTAAAGAGCTCCTGAGATGTTTTGAAAGCCAGTGAAAATGCAACGTCTGTGAGAGCGCCAGAAAAAAGGAGGGATTTAATGCAGCTGGACCAGTACTCCAAAGTGCTTCAGCGCTCCAACTGGACTTTCATGTCTAAGAAGGGCTAGATTCCAAATTTAAGCTGAGGAGAGGCTCTCGGACCAAGGGAGAAACTTTGAGAGAACACGATTATGTTCATTTCTTACGAGCGGCTCACAAAAGGTTACAAAAGAAAGGAGTTTTGAGTCTTTTCACTCGGTCAGTGTCCAATTCGATTCTGAAATCCAGTCGTATGGGTCAGCCCTATTACTGCCTTGCACACTCAACTGTCAGCTCTGAAGGACTGCGGGTGCACCAGGAGGAGGGGTGCACACACACAGAGACAGGGGCAAAGGTGAGAGGTTGAAGGGTAAAGGGCAGAGGGCGAGCTAAGCCATATAGAGGTTTAGGGTGATGAGGGGAGCAGCTTCCAATAACAATAAGCAGAGATAAGTCAGATTAGGTGCCACTAGAGCCTGGTGAATTTTCATTTTGAATATTTAAATAAAAAAGAAACGCAACCATTGTTTACCCTGCACCTGCTCACACTGTGGGGACATTTATTTACAATTTTAAAGGGGAATCGTTACGCAAAATACAGTTTTATGAGCTTTTAATCATTTTACAACAATGTTTCCTCATCGTTAGTGTCCTAAAAGTTGTCTTCTGATTGATTCCTGCCCTGCATGTTTAATTAATCTTGTATTGTCCTTAAACTGAAGCTTGAGTACTAAGAAAATCCTTGTCTTCACCTTCCCCCTACTCCCGTCCACTTCCTTGTACTTAGTTGCAATTATTTGAAAAATGAAGACTCCAAGTGACACATGTAGGGTTCTAAAATGTCATGTAGCCACAAAATAAATGACACGGTGAAATGTCACAGATCACTTCTGCAGTTTTGAACAGGAACTTAATGAACCAGTTTCTATTACTATGTCGTTTTAGATCAATGTTTCGGTTTGAATGAACAAATGTTAAATGATTACCTACTTATGTTATAGTTCAATGCTATGTACTGGGAAAAAAATCGTTTTTATGTGACAGTGTTTAAATGATACACAGTTTGTAAAACAAAAATCAAAATTAATAATAAAATAAGACACAATGACATGTAGCGGAGTAGTTATTAAATATTAAGTCTTGATTTTGGAGCGAAGAGCACCTGCACAACATTTCTCTTTAAACATTTCATCTCCATGCATACGCTGTCTAAATTCACACTGCCATTGTGATGCAGGTCAACACAGTGTGACCGCAGCCTAAAAGATAATTACTAATGTGGGCTCCCTATTTCTCCAGCATTCCCACTTTGCTTTGGACTCTTTGTTCTACTGTGCGCGCTCCCTCCCTCCTCCTGTCTATCCAGGCCTCACAGAAGTCACCCTCTAATGCATCTCCAAGACACTCACACAAGGAAAATGAGCAGCTTTAGCGTTGCCAGGGAAACACTTTGAGACGAGCAGAAAGAGAGAAAAGAAAGTCATTGATCGTTACCTTTCGCCATCTTATTGAGGACCATGTCAATCAGGATGTAGGTCCCAGTCCTGCCCGCGCCATCGCTGCGAGAGCAGAGAGAGGAGGTGATTAGAGAGGCAGAGGAGAGCCACCGCCGCTTTAATCTAAGAGTGTTTTTCTTATAAGGAAACCAGTTGCTCATTTACATGTGCATCTGCCGGGAGACTGTGAAGTAGGCAGTAGATTTAAACACAAATTAGTCTTATGCAGAGCGACACACACGGCTACGGCTCCATCTGCTTAAAAGCTTGATATTACAGATAATATGGAACAGGCAAGACACTGAAATCAGTATTAATCCCCAATATTTCTGTGAAAATAACATGTCTGAATATTTGATGTTCCAATAAAAGTGATTATGTTAAACCTTTGCACACGAGCTCATGTGTGGTCTGTTAGTGAAGGGAATGGCTTGTGGGGCACACTGGGGACAAAGGCTTTTAAATGCATGCACCTCAGGAGCAGAGGAGAGGGTGAGAGGCCAGGGGCGGTTCCACGGCAGCTTTTGGAGAGCCTTGCTTTTCCATTACTCCAGAGATAGTCTTATGAAAAGCCTCCCTTTGTGCCTGCCGGCCATTCAACGGCTCTGCATGTTAATTGCGAACAAGGCATGCACATCTCTCTAATAAAGGCGAGGCCAATAAAACAGGAGAGCGGCTTGAGCACCACAGCTTCATTAATCCACTGCTAGACACTCGGGCCGCACATCTCCCTCGGAGGGCCACCGCCGAGCCTGGCCCCACGCATGACTTAACAGGATGTGACTATTAAAAGTGGCTAGACAGATACTTGGTGTTTAATGCAAACCAATCACAGTCGCCGAACTAACTCAGCCAAATGGGAAATGGAAAGGTTTTGGGTGAGTGTCTGCAGAACATTTCCATAAGGACAGAACCAGAGGAGTAAACAGCAGCTCCACTGGAGCCATACTGAGTAAATGGGCTCAGCGCTTTAAGTCAACACACAGACCAAGACAAACACTTTTCACCTCAGTGCAGTGGGGTCAGCCACTGGCACTGCTTCACACACTTATACTTGCCTGCAGTGGACAATTATTGGACAAGATCGGCCCCGGTAGCACTTGTTAACCTTTCTGAAATAAAAAACAGAGAAAATTCAATGTTATTGCAAGCTTGATTGCAAACCATCCTAAGTGAATCAGCTGATAAATCATATTGTGAAGCAAAGATCGATCGTTCCTGCTGATGATAACAGTGACAATTAAACCAAATATGTCTCACATGGGATGTCTCCTCTGCGGCCTGTGTAAAATTAATGGCTGCAATAATCAAAAGATTGAACACAATCATGAGTGATGCGCTCCGCTGTCAATCAATCACTTTCATTACAACAGGAGAGAGAGAGATCCATGTTGGAGCACGTAAATAAACTGAGCATCGTTCAAACAGAGTATTTGTGACATGTGGCGGTGTGATGTTGTGATCGTCGTCCGCCGACGCATTAACCACGGCCAATTATGAATGTTTTACACCACAGGCGCGGTGAAGGTCCAGCCAGCCTTTTCACACCCCGCTGTTGCCATGGAAACTACTGACTACACTGGGAGCTCCCCACATCCTTCCACATCCACAGTTTTCACCTATCAATGTAGAAACAGCTAAATATTTCATCATAGAACTACTCTAGGTTCTGTTTTTCAAAATAACTGACAGCTACGTGGCACACGGCAAAGGCAAATCCAGTGTAATTACACGCTGGAGTCAGTGCATTTGGCACTAGACGTATCAAAATGTTATTTATTTAATGGTGAGGTTATTTTTGTTGAAAATGTATTTAATGACCCAATTCACATCAGCTACGGATTTCGTTCCTTGTTGAATTAGTTGCAGTAGAAATCAAAAAGAGTTTAATTTAAATTCACAATGTTATAAATTAATTATTTTATGCTAATCACTTTAGTGGTGCTAAAAACTGACATTTTAAAATCATCATGATCAACAACAACAAAAACAACAACAACAGCAGCAAAACCACAGAAAGAAAAACAGAACACTATTGTCCATCATTCAATGTTGATAACACAGTAAAAATATTTATCAAGACTTCAAACCACACGTTTCATCCATCTAACAGAATTTGAGGGATAAGAAAGCTTTCCTTTTCATTAGTAGCATTTCCCGAGCAGACACGGGGCTGCAGTTGGCGTGTCCATGCAAGCCAGAGGAAGGAGCAGCAGAGGAGCAGGAGAAAGGGGGGGAGTGAGACAGTTTGTGCACAGGCCTGGCTGAGGAGACGCAGTTTCCAATGATCACTTTTGTGACTATGCAACTGGGCTCATATTACTAGCTGCAACATCACAAAAATGACACTGGCAACCGCAACGCACCAAGGTGCCCGAAACCATGACACCACGTCTGTAGAATGTGCGAGCGTTTAGTCCTTTAAAATGCTCACGGTGATGAGAGAGCTTCGAAATTAGATCTCGACAATACGAATTGATGGTAAATTAACATAACTGACATCTTCGTTTCTTTGACATGATCGCGCTGTTCTTTAGTCTCATTTGCATTGCAGGGACAGACTTCCATCCCCAAACAACTGCATATATTCTCATTTGGAGGGTTTTTCCTACCCTGCCTGGCTGTTCCCTAGAGGTTGGTTGTTTCTCCTGCACCAAAGCACATCACATGAAGACAGCGAGAGTTCAGTCACTACCTTCCCCCTCTCTGTGATTTTAGAAAGACAGCTCTCGTTTAATTGGGTGTTTCAATTTGCTTTTTTTCATTTCTTTTCTTCCCAAGCCAAGCCAGGCAGTGCGGGGCTGTTAATTTGCTGCATCACATGTGTTGGAGGGAGGTGAGGGAAACGGGCCCAGGATGAAAAGAATAGCAAGGAAACATACTCTTTTAGAACAGGCATTCTTCAGGGCAACCAAGAGGCAAGAGGGGGCAAAAGGACCACAGATTTGGCAGATTTTTTAGGAAAGAAGTCATTGAGAACAGACAAAGGATGAACACTTTGATTTGGCCAGTCACAATAATTAATAAATTAAAAAAAAGATTGTTTTTGGAGCTTTGTAATTTTATTTGATTGTTTTTAAGACAATAGGTTGTTTTTACCTTGACATGTTCCGGTGAACAGCCTCAAACAAACTGACAACAACCTATTTTGTCAAAACAAAACAAAAGTCTTTAAAAAGACATGATGACTTGCATTAACGGGTATACTTATGTATCTTTTCACATTATTGGGCAACTTCTTATTAACCAACAATTTCTTAACTGCAGTATGATAGTATGAAAACCGTAGATGGTGGAATAACAGGACTAATTAAAGATACTATCAAATTGCGGTTTAAGCTTTAACTACATATTATATTAAAAAGTTGTATCATCAATGTGAAAAAATCAATATCATCAATATTTTTTTCCCATCACATTATTTTCTGCATATCATAATTCAAACGGTGTTATTGTGACAGGCCTACATTAGCAGTTTGAAATATGAGGGGTTTCCGAGGTCAGTATGGAGGGGCGCGGACGTTACCTGCGGAAGTCCAGGAGGGTGCGGGCCGAGGTGGGGATGCCGCGGTCACTCCAGGACAGGTAGTGGAACTGGGTGACTGTGCGGGTCTCGTTGTTCTGGAGGTTTTTCAAGTAGAAGCTGCGCACCAGGAAGTCGTCACACCAGATGTGTTCAGACACCAAGTTCACCTGGGACAAAAAGGATCGGAGCCAAGTCATAAATTGCACAATATCTGAATGCGCAATACAATATTTAGTAGGATTGATCACACACAGAACACATAAACTGAAAAGACAAGACATATAAATATAGTCTTAAATGTGTAGTCCGGCATATTTCTCCCAATTAGTCCAAGGTTTGTTACTGTGAGATTGATTTTATCTTTGGTTCAGCTTGTGTCATCCATTTCTTTGTAATGGCCTTCTTCCCTGCTGCCATAAGCATGCTCCAATTATTGTGTCCATGGAAGGAGTTTTGAAGACCTAACTCCAGACCTTGAACAAGGTTTTGTTAGGATTTCTAAAATTTCTACGGAGGATTAGATGTAGGCATTTGTAGGTAGTTTAAAAAGCTTTAAGGCACGTTTATGGCTCTTTAAAATAAGTACTTGAGTCAGATGTCCTCAATGCAAGGTTAATCTCATTCATATCCCCAAATTTAAATAACAATGGCATTTTGGTGTTACCTCATAGATATGGTAGACATCCGACCCCTCATCTGGCCAGTAGTGGTGACACTGCTTCACTCCATTCTCCGACAGAGGGGTCAACATGACGATGACCACACAGCCGCTCTCCCACACCATCTACAGATACAGAAAAAGCATGATGTCACAATTACAATTCCTCTTTACTATGCATATCTATGGCAGCACTCTGTGGCATAGCTGAACTCTGTCGCGGATTGCACCGTATTGCACATTAGCATTACTGACAGCTTTGTATTAAACTGAAATTGATTTCTTAATCCGGGTCCAGGAAGTATGAATAAATGTCATCTCTCGGCGTGTGACAAATGATACATGTTGGCTGGAGCAGCGGGGGGGATTTCGTGGGTCGTGTATGTTGGCTGTAACCCTTTACAAAGCTCCATTTCATCTTATCACAATCTTAACATGTCCTTGGGATCAAAATACAGGCCCAGAGCAGCTATTAGCAAAATGAGCTGGAAATGCTGTTTTTTATGATTGCAATAAAACCCACAACGGCCTTGAATATACACTAATCACAAGCTCCCCTGATCCGGCCCGGTGGACACATTAGGTACCAACTGTGCCAGGATGTGATGACATTAGGCAAGGTGATGATAATGTCCTGCACCGTTTAGTTTGGCAAGATTTGGCAAATATTTGGAGAGGTTTAGGAACATCTTTTTCCCTTCTTGCATGAGTGGAGAGCCCGGTCATTTTGGGCAATCAAAGTAAACAGAACAAAATGGGAAAAGGTTGTAGAAAGGTATGAAAATGCTGTCAAGTCAGAGGTTTAACGGATGCAACGTGTAGTTATTTTATTTACTTATACATTTTAAAAGTTATTGTTTTGAGTGGTAAAAAGTGATTTATTATGACTATCATATCATATCATAATAACTCTAAATCTACCTAATTCAGTAAGAGCATTTACCCCAGAACTTGCACTACAGCTTTTTTCAAAATCCGTGCTTGACATGTTTTAATATTACTCAAAGTTTCTGTACTGTGAACTCTTGCTGACTGGCCTGATTTCCTTTTTTCTTTTTTTTCCGGGTGGTGGAAATGAGGGCCTCCAGAGGTACAAGTGAGGAGAGGAGCGGAGGATTAGCCTTTCAGACTGCTGCCTTGTGCCGGGCTGGATTAGATAGGACATAGCAGGGAGATTTGCCTCCTGCATGGTCCATTTGCATGAGACTGCCAGTGTCTCCACCTTTTTGTTTACTTTTAATAAGGGAAAGAGTGTGTTGTTTTCCTTGCCACAATCCAACCACAACTGAATAATGAATGGCTTTTGCTTAGTCAGGTGTTCAGCATGTCAGCATGTCAATCCACATCTAATTTCCCCATTATTTTTCACTTAATAGACAAGAGTTTGGAGCTGAATTTGCGGGCTAAACCGCTCATTTCATTGGGATAATGCATTTTGTTCACCTGGCATGGAAAGAACTGTCAGCCAAATAAACAAAAGTGATAATTATCAGCTGTGTTGTTGGAGGCACTTATAAATTTACTAATTAAACCAATTCCATTTGGTTCCAATTGAAGCCACTGCAGTCAATTAAGGCCACACACCTGAAACAATGACTTTGTATGTAAATGAATTGGATTTTGCAGCTGCGACGGCTTTATCTTTAGAAGGTAATTTAAAAAGAAACAAGCAAGAGGCCATTTTGATGTGTATTTATAACGTCCTTGTAAACTAGCTGACAGAGTTACCAGTGTTGCTTATGTAAATATTTGCACGTATATAGACAATAACCTCTGAAAGTGGTTTCCAAAAAAGAATCATGATTTTATTTATTTTTGTTGCAAAAATAAACATGCTATTGCCACCGGGCATCACAGATTAAACGTTTTTGGAGAACTGGAAGTGTGGTTTATTTATTTTTACCTCGCCTCTGTCCAAACATCTGAATCTTGGTGTTGTAAACGGTAATATATTCCAACATTTGCACACAAGTCTGAGCACTTCCACTGACACAAAGCAGTGTGATTGTAACATGATTTGATGCAGTACGGGACCAGCAGCTGTGCCACGATTTATGCCCCTCACTCCTAAACCCCGGTCACGCTGGCCCAGTAACTTCACCATATGGAGGTGATGGGCCCACTAATGACTACAGCTCTGTCCTATTAACATATGAGAATGCCATTTAGCCACGATGCATCATTTAAGGCATACATCTGAACCAAGTGGACCTGCTTTACCCTACATGCTCTGATTATTGATAGGGGAATCTGATATTTATGGACAAGAAGGAAATGCTGAAGGCACCAGAAAACATGCTACTATGTGCTAGCTTACATAAATATTCGCCTCCGTTGTATCAATGAAATTTCCCCATGTGTGGACAATAAAGGATTATCTTATCTTATCTTAATGGTGAAAAATAGTGCATAGGCAAGAACATTGTTGAATAAGTTTTAGTCTTAGCTCATTTCTACATTGGAGAGTAATTTACAATGTGAACATTTTATTTATAATCAATGTACAGTTAATTCTTTGGCTTTGGGGATTAGATACATGTACTTTTAAAAGACCGTTATTGGTTTGAGTGGAATTGCAAGGTTTTAGACGGCATTACAACATTCTATAAGCATTAATGGGTGTTAGTGTGCTAACTATTGCTAATATACAGACTTATATAGTAAAATAGCGAGTTCAAAGGTGTAGTAGCTTCTCTTACCCTCTTACCCTAGTATGACACAATCAAATTCTACGTAAACAACTACTTTGCAAAGTATAGTGGATGTATTTGCAGGTGTAATCGCAGTATCACACCTGTTAGTAGCTGCAGTAGAGTATCTTTATTTTTTCTTTTACCTAAGACAAAATGTTCCTCCTAATTTTCCTTCAACTTAATAATAGTAATTTTATTTTGAAGTAGTTCCTTTCCACGGGCACAAACTGTATGAGCCTTTCTTCTTCCTCTGTTTGTCAGAGGAGCACATTCAAAACTTCAAAGACCATCAGTCATAAAAAACACATGGACCTGGAGTATAGCGCAGCTCTTGTGTGCTAGTCTTCTTTTCTTCTCGTTTTTTTAAAAAAAAATTTTTTTAACCAAGCTGCTTTAAAACGCTGTGAGATGAAAGCGTCTGTGAATAGAGATGCTTGGTTCTTACCTGCCAGAAGTCCGCCACGGTGGAGGCGAGTGGGCCCTGCGAGGCGATGTAAGTGGGGTTGCGGGGGTCATGGTCCATCTGGGAGAGAGGGGCAGAGTGTGAGCTGGTGTAGGGGCAGCTGAAAACACACTGTCTGGGTAAGACTTCCATCAAAGGCTCCATCTGGATAGAGCTGTGCATCTCCTGGGAACCACAACGCTGCCTCTCTACGTTGCAGCACTCCCAATCTTACCCATTCAGCCTCCTTCCACCTACTACATTTCTATAACCCCCAAGATATGTCCGTTTATTAAAAAGGCTGTGATTAAAAAAAATTAAAATGCAAAGGAGGCCGCGGGCTATTGTTAGTAAACGCTGAATGTCACACAGGCATGAAGTAGATGTCGAACACAAATCTGAAGGATGTGCTTTGTATGCCTGTCAGCTCATGCCGTGTTTGGAAAAGGAATTTCAAACACTCGTACTGTTTTGCATAGAAACACTAACTTAGCCTTGCATGGGGGCATAATTGCACTCTGGGTCAACACAAGCGAAAATAAAGATCCAGTGTTTATGAGCGATTTTACAAAGTCCTCAGTTTTCGTGATCAGATGTAAGTTTCACATCTAACAAAACATCATTCATTGAGATTTGTGGACGGGTTTTTATAGAGTACTTTTAGCTTGAAATTTACTGTATTGTATGATTGGTAATGTCCAAGGTTTCATAAATTACTTATAATAAAATATGGGCATCAGCACAGACTGACTTAATTTAAAGAGGCTTTCAGACTGCCTAAAAGTAGTTAGTAGGGAATTGGGAATAAAATCTACTTTGTCCGACTAGCATTTTCATTGCATTTAGTTTAGTAGTTTAGGCTTTGAAATGAGGAATCTGCTCAAATTGACCTTTATAAACAGCATTATCTTAGACTGAAATATGAACTGGTAAACTAATAAAATAATAATATACATAAACAACAGTACAAGCTGGGTTTAATACATAAGAAAGACAAGGATATTTTTCATTTTTAGAGGAAGTTATGTTGCTACCACTGGTTTAATGTTACCACTAAATTAATTTATTTTGTTTTGTGTATTTAACTGACTGTGATTGCATTATAAAAACCCAGTAATTGTACTTGTTTTATAAAAAAGTGTAGCCCTTTCTTACCAAAGCCTGCTCTTTCTGAAACCTTAACTAACGACCACCCCATCCCCATTGTTCATATTCTGACGTGGAGTGTGAGAGCCCGAAGGCGTGACATAATGACACACATAGGGGACCTGATTTGAGGGATGTGATTGAGATTTGATTGAGTAGGTGTTTCTCTGTGATACAGCCCTCCCCCATTCTCTCACTCTCTCTCTCTACCTCGAATCAATGATCACGTTTTATAAGGTGAATTTGTATGCATGCCCCCAAGATATAGGAGCAAAATGATGCTGTCGTCGTCTCACTCAGGAAAGGGGGTGCGTATCCTGGAAATCTGGAATGTGTTTACAAGTGACACATGACAGCCATTAGATGTGTTTTAGAATTGGGTTGAAAGGGGCTTCCTAAATATGATTATTATTTGTAGCCATATTCTTAAGACCCAAAGAAGGCAGATTATTGTTAGAAATGTACGGTATACACTTATGACCAGGTTTTAAGCTAAATAGTACCAACCTGAGATTTAAGATTTGGAGAACAAAACCAGATTGTAAAAGAAAATCAAATAAAAAAAAAAAGCTTTGTTATGTTGAAAGAATCTTTTGGCTTGGAGGAACAGGATTTTTATAGGTATTTACATGTGTGTATGTGTGTACTTCACAATGGAGGACCACAAAATCCTATGTTTGGAGCGAATTCTGTTGAAAGAATGTTTTTTTTAATAACACCATGTCAAAGTGCTCATTATTCGCATTATTCAAAAACTGTGGTTGCCAGGAGGCAAACCATTACCACCATGTGTTTTGGAATTGAAATGGCAACGCAGACTACTTTCGACACCACCATCCCACTCAATTTCAGAACAATGTATTTGGGCCTGGACATAATGGACGGATTTTTTTGGAACATATTCCTAGCAGGTGGGAAGAAGGGCATTACAAAACTGCTCCGACGACATCATAGCCGACATACGCAAAATAGAAAAAAAAAATCACTTCTGGACACTGGACAAATTGGGACTTTTATTTTGGATTTAATATGCTTTAACCCTTCTTTTCTTCGGATGCCACACATTTATTTATTTGATTTTTTTCATTACTTATACTGTATTCTCTCTGGTCCTACCCGGTTTGAATTCAAAAAGTAGAAAATAAAACTAACCATGGCTACTAATTACTAGTACCATGGCACTACTATTACTACTACTACTACTACTACTACTACTACTACTACTACTAGCTGTCATTGTATCCAAGATCATTTGCATGTAATAACCCAAACAGATTACAACAAGAAACATTTAAATGAAAGTAGTGTTGGATTTATTATTGGTCAATGTCGGCTCTACTGAATGACTTTCCATCTTTTTAAATTTCAACAACATAGAGCAAAGATAAATATAATCTAAATATGCAAATGTCTCATATAGTTCTTATATATATATACTTATAAATATGTTAAAGTTAAATATACTTCTATTTTAAATGATAAGAATTCGATTTTGTCTTCATGCAACTTGCCTTAAAACATGACAAACCCCATAAACAGTGAAACAAAGAACATTTGTCCATAACTAGAATACATTCTCCTCTTTTAATGAGATATTCCCTTCAGCCAAACAGACACCTTCAAATTAAATTCCCTCTTCTACCACGAGCACGTCTCAGTGTTTACTGGTGTTTCTCTTGTCTCAACATACAGTAATGTGTTTCCATTTTAATCCAACTTCGCTCACTGATGAAATTATAAAACCCTGTTACACAACTCATTATTTGATGAGGCAATAGGAGTTACTGTTCTTTTTAGGTCAGTAAATGCCTAATTAAAATATATCTGAACCAGGCTGGAGATCATTGTTAACTCTATGTATAATGCATGGGAATTAATGGGGCAATAGTAAAAGTATTGCCCTTAACAGAAGTGAGAAAACACACATAAATCATTCACAATGTTCATTACTCACTGGTCAGCTTCAATTAACATTTGTATATACTTGTTAGCCTTTCTGGTTTTAAAAAAAGGGTGAAAATGCTAGCTCTGCCACTCCGTTTAGCCAATCTCAAGGACACAGACATGCTGTAGCTCCGCGCTGACATCCCGGCATGAATACTAAAGTACCAACTTGAAAGAGCCGTCCCACGTTCCTCAGCCTCCCCCTTGCTATTGTACCGAGAAGATAGACTGCTACTACAACGAAAGAACTAAAGAAAGCCACAAGAAGTGCTCTGAAGTAGACTGGCTTTTGGTGAAAATTTGTGTTCTACCAGAATGCATGTCAACTTCAACACCTGGCGCCCACCTTCAGAAGGAACAAAACAAAAGAGAGGGACTACATACTTGTTTGGCATTCGCGTAACATTTCTTCTAGCTTAATGATGCTATATGTCTGCAAGGGAGTGAGATCATTTGTGGTTTAGCCATTAGCCAAACTTCACCTTCAGCTATGCAAGCTTTCTTTTGCCTGTCTGACCCCGGCTTCCCAGAAAAAGGCGACCGATTATTTACTCGTAGGCTGCTGCCCCAAAGCTAATGAGGAGAAAGATGTGGCCATGACAGATGTAATTAATACAGTTTTGCTGGGCCCAGCCAGGGGTCTCCCTTTGTGGTGTAATTACTGTCCTTTCATCTGCTCCTACTGCATCTGCCATGACTTCACAATCTTTATATTATATCTTCACAGAACTGCACTGGCTATGTTTACAATGCAGGCTGAAATAAATCAACTTAAAAATGTAAAATATGGGGGAAAACTGCAGCCTGGAAAGTGTTGTTTGTTTGTGAGAAGTAATGGTCTTTTTGTGCGTCCTCATCTATCATCCCCGCCACTGTATTTGAAATGCATAGTTTCCTGTTCTTTTTGATGGAATCTTGCCCCAGCACCCTCAAGGGAAGGGAATGACTGGCGGTATTTTAGGGATAAAATATCCCAAAAAGTAACCTGCGCCCTTTCCAGTACTGTGATGTCTGTTGCATTAAGGCCAAATTATGTATCATGCTATCCTTTTGAGAGCGTCTCCAGGGAGCAGCCATTTTGAAAATATCATTCAACAAGATGAACCGATCCGCAGAGCTCGGAGATCAAAGTAACAGTGAAGATCAGTAGACGTGGATCAATGCGAAGTGCTTTTGAAATGTGTTTCATCCCCGCGTGGACTACAACCTCAACAGGTGCTTGTGCCGTCGAAAGGCTTCAAACAACACGCATTAAACAATGGGCAAATAAACACTACTCACGATGGGGCTGGCGTTGATGTAATCTGAGTTGCCGTGGTTATTCTCCGTTTTCAAGGTGATCCTCGAGTGATCATCTGTAATAGACATATCCATAATTCATCAACATTCGTGCTGTTTTCTTCCACTGTGCAGTAATAAAAGCAACAGAGGGATATGGAAATCAAAATGCTGCAAGGGACTGCAATTTCACCAGTTTTATCATAACAACACACACAACGTCAGGTCCCTACATCAGTCCATCTTCAATTTACTGTGTGCCAAGTGAAACATCACATTTAAAACAAGACGAGATGTAGAAGCTGGCTTTGGTTTATCAGAGCTCTTGAAATCTTACACACATTTTTATCCCTTGAAAACACGCCGACCAATACATTTGTTCTCATAGGCTGAGGTAGAAATGGTCAAGTATCATAATAGCTTGTTACATGTAATCTTTTAGCTTTGTCCAAAATATCGGTTATATAATACTTTACCCACTCACCCATTCACACACCAGTGTATGCGGACGCTGAGGGTGAGGCGGGTTAAGTGTCTTGCTTAAGGACACACTGGCAGTATTCACCAGAGAGAGCTGTAATCGCATCACCAACAGTCAGTGGCTCTGTCTGGTCAACCACAAATATTCGATGTCGAGAGCGGGATTCAAACTGCCTACGGAAGACAACCACTCTGCCAACTGAGAGGTTTTTTCTTATCTTTTTTTCTTTTTCTCTTAACCTAAAGCAACAGCTACAAATATTTTTTATATTATATATATATTTTTTTAATC
This sequence comes from Eucyclogobius newberryi, assembly GCF_026437365.1. Taxonomy (NCBI): domain Eukaryota; kingdom Metazoa; phylum Chordata; class Actinopteri; order Gobiiformes; family Gobiidae; genus Eucyclogobius; species Eucyclogobius newberryi. The sequence continues at coordinate 20,823,132 of NW_027315812.1, forward strand.
GCATGTAACTAACTAACAAAATAAGATAAGGCATAAGACTTACAGGCAACCACAGCATCTGGCCGGTTCTTCTTGCCGTTGCCCTCTCCATGGCCCACGCTACAGGTGCTAGGCTCCGCCTGGTAAGAGCACAGGGCCTCCCACTCACGCTCCAGACGGTTCTTGTTCTTCAAGTGGTCCTCCATGTAGGACTGCAAGAGACACAGCACCTCAGCCGCCATTTCAAAGCACAATCGCATCCAGTCTTCCAGATTGTTTACACACACCTTTCATTAAGGTGAATAAAGCTCACCAATACAAAGCCAGACAAACATGCATACCACTGATCAAGCTGGATGGGAGTGCAATAGTAATGTAAGCTGCCATATAGTGGACCACCATTACAGTAGAGGGTGTTTGGCTCTGCTGTGTTTGTGAGTGCGTTTTGAACAAAAAGAGGAAGCAGAAAATACACAATTAAGACTGCTGAAAGGTTGGTCTGCATTAGCAATACTTGGGGGCTGTTTCAATCACCTCCCTCACTGCTTGCACAGTGGCTGATAAGATTGTGTGCATTTAAGCTGTCGCTTGGAGAAGACAAAATTGAATTCGCCAGAGACAAAGATGGAAAAAAGAAAAGGAGGGGCCCAGGCCTGGTACATGTGTGACAGTGGATTTCCCCACTTCTCCCAAACCGGGGCACGTCTTAGGGGAGCTTAGAGGCTGGAGCTGGCAAGACAAGTGTTTTTGAGCTTGCGTCGTGTTCTGCTCTTTCTTTCCGGTATCATGGCGCCCCTCCCCACAGGGTTAAATGGTTTAGTCCTCTATTGTGTGGCCTAGAAGATTACAGACTCATAAACTGATGTCAGGGATCGGCTGGCTAATACAATGAAAGTGATACCCAGATGTGCTGGGATTTTGAGTCCGCATTAAAGGAGCTATAGGAAAATCTTAACACAGAGGTGACAATCCATTGTTAGAATCGACATATATCTACCAGAGGCAGGAGTTTGAGCAGAGTATATATAATTCGTTCCTCCTGATAATCACAAATAATCCTATCCTTCACACAATAGGTAATTGCCCTCATGGGCGCTAAATATGTCAGCTGAAATATAGGAACATTATAGTCCAACTCACAATGGAAATCAAGTTAATTGTTGGTTATGGTTCCAAAGGTGACACTCATGCCTTGAAGCAACAATGGAAACTCTTGCAACTAATGCAGCTGCCTATAAAAGACCTAGTTTCTCCTCAAAGTGCTATTACCTCTGTCAAATCAGAGGCAAATGCCCAATTATCAGACAAAATCTCCTTAATGTCAATTCTAATAGCAGCGTCACATGTACATTTGCATGTATGCGTGGCCTACGCAAACACACATCCACAGTGCAAATGACAGGCTGCCATTATGGCCACTTGACAGAGGCTGTCACCACCACTCGCTCATCAGAGTACAAGTACTATGTGCTCACCAGCGTGACACCTCCCACCTCCCGACCAATATTACATCTCCATGTACTTGATACATCCACTCTGAATTGCTTCCCCCTTCTATTCAAACCATGCCCCGAATCGATTGCATTCCAAATTCATATTTGGGTGCACTTAATGTGATGCAGGCAGCAGGCCCTTATCGAGCACCTCCCGTCTCTAGGAGGCAGTGGAGCATGGCGTATTCCACAGACAGGGTAACGAAGGTTTACTGAATGGGGGATTATGTCTGCCAATCAGAGGTCCGGATGGGAGGCCTGGGTGTCAGGGAAACAATGTCTAATCCTTCCTAAGCAGTCTCCTCGGCAGCACAGACTGCTGCAGAAATCAGGATGAAGGGCAGAAAGGGAGATAGACACAACAGGTAAAACTACCACATTCAAACCAGTCGTTTTGGGGCTGATAATAACTAAATCAAACCAGGCACAACCAGAACTCATTTAGTTAAACACAGATAAAAGACTCTAAATCTGCCTGGAGTTACACTTTCATGTAATTGTAAAAAGCTGTTTTTAAAAGTGTATTTTTTACTGAGCCATGAGGAACAGTTTAGCTACCTGTGAAACGCTGTCCATGGTGCTGAAATAATCCACAGACACATTTCCACATTACACCTCGTCATAATATTCGACAATTGGAGCCATTAACTAGGTATCACTTGCTGGTTTTGGCAGCTAAACTCAGCTGAAGCTGGCAGCAGAGTGAAAAGAGAAATATTTGACAGAGAATTGTGTCTAAAACACACTGGCAGCAAACGACTTTTTGAAGTTACATGTCATTATGCAAGGCTTAAGTCTAAAGGTGAGCAGCTCATTTTTCCTGACCCTGACCAGAGCACAGTGTCTCAGAATCGACCCCCAGCCTGAGCGCTTTGAAAGGGCCGGCATTCATCATCTCCTCTACACAGTGAGAGCTGCACACAGCCAAAGAGGAGAGAGGAGCAGAGATGGGATATAGGTTTGAGATCAGTGATAACAAGGCAATCTCACACATGGTTTCATGTGAGATGGCAGTAGAATTTTAAAGCTGGGGATCCTATAGGACGTCTCCATGTCGATCACAGCAATGGAAGAGTGAAGGTCTCTTTATGCACTATCTGCAGCATTCTAATGTCTGAGAACAAGCAACTGCAGCTAATCATAATAATAACAGCTCCTAGAAACCATTCACAGCCTCTTTTGTTATTGAGAGCTAAATGTTTTTCTATTGTCATTATTTTCAAAAGGAGCTCCACATACAAGACTTGACGAGTGCAACAAAACCCATCTATTACCACCAATACAAGGCAGATCCACTCTCATTCATTACAGCCTCCCAATATAAAAGCTCAACGTGCAGCGTGATGAATGCTCTCTCCATTAATGGAAACACTGCCAGGCATCTATCCATCTCTTTTATCAAGCTTGTCTCAAATGAACGAAGCCAAAGTTGCGCAAAATTAAAACAATCCATTGTGTGTGTTTGTGCAGAGGCTTTTTAAGCAAAAACACATTCGAAAACGTCCAAATGACAATCAAATGGGTAATAATATTTCACTTTGAAGCGGCTCCCGTCACAATAAGCAATGTCTGGGTGATTTCTGTAGAAGAAGATTTAAAGGGGGGCAAGGAGAAGCGAAAATGTCATCATTGTGGAAAGAACAGGAGCAGGGTAAAATGTATAAAAAGAGAAAAGGGGCAGAAGCAGATGGGCTGATAAACAGACAAACAGTCACAGTTAAAGACTACAGTGTGAGCTCATATGAGATGTGTAGAAACCTCTATTTGACATGCTACAGCAGCGTGACTGAACACTCCAGACACGCGCGCAGGCAGCCGCCGACAGAGCAGTAATAAGACCTGCTCAGATCTAACAGCCCTAATATCCACACATCCAACAATAAGAATGGTATTTCCCTTTAAGACTAACACATACATGTAAACGACAGTTGGGATTAATGAACAACAAAGATGGGCAATAAAAGGATATATAAACTAAATGTGATCTGGCAATTTTGCATTCTTCGTTTTTAATGCAGCTCTACACTGAAAAAAGAACACGTCCACTTCTTTTTCTCCTCCGACTGAGCGACTGACAGGAGGATTTAACCAATCACAGTGAAGTATGAACACTAGGAAGAAACTGATCAAAGTCAACGTAAAGCTACTGTGTACTTAAAATATAACTTGTGACCTATATGTTCAAAGAAAAGTATTGTATTTTGATCAAAGTCAACGTAAAGCTACTGTGTACTTAAAATATAACTTGTGACCTATATGTTCAAAGAAAAGTATTGTATTTTTTACACATCTCTAACTCTTATCAAAGCTTGGGCTAAAAAATGTCTCAATCGATCAGTAATATGCAAAGTACATTAAAATAAAAAAAAAAACTGTTGGAGGGGTCGCTCCCCGGTTGTCTCCTTAGACATTTTTGCCTTGCCTGAAATGCTGCACAGTATGGCTTTAAACATATCTATTATGCATTTATCCAATTACACACGCTACTATCATACTGTGGAACATTCTAGGTAAAGGATTAACATCTCCATGGCGTTAGAAATGTTAGATAGCGTATCTTTAAGGAAATTAAAGTTAAAGTTATACAAAATAATAATTGATAACAGGAACTTCTATTATAATTCTCCTGGGTTTTGGTTTCATGTTTATAATTGCTACTGCAACACTATGCTAATTTTGTATCACTTTGAAACCCACGGAGAGTGTAATAACACTACACTACACTACAACTCTTGTTACCTACTTGTCATTTGTGTTCATCTTCCTTCATGTTATATATGAGTGTGTCCTCAGGCCTGTGTAGCGTGGTCTTACCAGGATCATGTGCCCGGTGGAGATGTCCATGTTGGAGGGCACGGGCTCCTCACACCAGGAGGAGGTGCTGCTGCGCGTGGAGGGGCTGGCGGCCGGTCCATCGCTGAACTGGGACGACACGCTGTTGAGGCGGGAATGGTGGCGCAACGTCTCAGGCCTCTCCACTCGCTCTGACGCCCGGATGGCCATGCGCTGCCGACATAGCTCCTGTGTGCAGAACCCAGAGAAGGCGTTATACACTGTTTATCCGCCTTTTTGTGCACGCTACAATACTCCGCTGTAAGTTCCCCGCTTATCCTCGCTGTGAGAGGCTGAGTTCTCCAGAAAATCCCATCTGACTTGATCTGTCCTCACTTGTATGTAGATTAATGGCTTATCCATGTGGATTATGAAGCTTATACTAATTATGTTAAAAAAAAAGTGCATGGTTGAGAAAGTCGACACGATTTTCCAGAATAAATTTGCTGTGTCACACCTGACTGCCACGCAACAGCTGTCTGCAAATGAATCATTTAGCTGTGATCTTTTACTCCCTTACTCGCAACACAAGAAGCACCAATCACTCTTGCACTTATGCCCCACGGACAAATAAATAAATACGTTGTGTGGAAATAGATAGAAAGTTGACAGGAAACTGGGCTCATAAATCAAACTGGGCCTCGGTGGTAAATAGGCACACAAAGCCAGAGGAGATTAAAATGTATTAGCTGTAGTTCTGGGTTCTATAATTCTCTGTTTTGATGGTTTTCCAGGTCCAAACTAAAAAGTCTGTCTCACCAACTGCTCTTAGGATTACAGCACCCATGACTCAGCATCCCTCCCATCATGCTTCATTGCAGACACTGTTTTACACGCTTCCAGAATTGTCTGACTGCTCACAGCCTTGCAGACAAATTCTTGTTAAAAAAAACTCTGTAGTGATTGTTAAGTAACTGCTAAATTTACTATCATCGGCAAGTTTGGCTTTCAGTGAAAAAGTCCTCAATTGCTTCAGACTTAATTTCCATAATAAATTAGGTGTGTGAAGGCCACAGAGGACTAGCCTTGTGAAAGCACACGCTAACACATGATCTGCAGCAGCATCAGTGAGATTTCCCCCTGGAAGCTACACTACACTAAGCCATGGACTTGGATCAGCTTGTGCAGCAGTCAGCCTTTAATGATTAGAGCCACGAAGTGGTGCCCTGGGCCTTGGCCTCAGGGCAATATCTGGGTCCTCCTCATAACTCATCGCAGCTCTCCACTTCTCTGCAAAGTGTAAACAGATCCCACAGCTAAGCAGCAGGATGCGGTTAGGGGTAAAAATTGAGAATCGTGAAGCTTAGAAAGGAACATGTCTTGAATTTTCTCATTTCAACCGCTTTCAAACAAGCAATTTCCCTCAAAAAATAAGATGTGCACTCTGCCTCCTCGCAAGTACACAAGGCGTGACAACACAATCCTTTCCTCAATGTAAGAAAATAAATTATGCCATATATTTACAGCCCTGCTAATAATCTTGTCTAACTTTTGTGTTGCTTCTCCAGCGTTTGATGGAAAAGCAGCTCTGTGAAAACCTGATTAAATATTGAAAATGTTAACGCGACATGCAGATAAATGTGTTGTGAGTGCCACGCTGGGCACAGCTGAGCCCCAGCTCTGAAAATCAATAGAGGCCCGGTTGTGCGCGGCCCCAGAGGAACGGAGGGAATAGGTCAGAGCGGCGGGTTGCTCTCCTGTCTCCCACTGCACTGCACGCACCCAGTGCCCCAGACACACACGAGGTGAGCTGTGACTAAGAACAGGGTCTGAGTAGACTTCAGCGAGCAGGAGGGAGGCATGCGAATATACGCAAGATGGAGGTTAGACCAAACAAACACAAAGGCCAGTTTATTGTCCCAAATACTTCTACCTTTTTAAAACATTTACAGGCCTTCTCCCCTTACATACTCCATCTATAATCTCAAAAATATTATGCAGGCCCACATTTAACATGAAAATATTATTGCTGAAAGCTTTTTTGACCTCAGACAACAAATATACAGTTTAAACTATGTAGCCAAACAGACAAACTGCATTCCAAAACTTACATCTTTTATTATGATACATTTATCTCAACAAAAAATAAAGCAGGTGGAACATTTTAATACACTTCAGGATCACATAGCCAGAATAGTAGAAACCCTTGCTTAAATTTCTTATCAGAGAACCGATTTAAAAATTGTAAAATGGCTCAAATAAATGCATTGTGCTTCACCGCATTTTTTGCAAATCTGCCAATCAGACCCTCAAGCACGTTTCCTCACAGCTTCTTCATCCAATCCCTGAGCTGGGTCTGCGGTGCGGCCCGTGATTGGCTGCTGGTGAAGGGGTTGCTCTTACCTGATAGGTGGCTGTCGCGTCGGTGCTGGTGTCAGTGCCAAGGCTGGCTAACTTCTCCTTCATGTGCAGGTGAGAGCGCTGGCGGACGCAGAAGAACGTCCCGGATACTACCAACGCCACCAGGATAAAGAGCATGCAGAGGAGCGACAGGAGCAGGAACTGGCCCGACTCCACACGGGTCTCCTTCACCACGGGGATCTGGGTCAGGCTTCCCCTCTGCAAAACAAATGCAAAATTTTACTTTTAAACCCCTGCGAGTCCAGTCTTGCTTGTTTTGTGTGTTCTTTTCCCCCATACTACATCACCTTGTTTTTTACTACAGCAGTTCTCCCATCGCTAACTCCCGTTCCGGCCAACCTCACTCATTAGCCAGCTCCAACACTAGCCTTATAATGTGCATTCAGACTCAGTCAAGCCCTATTACCAGCTCCTGTCCACTGCCTGTCTAACCACTATAGATATTTACAAGGCCATTTAGTGCTGGCATGGGGCGGGCTGGCACTGGGCGACTACAGGAGGCAGGGACACTAAAAGCCTGTGTTTAATTAGCTCCTCTGGTCCTGGGTTTGGCTGGATTAGGTGCTGGCTGGAGACGCTCGGCTAATGGCTACAGGACTAAGGGTGGACTATGGGGGGGGGGGGGGGGGGGGCTCAGGCTGGACCTTTGCACGGAGCACCTACCACCACAAAACATGGCTTAAAATAATTAGAAATACAACTAGGTGTGTTATTTTGAAGGTAAAAATGCCAGGAGATTATTATCGGCACAGGTTAAAGAACGGTGAAGATAATTGCTCCACTCATGGCCATTTACTGTAATGATACATTCCCAGAGGGCCTCCACGCAGAAAGACACAGCAGTGATAATTGGGAAGGATAATTAATGATACCTAATATGAGCTCATATTTATCCAGATTGCAAAAAACACACACATTAGTCGAAGTTGAAAAAAAAAAAAGCACATTCAGCAGCTCATAAATCACCCCATGCTTTATGAGTGATATGAAACCATAACAGTTGTGTAATGTATGTATGCAAGGCAATACGTCTCTGAAAGGGCATTATCAATAATGCCACGCAAATACATCAACGGGCCCCTAATTGTCTGCGTGCAATAGTGAAAGATTGATAGCAGGACTGAATCAAATGTACAGCGTTGGAAAAAAAATGGCGGGACCCGTGACATTTCGCCCGGGGGTCTAATGGGAGGCTGAGGGATGGCTACATCTTGTTATAGCGTTCTCCAAACAAGACACTTCACCTCACACCAGTAACAATGCGCTTTGACCTTGTGGCTCGTAATTGCCAATGTTTTAGCGGCGCGTTAAAGCCCAGGTCACTTTACTGCGGCCCCAACGACTGATGACAGTTGGTGGTGATTGCAATCGCCGTGGTTACAGCGCGTGCGGTAGTTTTAATCAAGTATTATGAGTCTAGACAACAACTGAGTGTTTATGAGGCAAGAGCCAAGTCGAGACATAACCACTCACACATGCTAGCAGGTGAAATATATATTTATATTTTTTAAATGTTTTTAGAAGTTTCACAACATATTCTGAAATACTAAACACTTGGTCTGTTTTATTATGATGAGCAAATGATCTAGCAGTTAATTTAAAAAATATGTTGAGGTAAACACATTGAAAAGTATAAAAAATGGTTGTTGCAAAAAGGAAGGAATTGCAGAGCAAACATTAAAGAGCGTTTGAAGACGCTGATCGTGTTATGTCGTTTGAGGAAAGAGGGAGGAAGAAAAGAGGAGGAGGAGAAGGCGGAGATTAGAGGCTCAGAATTAGCTCCGTGGGCCTTTACTTAGCTATTCATTAGCTTCTGCATACAGCTTTACTTCCACTCTTATTCAATCACTACATTTAATTCAAATTTAATTCAACATTTATTTCTGACCTAGAAAGATTTTTTAAAAGAATAAAAAAATAATGATCAATTTACACATTTTTACTGATATATGTATATATGTTTTGTTTTAGTTTTTTGTTATTTAAAAAAAAAAAGTACAATACAAATTTCCGCTATTTTATCAAATATTTTTTTTAAATGCAAACCAAGATGAATTTAGAAATCTCCTAAATAAAATGTGAATTTGCATTTGATTATATTTTGTATTGATGCATAATAAAATAATCAAAGTGACTATATTTTATAAGTCTGTATTTCTTTTCTCCCTGTGGATCTGAGCCTGTGAATGAGCCTCAGTGTGTAGGACAGAAAAGGCCAGATGGATTTCGAAGCTCGGATTATTCAAATGATAGAGAAAAGGTCAGGATTTGAGGTGTGGACGCCCTGCTATACATTCACTCCCAAACCCGCCAGAAAGATCAAGACAAAATCCTACAAAGCGATATAATCTAAAATATTTCAAAAGAACACAAAGAGTATAATTTAACAGTTGAAAAAGGGCATTTACGAATAATCAAAATCATTTTTTTTAAATAAAATTTATAATACTTTAACAGGGAATAAATCTATTCTTTCACACAAAATCAGACAATCGCTAGTGAGTCAAATGAAAAATGTGACTAGATATAGAATAGAAAGTGTAAATCTTTATAGATGCAAAAAAAAAACTTTTTTCCACATAAAAACAGGCACTTAAAATAAAAAATTAAATTATGAACCAGGGTATTTCATAACTGAGCTGTCGGACGTATTTTGGAGCTTTAAAGAGTGGATACTTCACAATACTGTGATGCTTTATTTCTGCACACAGAGGAGAAAGCCTGCACAGGACTAACTTTATCTACGAGCCAGATGTGGCCAGAGCTGCAATCAGTACACAGAGTAACATCTTTAAATCAATAATATCTGTTTCTTTTAAAAAAAAAAGAGCAAAATGGAAGACTTAACTGGAAATGCTTTTTCAAATCAATCACATCTATTTTCCCCACACAAGTAGCTCTTACATCCTTTTTGTTACACAGCACAAGTTTTCCTCCCTGCCCTCATATATTTCATCCACACTTTCCCTAACATGACGAGCAGAATTTCGAGTGAATGTAGCCCATTACCTGAGTCCATGGCGCGGTGAGGAGCACACATGCTCAGTGCGATGCGGTGCGTGTATTCCATAGAGCGCTGCTTAAACCACTGCCGCTGATCTGGGCAGCTCCGTGTGTGCGTCTCCGGCCGCCCCCTCACTCCCTCACTCCCTCACTTGTCCGCTCCTCCACCACAAGAAAAAAGTTCCCCTTTTGCTTTTTGCTTCGGGTCCCATGCGTCTCCCTCCCGGCGCTAACAAAAGAGCGCGGCTTCAACACGGAGATGAAGAAGAAAGCGGGAGAAAGGGAGAAAAGGGGAGAAGAATGTGGGATATGCCCGCCTGATTTTCCGAGCCTGGAAGAATGTGCAGAAGCCCCACTAGTGAGTCCTTTCAGCGCCTCTGTGCCAATGAAAAGAGAGCGGGAGGCGGCGGGCTGGCTTTTTTGCCATCATTTAGTTAAGGCTGAGCCCCTCCTTATATTCAGCAGCTCAGGAGTCCCCCGTCCATTGCACATGTCAGATCCACCGGTTGCTATAGCGATGCCTCCACATGTTGTCGACAGTGAATGTTCAAGGAGCGATGCCTGGCTAATAGGCTTGCGGGCCGAGGGCCGATATGAATGGACGTAGGGCTAGTCAGTCATTTGTTGAGCTACTAGGGGTCTCTGTGTTTGCTGTGTGAATTGCTGTTTTCTCAGGCTCCACTCCCAGGGACCCAGTGATGTGAGCGGAATAAGGGAGATGGTCCGGGCCATTCTTTAAAGTGGGCTTTGCATTCAATGAGAGGCCACAGCCCAAAGTACAGTAGGTGTGAACTATACACACGCTTCAGACAAGACTGGCAGCAGAGTGGGAAGTAGATTGTGCATAATTGGTGAGGCTATTCAGTGCTTCTCCTTGAGATGTAAAGGAAGCAGGAGATAGCAAATGGAACAAGTTTTAAAGATAAAACTAAAATGGTATCCTAATTTGCAATCAGTTTGAAAAAAAAAAAAAAAAAATGGAGAGCAACAGCTGCACTTAGCAGGGAGAGGCAAGCCGGAGAGGGGGATTATGGAGAGCAGAAAGGGAAGAAAAGGGGCGGTGAGGAGAGGAGAGCGGGGGTCCTGTCAAATGCAGATGACGAGTCTTTAGGAGGAGGGGGTGCACTCCAGTTTATTTTCTCCCATTCACAAAGCACCCCCTCCCCTTTCTTCTGCTCCTCTATTGTCCCTCTGTGTGACAGCTGGAGTTGGCAATGTGAAGGGGAGAACAAAAAGCGGCTCACTGTCCAGCCCTGAGTCTCCGGACACAGCGAACACCACCCCACCACCACCACCACCACAGGACCACGCAGAGCCGAAGAGAGCTAACTCACTCGGCTGCACTTCTGACATGCACCGCACTCGCCTTCTGCAACTCTCTTGCCTTTTTTTAAGAGTTGGAAAATGAGTTCATTTTTCGCATTTAGCGTGTCATCAACCAATGTTTATTAGGGATGTAACCAAATCTCTCGGTACAATATTATCACAATATGCATCTCACGGTAAAGTATTTATTGTGATATTTTGAAGGACTAACACAATTCTAGATATGCTGCTTTTTAGGTTTAAAAGGCAGCAACAGTATTTTAGTGTGAACTAATCTCACCATTACTTTACTGTCATCTTCCAAAGACTTAAAATGTAAAAGTGCTTATTTTTTATGTTGGTGGGAATAAAACATTTAAGCAAAGGAGCTTGTAATTCAATGTATTGTGACAGCCCACGATATTATTGTTAGACTTTTGACTATACAATATGTTTGGGGTCATTGTTATGTTATATTTAATCCAAAAGAGATTACATTGTTTTGAATTTTTCAATGATAAACCTTTTTTTATTTAATGAAGATGAACGTTCTGCAATATGCATTACAAGGTGTGCCCAGTAGGGGACTTTGCTATGCTAAATGAAACACGTATCATTTGTATCATCAATGTATCTAATTTGTTCAGCAGCAGCAGCAGCAGCAGCAGCAGCAGCAGCAACTATCTGAGCTTTAGCGACTTCCCTCTCCCCAGCCACATCCTCTGTCTTCTTATAAATCTCTTCAATTATCAACAATTGAATTACACATTTGTGATCTTTATTGCTACATCCAAGCCAGAGTATGGACCTAAAAGAACAAAACCAAAGGGTTACGACGCAGCCAGACAAACTTTGACTTCTATCATAATTGATTACTATGGCAATGTCAGAGGTCACGAAATTACAAGGAGCAATCGCACGCGTAATCCACCATTTGTCTTCAAATTGCAGCAGAACCAGAATATGGTTTTATTACAGCTGAAGAGTAAATAGCCTTTGGAGTCAATCCCCTGAAAATCAGTTCTTGTAGTAAGTCGTCCCCGCTGTCCCATCAGCCTGTATCTAACAAAGAGTAGAGAGATTCAGTCTTCTCATATGACACCCCAGTCACCGAACTGTCATCCCTATCTCCACCACAAGGTATTCCCCAACCACTCACCACAGCGGAGAGCGACTCGCACAAAGCCGCACGCAGACACTATCTTTACCTGGAAATGCCTGACTTAGCACCTGTTGTCCAAGCCTTTTTCAAATGAACTGTAAACGGACACTTTTCCCCACATCGGAGGCATTACTCACGGCACACACTGAGATTTCATATGTCGTGCCTCATCCTCGGGTGAAACCAGCGCTAATGGCTATCACGCCGCGGAGTCTTGACGTGCATCGATTCATCCTTATGCCTAAAAAAAGCCCCGCTAACATACTGCTAGTTTCTGAGATGGTCACTGTCATGCTCACTAAGTACTGGAAAAGGCTTATCTGTCCTCCACTCGGCTGCTTCTATTTGCCTCTGTGGCACATTTCACATTTTCTAATAACACAAAAAAAAAGGTGGTGTTTAAACAAGATGGGAGTGTGTGCGGCTCGGAAGTGTCAGGAGAGAAGGATGAGGTATGTTAAACAAATGTCAGGATCAAGTGCACTACCTGCTACGGCAGACGCTGCAGCATGTGTGCGGAGATATGGGCACAACCAGACAATAACCTCCTATGCGCTATAAGCCCACAAGCTGTACAATTACACCGTTAGCAGTAATATTTACATCTCCAGTCCGCCGCCGAGTGAATCAGAATATACATATGTCCATGTTTGTTTTTGTGCGCATGGGGTCGAGTTGAAATACATTTGAGCAAACAGAGAGAAGTGTTGGCTGGAGGAGGACAAGGACAATCGCGTGGTTCATAGTATTAGTAGTAGTAACAGGTAAGGATGGCATAGCAAATGTTCGCGTTTAGCAGAAGTAATAGCAGTGTTCTGATAGTAGCAGCAGCCACAGTAGTAGTTGTAGTTGTAGTAGATACAATAGAAAAAAAGTAATAAATAGTATGTGGCAATAGTGTTTTATGTTCATAAATAATAATACTGGCAGCAGTAGAAGTTGTTGCATTTACTGCCATCTACTGTAGTTGTACGTCTTCAAAGTATGTGTTTTACGCTATACTGTAAAAATAAATAAATACATAAATAAAAGAGAGAGAAATATAGAGAGAGAGAGAGAGAAAGAGAGATAATACTGCCGCTGCAGTATTAGTAGAACGATACATTTAAAAGTGCACAATGTTAACTTTTCTGGCGGTGGGTCCACCACTTGCTTGTCTCCATGGAGATAATGCATATTTTTAATGCATTTTCTAGCTATTAAAATGACTGTAATTGAATAAAAGCGGTAGCAAAATGATTGGTCATTATTACCAAAAGTACTACAAGAAAGAAGAAAAGAGATTGCAATAGTTATGACAACAGTAACAAAGTCAGTTGTGCAGTTAAAACTGGGGTACCTGAAGTACTTTTACACAAAAAAGTACTTTTACAATAATTCAGATATTTTACACAATTAAAGGCACAATGGACGATTTTTCGGCGATTTGAGAACGCAGGCGGAAGTCCGCATGGCAACTCCCCCGTGCGGACTGATACATCACGCACGTGCGTTTGTTTATTAGCGCAACGGATCGCATCGCTCGTCTCCCGTAGATTTCTGTCCACTTCTGCGTCAGCTCGAACTGTCTTTCTCCGTCTTCATTTTGCCCCGTACACTGAGGGAACTATATTATGATAGATCCATGCGCTTAGGCACGCGGAAATGTGGGGACGAGCCTGACGCGGCTGCAGGTGAGCGGTAGGTGCGTTTTATGATTGCTACGTGGCAGGACAAATGATTTATCCACACCACGAGGAAATATGATACAAAATTTGCTGAAAAAAATCGTTAACACCACTTCACACTTCAACACAAATTAATACTTACACACATAGTACTCTTACACAAAAGTAGTACTTTTACACACATGCAGTACCTTTACACAAAAAAGTACTTTTACACAAATTCGGCAATTTTACACAATTAAACTATTTCAAACAACTTCACACTTCAACAAATTAGTACTTACACACATGTTGTACTATTACACACTTTTAGCAAGAATGCAGACACTCCAGCAATTGCAAATTCTAGTTGAGTGTCTGCGTGATGTCACGCAGGCACTATATGTTCTTGTATTTTGAGTGATGTCACGCAAAAGGAGGAAGTATTGAATATATCTAAATCATTCATAGCTCTAACAACATACACTTTCGAGCATGTGCACGACTTTAGAACAACTTTCTTCAGACAAAGTGAAATGAAGTCCACCAAAGCGCAGACAAGCAGAGCGATTCTTACTTCCGGGTTTATGAAAGATTAAGTGCTTAGTTATTAGTTGCAGACAGCACATAAAGTCAGATGCTCCAGCTTTAAATCTAAAATAGAGAAACATTATTTTGAAGTATTAGAGCTTTTACTTAGATAGATATGTAACACACATTCACCTTTGCAGACAAATGAAAACACATTAACTGCAGCACAGAGAAGCCAGCAGCTGCTACAAGTCTACCTGCTCTCTTAACTAGTCTTACACCAAAAATAGTTGAGATTTCTGCACGGCTCTTTGAAATGAGGTGCTGTAAATTATTCATAATAATTTCTGAGCTGTTGCCGAGGTTCCATTTGGGTAGGTGCTGGGGATTAGCTTCCAACTGGAATGCAAACAGAAAGGTATGGAAGAAAACAAAAGTGTTCAGAGTTTGCATCATTTTGCCGCCTGCGTTTGTTGCTATACTTCCTAAGACTGAACCTGACTTAAAGCAGTACTAAATAACAAACATCTCTGTGATTGTTAAATATGTATTTTCAGTGTGTTTGAAGTGTCCGTCGACTCCCCCGGTTGTCTCTGAGCGGAAAACCGCATTTTCCGAAAAATCGACCTGAAGACATCTTGGCTGAGAAACCCTGGGTCTTTTTAATGTTTGGCTTTGTGAAATGTTTCTGTATGTGATTAAACTGTCTTATTATGATTTTGATACATCTATTTTCAGACAATGTATTTTCAAAAGAGAGCAGCTCTGTCGCCCTGCTTTAAGTTCATAGTGTTTAAAATAATACATTCATATTTAATACCGTAATATAATAAATACAGTGCAGTGGGAGGGGATGGGGGTAAGTCAAAACAGATTTTTCTGAGCACTCGTGCCTCAAATGCAGGACAATACAGGATTACTGCAGTATATGTACCAGTACCATATATATCAGGATCAAGGCCTGTTAAAAGATACTACACCTTAACAGGCCTTGATCTTCTTTATTTGCTGCATTCTTGCATGATTTGATCCTTGCAAATCCAAATGTGATGGATACTTAATGTTTCGAGAGCGCTAGTCATTCATATAAAAAAAAAAAAAACATTTGTGAAATGGCAAAACACCTTGCTTTGGTTCACTTGAGGTGCTAAGGCTTTTTAATATGCTCACTGTGTATATATTCGATAGACCGTGAAGGAGCACGTGTTTCCTGGTGGCAGACGTTCAAAGCCTCAAAATCGAGGTCCCAGTTCTGGTTCAAGTTGAAACATTTGAATGGCGGCTCCTGGTCCTTAGCACCAGCTCGGAGAGGAGCCGTCCTGCGCCTGTGTGTGTCAGCCATGTCATCGCACTGTTCTCCCCAGATGAGCTTGTTCAAACAGGGCTTCTTCTTCTGTGAATCCCAGCCCATGCAGTGCCCATGCCAACTAGTTCAAAGCACTAAACATCAAGGTAAATGCTATGCCTGTCATCTCCAGGATATTTAAAGCAGCGGGGCGACCCACACACACACATGGCCCACAATGTGCACTTTAGCAAAGAGGCAGTGCTGCGGCGTCATTGCTACGAGAAGGAAACCACACCATATTTGTGCACAGATTGAAAACATGGTTGTAAGCAAAGTGGATTCATTTTCACGGTTATACAAGAGGTGCCGGCTCGTTGTTCTCTAAAATAATGAAAAACTAATACTGTACATTCATCGATTCCAGAGGCTAAAGGTTCATCTGACTAATCACCACAGTAAAAAAAAATAAAAAAATGTTTACTGACGAGAATCAATACATTCTGCTTACGCAAATATGATTCAAGCACAATCAATTAACTTTTCTCAAGAGGTGGTAGCTTAGAATCATAAAAGGGCAATTTTACATGCCAGATTTGTATTGATCTTATTTTATTTAAATATGATCTGTATAATTAATAAAGCATGTTTTTCATTTTGGTTTAATTTCGAGCAGCTTGTAATAGAAAAAACACACTCTGTATACTTTACTGACTCAAACAATCCCTCACACTATGCAATTTTTATGATTGATACACCACGTAGTCAAGTTACAGGTTAGATCTGTGGAGAGGCGAGGTCCCGCTCACAGGTAGAATGTGTGTCGTTCAAGTCGGGGTGTAAGTCTTTTGTCGTTCTTAAAGGACAAATATTATGCATCATTTTTATTGTTATTTGCCTTTAAAAGAGTACCTTTAGTTTGGTATGCCATTCACGTTTTTTTTTTAACAAACTAGATTACATTTGGATCTGTGTTGTTTCCCATGGGTTTAAACACATTTTAAGCAAAAAAAAATGTCATTGCAACACAGAATGAGTCTGGAGAGAATTTATGCAGAGCAGAGAAGATTCTCGGAGCCACGTCATAGATCGAGAAAACGTCAGTTATCGAGGAGATTTGACGCTCGGAGAGGATTCATCAATGAAGCTAAATGGTCCTCCAGGTATATTTTTGATGAGGGAACAATGTTAAAACATGGTTAAAAGCTCAAAAAAGCAAATTTAGCATATTATGTGTCCTTTAAGTTTATTCATTGGTCGATGTTATCTTAGTCGACTAATTATTTTATTCATAGGCGACAACAGCAGAAAACTTGAAGATTTGATGGTTTAATCTGTCATTTTTAATAGTTGTTTTGAAAGAACTGCTGTGGTAAGAGATACTTAAAGGACACATATAATGCTAAATAAACTTTTTTGAGCTTGTTGTAACATCGCTCTCACATCATCAACATACCTGGAGTTGTAGTTAGCTTCATTCAAGATAGTTTGATTAATCCTGTTCAGTAAGTCCTCTCCCTCTGAGCCTCAGAAAATGCTTGGTTCAGAATTTTCCAGGTTTGCTAACGTCAAAGTCAATCTCCAAGATCATTTTAAGTTCTTAAATCATCGCCAGACTCATTCTGAGCATTTCTGCCTCAAATCGCTCACTGCATCAGCAGGTTTCATTTGCTTGGTTTACATAACTCAATTCATGACGTGGTAGACACCTGAGTGATGAAGAAATGTTTGCTTTTTGAGTTCAAAGTTCAAAAACATGAGTTGCCAAAGCAAAGGTTCTCGAGCCCATGTTTAAGGGACAATAACAATACAAATATTGCATAATTTGTGTACTTTAATAGTTCTGATCGACCAAAAATGTCTTTAGCTGATTACAGTCCTATTTTCAAGGTATTTTAATAATATAAACACCTGTAAATGAATAAATGCAAGTTTAATGTAATAATGAAACATTCAAAACAGAATAATAAACTCTCCTTTGAGACACGCACGCACATGATGCATCTTTAAAGTTTAAAAGCAATGGCAGACAAAGTATGCAAAGAAGATCAACACTTTAAAGAAACGTCACATAGACGCATCTGAAAGACATGGTTAATTGAAAACACAAAGTCTAATCTTGTGTTTGTTGCTTTTATTTCAAGTGTTTCTTTCATTAATATAGCTGCTATTTGTTGACAGTAATGGCATTTCCTAGGTTTGACTGTGTCGACAAATGAAGTATGCTTAACAAGGATATGTTCTTGTTTGCAAATATAAAAGCTAAATGAAATGAGTAAGAGTATGAAGGAGACTAACTCGACACCAGTGGAGATGTGTGCCCTGGATTTATTGCCACTATATTAGTATTAATCAGAAGGGCATGAATTATTCTCAAGTTGTAATTAGATTTTGATGAGGGATATTATGAAACTGTAGGTGAAAAGTCATTAAGCGCAGGCCAAATGACCAGGGACAGAATAAGATCCAGGTCTGTTGAAAATACAAGCCAATCGCCAACAGGTAATTGAAGGCAATACTTCATTCTATTGAGTGAGAAGATAAAAAAGAGAAGAGCTAGCACTAAAATCTCTGGCCATTCCGAAACAGACAGAAAACACAACGCTTTTAATTGTTTTGTCTGAAAAGGACCCACACTACTTTTAGACTATTATGTTCGTGGAAGGCCTTTTTATCTTGAAGACTGATAAAATTGCAATTAATTTTGAAAGAGGGGGAGAAAAACAGAGAGACAATACATCAAGTCACACATGAGTGGTGGCAGGCAGGGATATGTGGGCTGGCGCGGAATAACAGAGGTAGTCAAAGGTAGCGTTCATAATTGAAACTACATTCACAGGAGACCCAGTGGGCTGTGGGACTGATACTGAGAGTGACAGTGAAGGGGACAAGGAGAGAAGGAAGAGAATGGCTTCAAGTCCACATTTAGGAGTTAACCTTCAGCAATGTTCAGCTCAAATGTGAAGTTTGGAGACAGCTGATCTACAAGACAACTCTATGTAACATTATTACTGTATGTGGATCAGGAAGGACATGTGAAGGCATAACTCCTTCCACTCAATTGTAGCTCTTACATAAAGCAATGGATTTTGGATTGGAACTATTTGTAGCAAGGGTTATTTGTAATCTCAGATAGTGATATGGAAGTCTCCAAGAAAATATCTACATATATCTGAGGTTTGAGAAATACTCTGATGAATTGAGAAGCTCCATCAGCTCAATGAGACAAAGCTCTACTACTTTCTGTCTACTCTTCAATGATCCAAACTACTTGAACTGCTATGGCTTATAATCAGTTTATTATATGAACCATTGCTATTCATTTGTGACTTCCTAAGAGAATGGAAAAAGGTTTCAAGTTCGATAAAGTCCCGAGTCCCCCGTGCGTGAATACTATGTCAGGCTATTTACTTACACAATGTGAGAAGAGACGTTGCTGTAAGGGACAGGCTGTAGCTGCTGACACGTTCTCTCTACAGACCTTTAATCTGTACAATGTGATGTTGTTTTGTAGCTTCAGATGAGAAGGATTGTGCCATGTCTGAGGTCTGTTATCAACCTCTTATCAGCGTTCAGGATGTACTTGTCGCACTTGTCACACACCATGTTTACTTCAGTGTGCACACACACAAGTTAGCGCTGTACTTAATAAAAACAAAATCTGTCTTGTTATGAAGAGCCTCTAAGATTTAGCAGATTAAACATCTATATACAGCCTCTGGCAAAGACTTGTGGAGAGCAAGTGTAGACAACAACTGCAATTTGACCAGTGAACTTACAAATTGTTTTAACATTTAAGATTGTTTAATGAGTTAAAAGTCCAACTAGGGTACAAAGTGAATGATTGGACTGTACGCTCAATGCTTTTAGTGAGGGCTGGCGCAGAGCTGTGTGTCCACAGTGGTATCTGGTGCTGGACAGGAAGCATATTGAGGCGGGCTGTGGGAGCATACGGCCTTATGATCAGCACCTTTGTAAGTGGAAATATAGATGTAGAGCCACGGGAGAAGGCTAAGGGTCGTCTCCTTGTAAACGCTCACTGCCCTGGCCTCATAAATTCTAATCAGCGTCTTCATTAAACAATTGCCACTGTTATCTCCATGGAAACGTGGACCCGGCGTGTGGCCACAAACAGGGACGTGTGCACAGGGGTTATTCAGGGGGTAAGTTGGCACAGACGCTGACATACCTCTCCTCTCAGGGCTCCACTAGAGACCAGCAGAGGGAGGGGCGAGGTGGCAGCCGGCCAGCCACGCTAGATCTGTTTCACGGCCATCTCACTTGACAGGCGCTGGCTGCGTCTGGTCTGGAGGCAGCTCTGATTTCTCTTTAATTACTGCTAATCGGAGCAACCGCAGCCCATGCTAATGAAGCCACAGCGATCAGCTGGGACAGTCCGGCCTTTCTCTGCTAAACAGTGAGCTGACAGGAGCACCACTCCCTCGTGCCCACTGCCCATCTATTATACCAGCGGTCAGCACCAAAGCCAAGACAGCTCCTGCTCCTCTGAAAGAAACCTGAAACTTTCATTCGAGTATCAGTCATCTCTGCTTCGATTTATGTCAAAAATGTGATGTCTTTGTACTGTAGTTTTACACTGATCTGCCACTGTCTACACTACACTGTCTTATAATTGGACATTTGTAAAATCAATCTAGTACAGTACGCATTTTGTGAAGCAGGCTGGTTTCGTGTTTCTTTCAAAGTGAATATTGTAATGACATGTGACTGACATGACATTTGGTTTGTCTTTTATTGTTGCCAACATCGAAATAAAATTCTCTCATGTGCTGTTCATGTGTTAGGCAGACCAGCCAAGGCAGCTTGTGTTTGTGAGGAGATAATCCTATTTTTACACTGCATCCACCTGCACAACATCAGGTGTGGTGTGGACTGCATCTGTGCCTGTGCAGCTATCAGCCGGTATGGCAAGCCCACTTATGAATGTAAATAGGCTGTAGGCGTGAACACTCTGCTTCACTTCACAGTGCCAGGGCTGATCCTACCACTGCTCTGCAGTCTTGTGCGTGTGCTATGCAATGGTTGCATCACATTTAAAGATGATTATTAAAGAGATATTACCTATTAAATATTTGCTCAACTAAATTGTGCTGCGCCAACTCTATTAATCCCACATACATGTATAGATAAAGTCAATCCAAATAGCACATTAGTAGACAGTGGGCTGATGATTCCTCAACCTGCGTGAGAAGCTACTTGAGTTTGATTTCATGCTTTATCAGCACAGATGGAATATTCAAACAGCCTCCATATCAAGGTCATCATAAAGACCATAACATCACATCAAGCAATTTAGCTGACCTTGTGATGCAGAAAGTAACTGGCAGTTACAGCAGCTTTCGCAATTACACTCAATTAAAGTCAATAAAAATGATAAGCCAGTTGATTACATTTAATTTACTGTGAGCAAAGTGCTTTCTGCATTGTGTTCTCACTGAGCAATACTTAATCTACTGCTGCATATCAGGACAACTGCAATTGCAGTATTCAACCAAAAAGACTCACTTAGGTGTGAGGAATGCCGCAAGATAGTTTCAAATGTTTCCTTTTTATTTAATACAAAACGCCACAATGCTTCTGTACTTACAGTTTGTTTTTTATTTTTTATCAGGTTTTAATTTAAATTCCACACATTAGAGCAGTGTGTTTTGTGTCCACAAAGTTAATTTACATGGCAATCCAAAGACTACGTTTCCAAATTAGATAGACTTGATTTATATTTGATACTACTTATTCAAAGAATTATCTAATGGAATGTGAACTGCATATAGTCCTATATAATGTGGGTCCTAATCTGCTAAAATTACCTTTTTAACCCTCAACCATGTTTTGCATGTTCGAATAATCCTGCTTATTTCTTCGTTCAAGCTTTTTTAGAAAACAAAAAAGGAGGTTCAAATATAAGATTAAACTTTTATTTGATTCTATATGTTGTCCAGATGCCGGACATATTTGATCCAAACAGAACTGCAGGCTATAGCTGGAAGATTCTTCTCATGGACTGTGCGTGTAGCTTGTAGCCTGTAGCTGCTGTAGTTGCTGAAGCTGCTGTAGTTGCTGTGGCCGCGAAGATGCCAGATGCACTGAGTGAGCCGGCGCATGATAAATGGCAGAAGGTGAGAGCAGAGCGGCCGGGGCCGGGGGCACCCTGCACCCCACGTCCCGCTGCCAGTCCCTTGGCATGCAACACGTCAGGCCAAATGGCACGAGCACCCGCTTCATTGCTGACATTTAAACCTCTGCCATGCACTCCAGCTGTGGACTCTGCAGGTCCCCCACCCTCGGGCTCCCCCAGGCACCCACTCTCAACTGCCTAGTGCCTTCTCTCACCGCATTACCACAAGCATTCGGTCGCCTGCACCAACCAGACTGCAGTGTGTCATGTCCATGGTTGTCATAACAACACAGCATCAGGACCTTGAAGTCAAATATAATGCACAGACCAATGCATTTTCAGTTGTGTTCTAAACCGTGGCATACATCTCCATTGTGGCACAAGGCCGCTTCCTCAGATGTACATCAGTCATTTGGAGCAGCAGAGAGTGAGGCCACTAAGGGACAGCCAGGCATTCCCTGAATGTAGTCAAGATTATTAAGGATTAGAGCTTCCAAGTCAGAGACAGAGTCATCAAAGTATTCAGCTGATTTATTTCATGTGTGCCACTTTTTTGCCCCAAAACCAGAAAATTGCAGGGACATAATCAAAACAGATGGAGGAAGAGATATCATCCATTTATGAAAGCCATCCAAATGTCACTTTGTCTCAGATAAATGCTTTGGAACATGTATTAAAGGCGGTATGGACGATTTTTCGGCGATTTGAGAACGCAGGCGGAAGTGCGCACTCCCCCGTGCGGACCGATACAACACACACGTGCGTTTGTTTATTAGCGCAACAGAGCGCATCGCATCGCTCGTCTCCCGTAGATTTCTGTCCACTTCTGCGTCAGCTCGAACTGTCTTTTTCCGTCTTCATTTTGCCCCGTACACTGAGGGAACTATATTATGATAGATCCATGCGCTTAGGCACGCGGAAACGTGGGGAGGAGCCTGACGCGGCTGCAAGTGAGCGGTAGGTGCGTTTTATGATTGATACGTGGCAGGACAAATGATTTATTCACTCCACGAGGAAATATGATAAAAAAAATTGCTGAAAAAAATCGTCCATACCACCTTTAAGTCTTTCTTGGTCTGCATTGCTTTATTGAGTGTCTGCGTGATGTCACGCAGGCACTATATGTTCTTGTATTTCACGTATTTTTTATTATTATATTTTCCATGATTTTCCATTTAGCCAGTTTCAACTCCTTAACACTTCAACCGATTTCAACATGTTATACCTCATTATGATCGCTTTCACAGTAGTCCGTGTGTTATTACTTTTGACATTTGAAAAACTTGTACTTTTTGCAGAATTTGCAAAAGTATTAGTACTTTTTCCCCAGTGAAATGAATTTGGGCATTATGAGTGTCTGCGGAATTCTTTAGACTTTATTCTTTAGGCTTTATTCTTTAGAATTTTGTGACGGAGCCAGTCGAGCGAGAGAGAGAGAGAGAGAGAGAGAGAGAGAGGGGGGGGGGGGAGGGGGAGAGGGAGAAGGAGAGGGGGAGAGGGTGAGAGGGAGGGAGAGGGAGGGAGAGGGAGAGGGAGGGAGAGAGAGGGAGAGAGGGAGGGAATGAGAGAGAGAGGGAGAGGGAGGCAGAGAGAGGGAGGGAGGGAGGGAGAGAGGGAGAGAGAGAGAGAGGTAGACTTTATTCTTTAGTAGTTTGGGATCTCTGTCAGCAACAGGTAAGATTATCTTGTGTTTTATACACATCGATGCAATATATCATTAGATTATATATATTGCATGGATGTATATAAAACACAAGATAAGGGAGAGAGGGGGAGAGGGAGGGAGGGAGGGAGAGAGAGAGAGAGAGGGGGAGAGGGGGAGATGGGGGGAGAGGGAGAGAGGGAGAGAGAGAGAGAGAGAGAGAGAGGGGGGGGGAGAGGGAGGGAGGGAGAGGGAGATGGGGGGAGAGGGAGAGAGGGAGAGAGGGGGAGAGGGGGAGAGGGGGAGATGGGGGGAGAGGGAGAGAGGGAGAGAGAGAGAGAGAGAGAGAGAGAGAGAGAGAGGGGGGGAGAGGGAGGGAGGGAGAGGGAGATGGGGGGAGAGGGAGAGAGGGAGAGAGGGGGAGAGGGGGAGATGGGGGGAGAGGGAGGGAGAGAGAGAGAGAGAGAGAGAGAGAGGGGGGGAGAGGGAGGGAGGGAGGGAGAGGGAGATGGGGGGAGAGGGAGAGATGCAGACACTCCAGCAATGGCTTCAGCCATTGCAGATTTTCTAGTCTATTTTTGTTATCACAGTGAAGGCAGTGAAGGGAGGCATCATGGGCCTAACTTTAAGTAGGACGGTTGTGGACATGCCCTAACCAAAGGCTAACAAGGAACAGTCCCCACCAATATGATTTCACCCACGTATAGCAGATCATGTCCAGACAGCAAGATTATGAGCAACCAACCCCTTTCTCTCTCTTTATTTTCCTCCAATATGTGAATTATTGTGCTTGTAAAACACACATGTGCATCTAAGCAGTGGTGCAAGTTTCATTTGCTCTTATAAACCTCATACAGTGAAAAGCCTGTATTTTATACTGCACAATGTTACAAATATAGTATTTGTACATTGCCTAATAATAATAATAATGATAATAATAATAATTCTTAATAATAAGCCTATATAACCTTCTCCCAAAACTGTTCAATCAACTTTAAAAAAAATCTGAGCCCTTTGGAAAAAACAGATGTAAGTATGTGAATTAAATCAGGTAAGCTGCAAGTATTGATGGATTATTCAAGTATTAGGTTAGTGGCAGTGAATGAATATGAATCACTATAATAATTATATTAAAATATCCCTGGCCACAACGAGTTTTTTTTTTTCTATTCAGCTCGAGTACATTCGGAAAAACTCATTTGGCCTTATTCAAAAGGACGAAGCGCTGCCCTTCAACATGCAGAACATAAAAATACCACTGTCAACTATTCACATAAAATGTACCTATCTTTAACAAAGACTTGGCATAAAAGCTGGCGGAGGAAGGCGCGTAAACACTTTACACACTGACGCTCATTAAAGGCAGTGTGGGCCGCTCGTACCCGGGGAGAGCCAGCATCATGGTATAGAGAGATCCAAATACCAAACGGCATGGCGTGGTATCAAAGGCATTTCTGCAGCCCAAAGGTCAGCTGATGGTAAAAGGTTGCTGAGGAGCGGAGCTTTCATCAGTGGGAGGCAGCTGGACTCTCCAAAGAGCCTCAGCTACTCAAGGCTGCGGGCACAGTGGGGCTGCTCCACTATGACATTTCACATCCAGATCGGCCACTATAATGGCATTTCAGACACTTTTCAAGCAGCCAGATTGGACTACCTTCACTGCTGAAATTTTTATAGATGGCCATTTTTTCATTGTTTGGGTTTATTACAGTGTCTGAGGAAGATCAAATGGATTGTGTGTGGAGACAGACAAACATTTGTGGGCCAGTGTGCAATTGATTGCCAACAGACGTGTGCACTATAGGGCAGCTGAAGCTCACCTATTTGGTTTGATCCATACTGATCCATATCCAGTTTATTGGTCCATACACTGGTTAAGAGGTCAGTGCTTTGAGCTTTGACACTAGGGTTTTGTATATTGTGTAGAACAACATTGAAGATGGCATCACTAACTAAACCGGTGAAGTATACCGTGTTTAGATAAAAAGAGAGTGTGACAAACCCATTCAAATTGAGTTTGTGGCACTACGTTCAAACAGAGAACAAGATTTAGAACATTAACATAACACTGTTTGTCTATGCCTAACATAAGAAAACATTGAACATGGGGGAACATGTTGTGAAGTGAAGCGTGCTGTATCCACGCCGCTGGGAGATCAATTTGTACAACTCTTATCACAATTATTTATTTCTATAAGCCAATCCTGCTGTACTGCTTTTCATCCATAAGGAAATGGTCAATGTAGTTCTCTTTGAAGTCCCAGCTGAAATGTTTTGTCCCATTTGCTCCAAGGAATTGCATTTGCCGACATAGAATTTGCTATTAAGTGCTATGTGCTACACTACAGTATTTGGGCTTGCTTAGATTAAAGGGAAACCAAATGCACTGATGCTGTTGGATAACCGCAACATAATTTTAAAAAGTGCAAGGAATAAATATTTATATGCAAAGTGTTCCAGAGCAAAAAGAAATGCTAATTTTAAGCGATCATCCCTGCGGGTAATGTACAAGTTACATGCTGATCAAGGCTCCATGGAGGGTTGAAAATTTTGTTTTTGTCGTCTTAGTTTTTCATCTTGGTGTGAAAACTCATCGAGTTGGACCAGAAGCATCATCATGCACTTAAGAGATGAAGGAGTGGTGCAAAAATCTGTACAATGGCCTAATTACAGTGGTTAAAATTGAAAAACTATATGTAATTACAGAGCAAACGGGAAACAGTAATATAATATTTGAGAAGAAGTTTATGTTAGAGATTTCATACCACCATGCCTAGGCCTTAATTGTGAGACAGGATATTGGAGAGAAAGCCCCAGATCCATGGTGAGGGGTCATTATCACATGTGACCTTTGAGAGAAAGCAGGCTCCACTGTGTGCCGCCGCAGCTCCTCCTTTGATTAGAGAGATAATGTGGGTTTGGACAGGGCCATCATAAGACTCTGACATTCTTTAACAGCCTTTCAAATGTGACGTGACCTCTGTGTTTGTGTGTGAAGGACTCAAACCGCTGTGGGAATAAAAACATGTTCAAATTGTCTTCGATTTCCTTACAATGTGAAAAATTGTACCTATACTTTGTAAAAATGTAAGTTTTAACTCAAAGCCAGATTGTCATAACAGTGTTAATAAGGTTTTTAACTCAAATGAACTAGAATAGAATGGCAATAGTTTAGAAAAAAAACATACAATACTGATACAGTACTGGTGCCATGTATTGGCTGCGATCTACTAAAATGCACAGGAACAGGTATCATTTTGGAAATCAGTTGAGGATCTAGAACGTCTCATAATTCAATTCAAATCAACATTAGCTTAATTGTTACTTGATAATCATTTGGACATTGGCTTATTATTGGCTGTATCGGAAAATATATATATATTTTTAGCATGTTTAATACTACTTTGAAAATGAATAGATTCTGGTTAAGATAAGATAAGATAAGATAATCCTTTATTGTCCCACATGGGGAAATTTCATTGGTGCAACGCAGGTAGATACAGAGGTAGATCCAGAAGAACAGATCACTTATAGGAAGTCTGAAAAACACTTTCAGTAGAAGATCTCCTATAAACAAAAACTCCCATAGACAGATATGAGAGCAACAAAAGAGTATCTTATGTTGGCACTATGGAGTGTGTACTTACTGTCGAGATATACTATGGTTATAGAAGGCGTTAATGGAAGCAATGCCAAGAAGCTAAAAGAACATTAGCCAATTCTTTCTGCCACTTGTGTAGGTTTTATATCAGTTACAATTTATGTCCATTTTATTTTTAAACTATTATATTTTTAAATAATAGTTCAAATCGACTTTACTGACTCGTACATGCACTTCTGCCTTGACGGCTTTGAAGGACATGTTGAAAAAGTGGACAGGATTTGTATATATATATATATATATATATATATATATATATATATATATATATTTTTTTTTTTTT
Source organism: Eucyclogobius newberryi (assembly GCF_026437365.1). Taxonomy (NCBI): domain Eukaryota; kingdom Metazoa; phylum Chordata; class Actinopteri; order Gobiiformes; family Gobiidae; genus Eucyclogobius; species Eucyclogobius newberryi. The sequence continues at coordinate 20,850,451 of NW_027315812.1, forward strand.
CAAACCCCAAAATACGCATAGTGTAGCGCGAGTCCCTGCCATATGTGATTTACATTTAATGTCTGAATAATGCGATGACATGGAGCAGGGGGAATTCTTTACTTAATGAGAGCCTTCTAAGTAGTTTGCTAGAGCCATCTCTGACATAGCCCGCTGTCAAAATGTCAATGAATCTCAATTTAAGTGCTAACTTAATCACACAGGGACCATCTCATGTTGGCAGACTCACTTGCTTTTCTTAGTATTATTAAATATTTATAGGAAGTAACTAGGGGAATATTACAGGTGCATGGTTTGTGTTATTGATTTTAATTTAGAAGATAGATCGGATGTTGTTAAGCACTCTGCTATGGAAATTTCAATATAGAGAGGTGGTTATTGTTCATCTTTATTAACACAAGTCATTAAGGTCTTGGCACAGGAAAAGAGAGGCTTTCATTTTTAGAGCTATCATTCAGAAACAAATCCAATTCTGCTTATATTATCAGATTATTTTCCGATGCAAACTGATAAACTCCTTTCAATATTCCATCCTTGGCCTTTCCTCCAGAGTAAAATCATTTCTGTTGCTTGTCTGTCAGGAGTAACCATAGCGATTGGTTTCAAAACACCTAACCAACAATTGCAAGTCCCCGTCCTTTGGAGAAAAAAGAACAAATGTATGTGATTTCTTTCTATTCTCTCCACTCACCACTGTCATTTACAATTCTTAGTGAGAATTTGTTCTAATCAATTACATGAACACGCCAAACTTTATGTCGCTATACATTTTCATTCCATTGGGTACATATTGATTACTCATGCCATACACATAATACACATACAAAAAAAACACAACAACACCAAGTATAAGTCATTTTTCTATGCTTTTTTCCAACCCGGGCATGCAATGTCTCGGCGATCTATGATAGAGTAGATATTGCAGTGCGTATTGATTGATGTCTCCTTCCCCCACTTTGACATTTGCTTATCCTCGTCTGCATCTACTGCTATTGACGAGGGCTGTATCTGGACATCTTCCTAAGCTGTTTTGTCATTTGTCACCTCTTAAGTAAAAACCGCAAAGGGGGGAGTTGTCAGTGATAAGACTTAATGATAGCGACCACAAAGCTTTCATACGAGCGCGGGGAGAGTACACTTTGACATGGGCTTCATTTTGACACCACTAAACTACTTATAGATGCAATATCACCTGCTGTATTACTGATCCCTAATAAGCAGGCGCCCGCCATCGTTCATTTACTCATAAAAGTGGCCAATTTAGTGCAGATCTATTGAGAGCGGTTCTTTTGGTTTAACACGTTTTTAAAGTAATGCATTTAATAAGCCCACTCTGCTGCTTCTCTGTCAAAAGCTACCATTTCCCCCTCAACACTTGGATGTGGATTGGTGAAATCAACACATCTAACTAAAGCTGCTAAATGCGCCACGTGAGTTTTCAGCTTTTTGACTTTGCCAACTCTGTATTTGTAGTATGGTGGGAGCGGTACGGTGCTTTTACATTGGTTAAACGCAGAATTTCTCCCCCTGAGGTGGAAGACACATCCTTCCTCTCCAACTTCCCTTTTCCATCCATCCCTCCCTCGGCTTGGCTCCTGCAGAGAGGCTATTATTGCAGCTAATTATCTACAAATAGGCCCAATATGACAAACAAGGCCATGCACCAGCTCTAGCTTAGCGTAGGAATAACCCACAAAGACTGACAAAGCACAGGACAAAAGTTGATCTGGAAATACAAAGGGAAAATTTGAATCATAGATAATTGAGAGGAATGTGATAGAGACACAATGTGAACCAGGATGAGAAAAAAAAACACGTCTAAAAGAGATATAAGTGGGAGGCAGATGGGAGAAGAATGAAAGAATGGGCAAAGTGACACTAAAAGGGAGACATCATAAGAGGCACGGCAAAATGATCTTGTCTATACCATGTGTGTGACTGCTTGTTGCTACTGGCAACTGTCCTGCGATGCACAGGCCGCATCCATTTAGCTCCCAGCATGCCTCGCGATCAGGGCAGCTCAGGGGTCTAAGACTGTCTGTCTCATTTCCATAGTGGAGCTCATTTAGTAGACGAGCGTGGATGCATCAATGGGCGCTTGATTAGATCCTTACCTCAGATATATATGAATATTTATCAGTGTTGAACGATTCCACATTCACTCTGCTTTCATCTGCATCCTCCCGAGTGTCCTCCTGCTCTCCTCTTAATTTCTGACAATGAATATGTCAAAGGAGCATCACTGTTCCTCCGCAAAGTGACCGCACTCATGGTAATCTAGTTATTGTGGCTCTGCAGCATGATCCACTTTACGTTTTGCTAAATTTGCGCGGCTTTTGTCTTGTTATGTTTTATTCGCCATGGTGACAACAACAGCACTCAGGGACCTAAAGGAAATGAATGCGGATAATGAAAGCGACGTGCTCAAAAAGGATGTGTGTTTGAATTCATTGCGGCTGAAGATTAGTGCGTGATGGGAGCTGCAGGTGGATGCCAAACCGCCGAGTTATTCCCGTCCCGTCGGCCCCAAAGACAACACAATCACACCCACGCATGCGCCCCATAACAGGGATTGGGTAACTTACGTCGCTCACTCCAGCCTCCACTATCTTCAGGCCCGTCTCCTTTTCCAGCTGCTGCTTCTGTTGGACTGCAGAGACACAAAAGCAGAGGAGGTGTGAGGATGACAAAGTAGCAGATTTTTCACTTCCCCAAGGCAAGAACGAGCGGAACCGAGAAATGATGCAAGGGATGTAACGGCGTGAGTCAGATGTCAAGCTGGTCATAGAAAATGGCCGGCCCACACATCTCGATGGAGAGCGGGGAAAAGTGCAGGGGCAGATGGTTGTGTGGCAGCTGACAGTGGCAGTGGGGCGACAGGTGTAGTCGGTGTGGTAGGCTTATAAGCGGAGAAAATGTGCCGTTCTAGAGGCAATGAATAGGAAACTTCACTACTATCATTGCTCCAACACAAGGTCGACTGTAGAATTGGATGGTACATAGTTTGGATCATGAAAGACACTTATTATCATGAACAAAAAATCCATAAAATGTCTGTTGAGGAAGAATCAACCATATTACAGTAGTTGGGAGGTTTGGAATGCAGCAAAATCCAACGTACCAGGTGCAATACATCTGTTTGTCCTTTTTACTATAGACCACGAGAATCAATTAAATAACACACACTTTTATAGGCTCAAGAAAAAATTATACTGGTAGATAAAGTGCAGAATGTGCTGTAAGAGCGTAACACAGAAAACCATATCTGATCTGATCTCTTTGTAAACAAAATAAAAATAAATAGTAATTGAAGTATGTATCCATAGTTTGACAAACATCCCTCTCAAGGAGCTTGTGTCGCATGGGCATAATGCTGGAAGACATTTTAACTTAAAAGATACATCCAGACATCTTCAACTCAAAGACAACTGTTGAAAGATTACGTAGTATTGCATCAAATTGGAAATCATTTATTTTTACAAAACCTTTTTAAAAACTTTGCTCCACTTTTGTTTGTATAGAAACAAATTTAACGATCTTTTCACCGCCCCAACTTTTCTTCAATCATTATCGATAGAAACACATACAGTGGGAAATAAAAGTGTAGTTCATTTTTAAATGTTACTATGGGTCTTGAGCGTGTTTGTAGAATGAGACGTGACCAATCGTGTTCCTTATGGCCGCAGCTCTGTGATCAGCCTTCAGTCAGACCTGCTCAAGATGATCATAAAGCACACAGAGAGCAGCAGATTCACAGCACAATAACTTGTGCTCCTGCCTTTGTTCTAGAAGTAATTAACCAAAGTAAGGCCACGTTAAACATCCATCGTCCTGGATCACACACACTACCGTCCGCGCCTTCCTTTGATGGAAACATTTATATTGCAAAACAAAATCAAAGAGGTCTTAATAGATTGCACTAAATTATCAAATGAAAGGGAAAAATTAGGCATGATTTTCATTTGTTAGCATGTGAATGTGATTGGTGACGCTGAAAGGGAAAAGAAGTGCGAGTTAGGTCCTCTAAATCCCATTTCCTCAGATGAAGGCTATGCAAATGACCCTGAAGAGCTGAACCCCACCTCACACTCCAAATGCAACCAGGGCCCATTTAATTAGTATTTTAATCCATCCCAATGATTTCACTCAGTCCACAATGTATGCAGCATTCCGTCTAATTAAGCACGCTACTTTTAAGACGCCCATCCATCTCTGACCCGCTCCTCTCGCTTATTAGAGCTGCTGCTGCAAACACTGATGACTCCATAGTTGTCAATGGCACAATGCACACTTGATTATATTTTACATGTCAGTTGGACTCCCTAAAGTAGACGGAAGAGAGCTAAAGGTCAAATATACCTCCCCAGTCTACCACATAAGGAGGAAAGGAAACTCTTCTCCCATTAGCCGAAGGACACAAGTCTTTAACTGGAATAGTGCCAAGATGAAGATCATTTCATGTTTCCACCTCTGTATTTAGTCATAGGCATATCAGTGCTCCATAGTTAGCTACTGTACCTGCTATTTGGGTAAGGGGGGTGTAATGAGCAAGATAATTAGCCCAGCTGGGTGAGGGCGTAGGTGTTGGGGGGGAGCTATGTCGCTAAAAGGTCACAGCACCATTTGGTTCTAATGAGGACTCCACTTGGGTTGCAACTCATGATGAGTCAAAACGACCAAAGATTAGCCTGAACTCAACGCAGGCACACAGCCAAAGCTAACGTTTGAGTGACAAGTGGACTCCGAGAGACTTGTAGAGAAGCCAGTGTGGCCTGAAGGTCAGTATTTACTTGTGAATCAAAGCTGAGGACTCTCCAATCAACCTGAGGGAAATGACAGTCCCACAACAGCCACTTTAAATGTAAATACAATGTACTTGCCGAGCTCATTAACTGCCCACTAGATGGATGTTTCCAGAATACGTCTGTAAATGGATTGCTTGTTCTGTCACTGTACAGATAACAGCCCACAGCCTCTCTTTTTGGGCGCCCCCTTGTACTAACCTCCCAGTGGAGCACTTCTCTCTCTCACACGTACTCAGTCTGATTTTCTAAGCTTCAAATTAGCCACCAAATACTCCTGACAGACTGTGGAAAAGAGATGTCAGCTTTGATTTCAGAGAGCCTCCTCAGGCCATTTTAATAGGCATTGTCTGAGTCTATCTAGTGCAATCGCTAATATTGAGACCTGATCCCTGCAGCCTTATTTGATCTGCAGAGTTTCCGAGTCGTATCGAGCTCCATCATTTCATGTTCACCCACTAAGAAGAAGAGGAAAGCCACAGGATTGTATTGGGCGTTAAAAATCTGCTGCATGTACACCACGCTCGGATCAAAACCCAGTATTACACAATAAAAAAAAACAACCTCTTATTCTCTGAGCAGTGAGCAATTCATTTAAAAGAAGAATCAGAGGAATGTAGAGAATGTCTGTAGAAAATGTCTAAGCTGAAATGTTATCAGTAAATCTTTTTACACTCTTGTTTCCTTACTATGAACTAAAATCCTAAAACTTCCAACCATCTTGACATAAAGATTGAAGTGTTATGTTGCTAGGCCTGTCTTGATAATTACTAAATCGACTATTCATTCTGATATATTTTTGGTGCAGCACATAAAATCATTCATTTAAAAAAAGGGCTTAATGGAATCATCCAGCTTTGGTGTTCAGTGGCATAATGTATTTTTGTATTTAATTATTATTATCATCATTATTATTATTATTTTTTTAAGAACAAAACAACAAAAAACAAAACTGGGCAGGACCAGAGAAACAAAATAAGCAAAAAATAAAAAAATCCAAAAATTACATTTTCTGCGATAATATGTATCGCACTTCAAAATGTATTATTCTAAATTGGAGGATGAAGCAAGTACATAGCTGTGATATACAGTTAAAAACGCTTAAATCAAAAGTTTATTCTGCATTATATCTCCTTTATTGCTGAACTCCAGTGGACTCATAGACTTGCTTGTATTTTTATTAACAGGCACAAATACACCAAAATATTTTCCCAATGTTCTATTGTGATGTGCAGTTCCATAGTCACTTTCCATCATATCACACAGAGCTCTTCAAATGTGCAGTTAGTATTGTAGCTCCCACATTGATGAAAGTAGGAGCACACTCTTCTGCTTTATGCTCCATCAAACATAATTTACAGCCCACTACAAGCGTCACAATAATACAGGCTTTATGGAGTCACTACATGTCCATGCTCAAGAGTAATATGCTCAGATTAAAGCTATGCACATTGTTTTCTGTAAAACATCAGAGGAACTCATCAAGCGCTCACTGAACAAGGGGAAAAAGGCCATTCCAATCACCCGTCTAAGAAGAATCTCTAAACATCACAGCCGCTGCTCGACGACGTACGCATTAATGAGTGTGAATACATAAAAACGCCATAAACAAACATTTAAGCTTGATTTTATGTGACCTTTGAATTGCTCCCTGCATATGTACTGTAGCAAAATGAGCCTGTTGAGAGGGCAATTTCATTATAATGTGACTTTTCTTACTGCCATATGCCGCCACCACACCAATGTTCAAATCAACATAGTAGAGAACCAGAAATTATTATTGAGAAGTAATAGGAGGTTATGCATTCGCTTAGCTGATAAACAACAAACGTGCTATTGTTTGCAGTGATATAGATTAACAGTTTGATTTGCATCTGCAGCTTAAGTTGGGAGCAAGAGCAGTTTACATCCAACTTTGATAGCTGTTCACAAAAAAACATTTATAGTGTAAGCAAATTTGTATGTGGGTGACTGTACACAGCATATACTATTTTGAACCATTAAAGATGTATGAGATTATATTGTATAGTACGGAAAATAAGATTAATTCATGTGCATCTGTCAGCTCTCGAGTCTGCAAGTGTTTCCAACATGGCAGAGCAGGCACATAGTTGCCTTTTTACCAAGTGGGTGTCTGGAGTTGACAAAATGCATATTTCACTCGTGTCTGATTGATCTGTTAATACTGAATAACATTCACATGCATAACATCTATCTCTCGTGGCCCCCTCCTCTCTTCACTGCTCCTCAGGTCGTCTATTCAACCACTTCTCTCCCTCCATCCGTCACTCCAGCCAAACAAAATGAAAGTGTTTATTGTGGAGGAGGGCTGACGCTCACGCCTCTCCACAGCCGTTAGCCTTATCAGCAGGCAATCGGCGCGATATTAAAGCTGCCATTCCGCCCATCACTTTCCCCTCGCACATATGATGGCTGTCTCTACCTATCAGAGCGCAGCGAGGGGGAGGGCGAACGCTGAGGTGCTGCTGTTTGTGCGGGGGGTAGCGTGCACCTGATCCCAGTCACTGATAACTCACATAGCAACCTATTTTCCAGTCCCAAACTGAGTTGCAAGGCAGCTGCAAAAACAATAATATTCTCCTATAAAAGTGCAGTATATTCATTACATGTAGGATACAGGCGTGCGTAGTATATGACCTCTTATCAGGCACCGTCGATGCATATCAAAATCTAATGCATCCTCATATTGTACGTTCAAAAGAGAAATATGGGATGACTTTGGTGTGATTTTTATGGTCTGTGATAAACATCCTATGTTGCACAGGTACATTGTTCCTCAGACAACCCTGTGTCCACATCGCTTTCATATGCCACTTTTTGTTTGAGAATCTAAATTGTTGTTTTTTTGCCTGGCTTATTTCAATCAGGAGGCAAAATCAAGGTACCTCTACCAACAAACAGGGAGGGAGATGTGGAGCAGCTCAGGTGAATAAAGTGAATTCATCGTCCTTCAGCCCTAATACTCCATCCCCACTGGTTAATCGATCTGAGGAGAAATTATGTACAGAGCAAATGACGATATACATTATAACTGACGAACAAGCTGCCATGTTTTCCTTTGGGCTCTCTTTATAACACGGAAAAGCAATTTTAAATTTAGCCATGGGCATTTGGAAGCTTGATAACGCTCTGTACAGTATAATTATGTATATTTTTTTATTTCAACGTCAACTTTCAAATGTGATTGTTTTGGTTTACAACATGAAATCATAAATATAGTGCAGTACTATTGTATATAATAGTATAAACATGGACATTTATAATTTTAGTCTTACCAAAGCCACGATCACTCAGATCCAATCAGCAGTGCCACTCTTATTGGCCCATGTCTGTCACATGGAGGGGCATGCTATTAGCACCAGGGGTCCTGGTTCTCTCACTGTTTATTCAGCCAGATCGATCTTTTCCTGTGGATAAGCCACAGTGCTCCCAACAAACCAACTGCTGCTATTGGGCTAAATCAACACACCACAAACCTTTACATCCTCCCAACAAAACAGCTCCCTTAGAAAAGCATGGCGCCCAATTTAAGATGCCTCCACTGCTTTCGTGTTTCACATGTTACACACAAACACAAGAAGTGGACAGAGTCTGGTCTCTTTTAATCGCAAGAATCAGCCTGTCTCTTGTGTCCAGCACAGACCCAACACAGACCCTGCCATAGCCTCAGTGTCAACCACATTATAGAGCCCGTCCTCTTTCAAACACAACCCACATGACACATTTATAATTGCATCCTCCCTTATTAGAGTGCCCTTTCAAAGATGACTGAATAATTCACCTGGATCTGCGCTGGAGTCAGACACACATATCTGTTTCCTGGCTGCTGCTTGATTAATAGATTGTGGCTGCTCTGACACTCTGTGTAGAATAGGCATTTTGCCTTTGATAGGTGCTGACACCAATTCTTCACGGACTGCAGGAGATTGGGGAACAGAGGCAGCGCGGGCAAATGACTTGGATAGTGAGCTGGTCCAGATGTGGAGGAACCCTCTGGATGTCAGTGTGCATTCTCCACAGGGCCAGTCAACTCTGTTTACTCTGGTCTTCAGAGATGACACTCTGCAGATGTGTGACACACAACATGAATATCACATGTGACAATCAGTCAAAAAGAGCAGCTCGTGCATGGATTATGACAGACAAGGCAGTAAACAGAGCACATCTGAAGTCATGATGGCCATCAGGCGTCCTGCACGCTGCAGCACCTGATCTTTGCGTGACCTTTTCTAAGAACACAAGTTGGCAGCCTCACTGTCGGGACCACACTGCAGAATACACTCCCTTCTGCTTAAACTATACTGCATCCGTCTGGGAATCTTTCACACCTTAGACTGTTAGTTTCCCTGAGACTGCAATGCAAATGTAGTCAAGCCGGTCCAGATCAAATTGGAGCTAATCTCAGCGAGGTTGTTGGACTGCTGCCCAGTGCCTAGTGTATGTGCACAAAAGGGAGCTGATTTATTAATTCTGCTCCACTCAAAGACTGGCATTTTAGACCCAATATAACTTAAAGTGGTTAGGGTTAGATTTGGGGCAGTATTTGCTTGTCAAAATGTCTATATTTCACTTATTTGACTGTAATATTATTACAGTCAAATAAGTGAAAGGAAGCACACAGCAAGATATTACCGTCCAGCTGTTAGTGTCATTAAAGATTACAGACATGGTCATAATAGATTTTTAATTTATTACATTGTGTTTGATAATACTCAGTGGAGTAAATATGACCTATGTATGCTGTTTCCGTGACTGTAAAGCATTATGTAGATGGTTAAAGTCTTGTTTTAAGAGAAGAGGGGAGTGCAATTGTCTGTCTGGATGTGTGTATGATACAGATGAAAACATCTGGAAGAGTGCCAGGGTCTGAAGGGTCTACAGAGGGAGGCTGGTGCCACACTGTGCTCTCCCACAGTGCAGCTCTGGCAGAGGCAGCCCTACCTGTCACTGTGCAGCAATTATCCTGCAGGCTACCTCCATGGACCGGCTCCTGCAGGTTGCCACATTACACACCACATCAGCAAGTGTGCACAGGCCACACACACAAACACGTGCCTGTGCTTTTCATCCACAATTCACCATCCACAAGCTAATGGCTAGAACAAAATGTAATGATGTGTTGGAGCAGACATCCTGCTCAAGCTGGGACTAACATGCATCACTCTATAGATGCAGGCACATACATACCACTTTTGTTCAAGATAAAGACTGTATTATGGATAATAATACAGGCTAATACAGATAAGGAAGTTAGCAAATAAACACAATGGAAGTGCTAAAATGATTAATATGCTAAAGCTGTTTTAAGGAAAGTCTTTGATTAGACATGCAGCATTAACATGTGAGCCGGATGTGAGCTCCACTGATTCAGAGAAATTAGCATGTGGATATGTGGAAACACACACCTACAAACATGTGAAAGGGAGTCCATTTTGTCTTGTGCAGGAAGGAGCTCATGGAGCTCATGGAGCTCAGATCCTCATCCATGCTGAGTTGGACACGACCTACTTGAAGGAGCTGTGAAGGGTAATTTCAAAGAGCTCAATATCACCTCATTACCAAAGATTTGTTCCAGATGTCATTCGAAATCACAAACACCATCACTCAATCAAAAATATGAAGCAGGGGATGAGCAGAGGGTGCGGATGCTTAGACATTTTCATGTGAAAACAGGTGTACCTTTTAAACACAACAAGTTTATCCACAAAGCAGACTCCAAGGACACACGTGTGGCTTGAGTGTAGAAACACCAATTATCAATCTAAGGCATTGCAGACAGATAATCTGTTAAATGAAATTCCTGTTTTTTCTTTGAACAAACTGAGGACCACAATATAAGGCTTTAACCAATTGCTCTGTTCACAAATGTTGTTTTCATAAGGAGAGCAATGTTGACTAGATTTGACACAAATCATAAAGCGACAGCGGCAGAGGAAATCTAGCCTTAAAGAGGCAGAAACCAACAAACAACAATCTAAATTGGATTCTAAATCAGCTTTGTAAAAGCTGTTAATGTGATCCTGACAGAAATGAATCAAAGCGCCTGTGTATGAATGCATGAAAGACATACATTGAAGTCTTTTTCAAACCCTACTCACTGTCTGAACACCTAGATTCAATTTCAAGGGCACATAATAAAAAAAATCTCTGTCCTCAGGATTCTGAGGACAGAGAAGAGGTTTCAAACAGAAGCCAACATTTGCTGCTGGCGAGTGGAAGCTAAGTCAATCCAAAACACTAAAGCACATCTCCAGATGTTGGTGCGTGGATGGATCCTTGGAGAGAGGATGAAGTGTCAGCAAGCTCGGTCTCCTCGCCATGAGGCACTGGCTGCCCCTCGGATCACGTGCTTGTCTCTGCTCAGTGCTGCTCCGTACAGCTGGGAGTGGTGGGTGTAAAATGAAAGTGTAACACAACAGTCTGCGCAGGTGTCAAAATGAGAAATATGACATTTCCCTTCAGAGATTTTATTAGTTCTGATATGGCTTTGTATTCTGTCTGTCTCGTGTCGCTCCACCACTGCTTTTTTATTACTATTTTTCTTGGGGACAAAATGTGATAATGATTATTATATGTCTAAATCTGAGCAGCTGTGTGTGTAAAGGGAGAGAAAACCAAAAGCAGAGAGGCAGGGAGTGATGCAGCACACAAAATGAAAATACACAGTTTGACTGCTTCCATTGTACAAGCACCCCTCCTCCGCTGAATCAATCACCAAACTGCAGTTTCTCAAACAATTTCTTTGAAAACGAGGCCGCCATTTGGAGGAACAGCATGATGATTAAATCTATACGCACAGAAGCACCTGACGTACTTTCCCAGCTCCTTTAAGAACTCTCTGTGCTATATATACAGTGTCTGCAGCATGCTCTGATTGAACTCTTGAGCAGAGGGGAGGCAGCATGTATAAGCACACAGCCCGGCCTTTTTAAGGACACCTGTTGGGCTGCATGGCTCATCTCCTCCTCATTTAGCCGTCTGCCTGGGCTCCGTGGGGCTGATTACCAGGAACCACTTGCTCTGCTTATCAGTCTAATTAGAGTCGCTGGCAGGTGACACACCGGAAGTGTGTGTCGTGTAAGCGTTCAGCAGAGGCTCATGAAGTCACATTCAAAACAGGACCAAAAGAGCAGTTTCCAGCTTTGGGCTGTATCCTCTGGAATCAGTGACAAAAACAACTGGGAACCCAATTCAAATGACTTGAGAACCCACAAAGGAGTTCTACCATGGAATCAATAACACTGTAAACAAGACAGAATAACAATGGAACAGTATTAAACATGTTATAAAATTGATGATGATTTAAATGATGACAATACAATGTAAGTGAAAGTAGTGCTCATTTTTGAACACAACAAGCTATATTTCACACTTTCACACAGGCCCAGGCAAAGGTTTTCACCAAGACCACCAATTCTACTTTCATTTCAAACAGTATTCTAAGTACAAGTAATAATAAGTCATTTATACATGTAATATTTCCAGTTCAATTTACTATATTTCTATTTTCCCTTTATTTACTATATGTAGGTAACTAAATAATAATGAACTACTGTATTTACTAACCATATTGGTATTTACTGTATAACATCACGGGTTATACATTACAAAAATTGCATTTTATTACTCTTACTATGTCTGGCAGCAATTCATTCAAAAGCCTACTGAGGTGTCCAATGTTACCTGGTTAAAATGAGTGAAGACAGGTGATATATTTTCAAACAAAGACAATATAAGTGTATTTTCTCTCTGGAAAATTATGGTGAATTGTGGCATTGTATGTACGTGGGTCTCGCCACAGGCTGCCTCACACTTCAAGTCCAATTACCTGTGTTAAGGCCACATGTGAGACGGGGGATTACAGCACATTATTGGAACACAAACAACAGTATCCCTGCACGGCAACCCGCGGGCGCCACGGCGACGGCAGCCGGGAAGGTGTGAGAGGTGTTACATTAGCACCTGTACTCGCCGACTGTGGACTCCCAACCTTTCACCACCGACCGATGCACTCCTCAGAAACCCTTCCTCTGTCTTCTTCATGGAGCATCTCACCTCCTTCTTTCGTTTTTATGACATTAAAGGTGAATTTTAGAACTGCAGAAATAACGGTCATTTGTGAAATTTAACCTTTGTTTTTCTACCTGACAGGAGGTTGTAGGTTCAAATGGCAAGTGTCAGACAGGAAGGTAAATCACTGTGATGAGATGGTGGGATCTCCGCTCCACAGATTTGACCTGTAATGTGGCCTGATGGCATCACCTGCTTGTTTCTATGGAGATAGATACATTATTGCAATATTGTGATTCCAAATAAAGCTATAACATCTCCATGAAGACAAGCAGATTTCTATGATAGTACAATGTAGAATTGTATGAAAGAAAACTGACAACAAATAATGCTGATTAAATAAACATAAATTCAAAGTGCGGGCATCCATCCATCCATCCATCCATCCATCCATCTTCTGCCGCTTTATCCGGGGCCGGGTCGCGGGGGCAGCAGTCTGAGCAGGGACTCCCAGACTTCCTTCTCCCCAGACACTTCCTCTAACTCCTCCGGGGGGATCCCGAGGCGTTCCCAGGCCAGCCGAGAGACATAGTCTCTCCAGCGTGTCCTGGGTCTTCCCCGGGGCCTCTTCCCGGTGGGACATGCCTGAAACACCTCCCGAGGGAGGCGCCCAGGAGGCATCCGGAACAGATGCCCGAGCCACCTCAGCTGGCTCCTCTCGACGTGGAGGAGCAGCGGCTCTACTCCGAGCTCCCCCCGTGTGGCCGAGCTCCTCACCTTATCTCTAAGGGAGCGCCCAGCCACCCGGCGGAGGAAACTCATTTCGACCGCTTGTATCCGCGATCTTGTTCTTTCGGTCACTACCCAAAGCTCATGACCATAGGTGAGGGTAGGAACGTAGACCGACCGGTAAATAGAGAGCTTTGCCTTTCGGCTCAGCTCCCTCTTTACCACAACGGTCCGATGCAGCGACTGCATCACTGCAGCCGCTGCACCGATCCGCCTGTCGATCTCACGCTCCATCCTTCCCTCACTCGTGAACAAGACCCCGAGATACTTGAACTCCTCCACTTGGGGCAAGGACACCCCACCCACCTGGAGAGGGCAAGCCACCTTTTTCCGGTCGAGAACCATGGCCTCGGATTTGGAGGTGCTGATTCTCATCCCAGCCGCTTCACACTCGGCTGCAAACCGTCCCAGTGCATGTTGCAGGTCCGGGTTTGATGGAGCCATCAGGACAACATCGTCTGCAAACAGCAGAGATGAGATCCTGTGGTCCCCAAACCGGACACCCTCCGACCCCTGACTGCGCCTAGAAATTCTGTCCATAAAAATTATGAACAGAACCGGTGACACAGGGCAGCCCTGGCGGAGTCCAACATGCACTGGGAACAGGTCTGACTTACTGCCGGCAATGCGAACACAGCTCCTGCTCCGGTCATACAGGGACCGGACAGCCCTGGGCAAAGGGCCCCGGACCCCGTACTCCCGGAGCACCCCCCAAAGGACACCCCGAGGGACACGGTCAAAAGCCTTCTCCAGATCCACAAAGCACATGTGGACTGGTTGGGCAAACTCCCATGAACCCTCGAGCACCCGATGGAGGGTATAGAGCTGGTCCAGTGTTCCACGACCGGGACGAAAACCACTCTGCTCCTCCTGAATCCGAGGTTCGACTATCGGTCGGATTCTCCTCTCCAGTACCTTGGAATAGACCTTACCCGGGAGGCTGAGGAGTGTGATCCCTCTGTAGTTGGAACACACCCTCCGGTCCCCCTTCTTGAACAGAGGGACCACCACCCCGGTCTGCCAGTCCAGAGGCACGGTCCCCGAACGCCACGCGATGTTGCAGAGACGTGTCAACCAAGACAGTCCTACAACATCCAGATACTTTAGGTACTCAGGGCGGATCTCATCCACCCCCGGAGCCCTGCCACCGAGGAGTTTGCGGACAACCTCAGTGACTTCAGCTTGGGTGATGGATGAGCCAGCCTCCGAGTCCCCGGTCTCTACTTCCTCTTCAGAAGACGTGACTGAGGGATTAAGGAGATCCTCAAAGTATTCCTTCCACCGTCCGACGACATCCCCAGTCGAGGTCAGCAGGCCTCCACCCGCACCGTAAACGGTGTTTGTGAGACACTGCTTCCCCTTCCTGAGGCGCCGGACGGTTTGCCAGAATTTCTTTGGTGCCGACCGATAGTCCTCCTCCATGGCCTCCCCGAACTCCTCCCAGGCCCGGGTTTTTGCCTCTGCGACAGCACGAGCCGCGGCTCGCTTGGCCTGCCGATACCCGTCGATGACCTCCGGAGACCTACAAGCCAGAGTGGCCTGATAGGCCTCCTTCTTTAGTCTGACGGCATCCCTTACTTCCGGTGTCCACCACCGGGTTCGGGGGTTGCCGCCACGACAGGCACCGGAGACCTTGCGACCACAGCTCCGAGCAGCCGCATCAACAATGGAGGCGGAGAACATGGTCCACTCGGACTCAATGTCCCCAGCCTCCCCCGGGACATGGGAGAAGCTCTCCCGGAGGTGCGAGTTGAATACCCTACTGACAGAGGGCTCCACTAGACGTTCCCAACAGACCCTCACAATGCGCTTGGGTCTGCCAAGTCTGTCCGGCTTCCTCCTCCGCCAGCGGATCCAACTCACCACCAGGTGGTGATCGGTTGACAACTCTGCCCCTCTCTTCACCCGAGTGTCCAAGACACGCGGCCGGAGGTCTGATGACACGACAACTAAGTCGATCATTGACCTCCGGCCTAGGGTGTCCTGGTGCCACGTGCACTGATGGACACCCTTGTGCTTGAACATGGTGTTCGTTATGGACAATCCGTGGCTAGCACAGAAGTCCAATAACTGAACACCGCTCGGGTTCAGATCGGGGAAGCCGTTCTTCCCGATCACCCCTCTCCAGGTGTCACTGTCATTGCCCACGTGGGCGTTGAAGTCCCCCAGTAGAACAACGGAGTCCCCGGTCGGTGCACTGTCCAGTACCCCTCCCAAGGACTCCAAGAAGGCCGGGTACTCTGCACTGCTGTTCGGCCCGTAGGCCGCCACAACAGTGAGAGACCTGTCCCCCACCCGAAGGCGGAGGGACGCGACCCTCTCGTTCACCGGGGTAAACTCCAACACGTGGCGGCTGAGCTGAGGGGCTATCAGCAAGCCCACACCAGCCCGCCGCCTCTCCCCGCGGGCAACACCAGAGAAGTGGAGCGTCCAGCCCCTCTCGAGGAGATGGGTTCCAGAGCCCAAACTGTGCGTGGAGGTGAGGCCGACTATATCTAGTCGGTATCGCTCAACCTCCCGCACAAGCTCAGGCTCTTTCCCCCCCAGCGAGGTGACATTCCATGTCCCCAGAGTTAGTCTCTGTGTCCGGAGATCTGGTCGCCGAGGCCCCTGCCGTCGACTGCCGCCCAGATCTCTCTGCACCGGCCCCCTATGGATCCTCCTGCGGGTGGTGGGCCCACGGGAGGGCGGCCCCACGTCGCTCTTTCGGGCTGTGCCCGGCCGGGCCCCGTGGGGTAAGACCCGGCCACCAGGCGCTCGCCATGGAGCACCCATCCCAGGCCTGGCTCCAGGATGGGGCCCCGGTGACGCCGATCCGGGCGACGTGAACTGCCTTGATTGTGTCGTCGTCATAAGAGGCTTCTGAACCGATCTTTGTCTGACCCGTCACCTAGGACCTGTTTGCCTTGGGAGACCCTACCAGGGGCATGAAGCCCCCGACAACATAGCTCCCGGGATCATTCGGGCACTCAAACCCCTCCACCACGTTAAGGTGTCGGCTCAAGGAGGAGAAAAAGTGCGGGCAATAAATATAAAAGCAGAATAAGCAGTTATTGTTTTTTTTGGTAGAAAAAAAAGCCATTGTTGGTTGGAAAGTGGCGCTTTAAACCTTAGTGCTCCCTTTTGAGTATATGCTAATGCAGGTATTTATACATTCTGGATTTCCACTTTGAGAAATTGCAGAAATATTGCATTGTGTCATCCAAGTCCATCTAAGGTGGATATTGAAGTGAAATTGAAAACGGGTGTCCCTTAAAGAGAGAGGCTAGAGATAGGACAGACTTATCGTCTTCTGTGGAAAGCCCGGAGAGACACTGCACTCGTCTGTAGTCGGCCGTCCCAGCGCAACCAAGCCACTGACCCATGACAGTCAGCCCATATTGATTTAAAAAGAGCCACAAGACAGCCACGGAGAGGGGAGGGAGGGGTGCGGAGACCAGCGAGCAATATCCCTCTTAAAACTTATCCATAATTCATTGTCTTTTCTTCTTTCCCTTCAGATGGAAGCCCAACAGGGGAATGTTCATTTTTAAGGGGGATTAGCAACAACTTATTTTGAAATGCACCCCAGTGTTCCTCATTTCCCACACACTTACATTATACAAAGTCCTGCAGTCTGCACCATTCTATTAGAGAGTTATTCCCTGCAAAATGAACGCACAATGAGCAAAATCCATCACTACAGGTCTTATGCTCGTGATGTAAAAATAATAAACATTAGCCATTATGTACACTTTCTGTTAGCCAAAAAGCTATTATTGGGAATGAAGCATTTGTAAATGCGGTTCAATGACTGATGAGAAAAACAATTTTGCATTCATCTCTTGAATGTAAATGCTGCAAAAGAGATTTATCCTCCCTCCCACAAAACAATTTTTTATCCAAACGTGCAAACTCTTTTATGTCAAACTTTTCCCACCAAACTGCAGCCTACTCTACGAATGACACCAATGGAATATAATATGATGCCTAAATAAGTCATAATCCTGGGCCAAATTACTCGTGGGCTGGTGCCATGTTGCAATATAGATATCCACCTGCGGAGTTCAGTCAGCCTTACATCTCTGCAGCCAACAGGGGGCTCATGCGTTTTGTATGACAAGACCCTGTAAACACAGCTGTGGTGTGGGCACAGCTCTGCATCTGTGCCCCTCTGCTCTCCACGGAGACGGGGACGTGATGTACAAGGATGTGCCGGGCTATAAGGGCTCCACTCCAAAAATAAAAACATGTCAGGTACTGCGTGTGTTGGGTGCACAAAGCTGTTCTCTTGTAAATGCATATTGTGCTAATGTGGTAGATTATTATTTAGTCAAGATCACCAGAGCATATTCAATAGGCAAACGCGAAAAGGTTATAACGGTCAGTCAATGTAAAAGTCCATTGGAATGATTAGATTTATGTTTTAATTGTAGAATTCTACGTCTACTACACGTCCAGGAGCATTTGAGAAAAGACTGAAACACAACACAAATTGCAAAATTAACAAGAATCACATGCATTTCAGAATATGTTTGTAGAAGTTTTGTAGATTACATTACTTAAATAACTGAAGTCTCTGGGATTTGGCATATGCTATTATTCAAATTGCGATTTCAATTCAATTGTGATATATAATAATAATAATAATAATAATAATAATAATAATAATGATAATATAATATATAACAATATACTGTATATTAAGTCTGCCTCACATAAGAAATATAAGTAAACGCCAGTTCAATCTGTATTGTTCATACAGAGATTTTAAGTACTACAACTCTTTCTCTTTCTGTAACTTTAAGAAAATGGTATATTTTCGTAAACTCACAAAAAAACAGACAAACTGATTTCCTATTTTAAAATCAATGTCCTAAGAGAAAAGTGCCCTGCTGAGATAAAGGTTCTATTAGCTGCTCAGTGTGTCACAACAAACGCGGAGCGTCAGAAGGAGAAGCCAGCGATTAGTCATAGCCACGACTTGCCTTAATCACTGCTCAAACTCACTGCTTGGACAACACAATATGCATCACAGGTGAAAAAAAGGGCAAAAGAACATCCCACGCACCCGACACACGGACATATATGGACAGGGTGCTACAAAGGAATTGAAAATTGAACATCTGCCTTTTTATTTTTCTTTCAACCGCCGTGCCAAAGAAAGCTGGCTGCATCTGGACATGAATTATAGAGAGCCACTTGAAGAGCCACACGAAGGCGAGGGAAGAAACAGTGAATGAAAATGAGGAGAACGGTGTGGGTTCAAGCTTCCCCATCAGAAGACATCACCGGGGGGGGGACCATCGGGTCAATAATCAATTCAAGCCAATACTGCTGGGACATAGAGATTACAATGGCATTCACAATTATATGCAAAATGAAATACAATGCCAAAACTAGACATCTTATTGCGGATGTGCATATTGCAAAATCCCCCTAAAACGCTACACTGTTTGAGACTGTATTCCCTCTGAAAAAATATAATTATACTCAAAGAGGAACTACAAACGCAAACAGGGCTTTGAAGATGGAAAGCCCAAAATGTCACAGACCCGCTTTGAAGCTCACTGGCTCTCTTTGTTTCTCTACACTTGTGGCTTACAGGACCACTGTCAGAACGCTACTGCATTTAGGGTCCAATTTGCTGTGGCTACACCATTATGAAGGAAAAACATGGGCGTTCAAACACATGCTTATGAGTGCAGATACAGAAGAGCACAGAGGGTACATGCACAGAAAATGTATGGAAACAGGTCTTTTTTATGACCCAGCCACTTAATGATGTTTTAAATGTATCCAGAGATGTTCACTTCACTTGTTGTGCATTAATGACATGTCCAGCAGGAAAATATAATACAGCTCATTCAAAATACTTATCTTTGTACTCCAATGTGTCCACTGTGCATCTACAGTATAGGGCAACAAATAATGAATGGTATACTATAGTAGAGTAGTTATCAAGTAGAGTAGTTATCAACTGATAAGAGGATGAGGAGATGAAATGAAACACACTTCAATACTAATGTGTTTACAAGTATTATATATACCATCTTCAACAAGGAAATGGCAATGTCTTACAATAGATCTCATATTGTAAAGCCATTTACTGCAGATTGCAGAGATTTCAAAAAGACAAGCAAAAGAATTACCGGTAAGTTAGTCTAGTCAAGTCATTTTTAAGGGACAATGTAAACATTTAAAAAGACATTAGGCTCATAAAATACAGAAATATTCTGTACCAGATTATAGCTAAATAGCTAGTTTCCATTTGCAGCCTCTAATTTGAAGGAATAAATTCAGTTTTACATCTACCGTACATAATCTAACACCAACTAACTAAGAGAAATAATTGTGGTTATAGATTTATCCTCCAACCAAAGGCTGGACCTGAGTATACAGTTTCATCTACCTTGTATGAAGGTGTGTGAGCGAGTGGTGAATGGTGGTTTGGGGGCCAATGGCGCAGCTTCGCAGTATCACTTCCGTGTAGTCTACCCAAGGGCAGCTGTGGCAACAGAGGTGGATTACCGAGTGAAATTAATGATGCAATATATTGCAAAATGAATTTGAATGTCAAAGCACTATTATTGTCGTTATTCGTTAGTTAGACTGTTAGAATCGCCAATTGCCATATCAACTGTTTATAGTTAATATTCCATGGAGCATTTCTTACACATTTTAATAGCATTATTTCCTTGTGTTTACAGTTTTAGAGTTCATTCTGAAAGTGCAGATTGGCAGTCAGTCGGAGGATGATGGTATAAGCTGCATGTTCATATTTAAAAACATAGTTAAGGTGAAAGGTTTTCAATTAAAGTTCGTAACATAACACTACACTGAACGTGCCCCACACATTATTCTAAAAACTTTTATTCAAACTTCTAAAATCCATTTGAACTATAACATTAAGAATATTTATTTTACCCATGCCAGTGTAGGTGGGAATATAACGCGGAAGGTTAAGACCTATGTTTAAATTTGGCACCATTAAAAGGGGGCTAATTTGTCCTCTACACAGCCATTAAGGCAAGTGTAGATGAGGCTGACATTATAACCTTTCTACTTTTACAAAATGCATTAATGACAAACTGGATGATTTTAGTGAGCAAAAAATGTTTATGAGTCATTATGGGAGATGGCAGGAAGCACATCTGTAAAGCTGTATGTACCGCTTCATGAAGTAGCAGCCATCGAGTGCGCAAACAGCCACATAACAAACAAAATGTACAAGGAGCTGCTGTTCTAGACATGAGGGCCATCAGAGCATGGCCTCTCACGTGGAGCACTGCATGATGGGAGGTGAAGGGGCGGGGTGGGTGAGAAGGGATGAGGCGGTGGAAGAGGGGATGAGAGCGAGCTTGAGAGGAAGTTGGATTTTCTGCTCAACATGGTGCTTAAACCTGTAGCAGTGGACAAGCATTCAACATTCGTCTGTGGTCAGAGCCGTGGAGCTTTCAAAGACAAAACCTCAGTGGGAACAAAGAGCGTCGACGGGGGGCTGCCTGACCAGGACCTGAATGGCCAAGACAAGGCCTTGAAGAAAATATTCACAGATAAACTACTGTAATAATATGAACTCTTTAATATTATAGAGCAGCTGGTACATGGAAATCTCTTTAGTTTACTTCATTTATTGATTAGTTAAAAATGCTGTGGCAATAGTAAAGACCTGGTTTAGAGCTAACTCACATCTGGACTAGTTCTGTGTAGATCTGCTGGATTTTTTTCTTTGATGGTACTTGATGTAAAGGTTTGCGAACCAATGTTTTGAAGAAATCTTGTGTGTAAAATCAGTTAAAAATTGTAATACATATTAAAGGTGCACTGTGTACCTTTTCTGGTAGAGAAGGAGTCTCCAATAGGCGGCATGCGGGCCAAGTCTGGACCCACAAGCAATTTGATCTGATCTCTAATTTTTTTTGCGTCACTTCTTACTATCTTCAAACGAGATTGTGTTCAAATCACTGGTCAGACACCATCATAGTGTGTGCTGCCAGCCAGAAGCAGCAGTTACATGATGGTTCAATATGAATATGCAAACATATTAATTAGCAGAGGTGTGAATCCCTAATGGCTTGTGATACAAAAAGCCTGCACCTGTGACTGGATTTTGCCTTTTACTTACGTTACCAATCTATTGTCTGGACACTTCATCATTATAAATCAAAATACAACAATTGCATTATAGTCCAGGCCCTTCAGTAAGGGCTTAACGAAACAACAATCATTAAGATTAAGGTCACAAATGGAGACACTCAAGGGCCTTCTCAGAGCTATTGCACTTACTTTTGCTTGAACAACTCATCACACGCTTGACTATTTCTACTGTCTCTATATATACAGAGCATAGCACATATACCCATAGCCCCATATGCATATTACTGCACAGTGCTGCCTGTAAGTGGGGTCTACGAAGCTTCTGATCGAGGTGTGATTGTAGTTAAAGCTTTCAATCTAAATAATGCCTTTGTTGGGAAATTGAACCTCTTTCCAGCTTTTCAATAATTAATAAAAGCTTCATGGCAAAAGATTTGACCACCATTGATATCCCTTCTGAATGTCTGAATGTCTTCCCACTCATCATCCCATTTCCCACTTACCTCCGTCCAGTAAAGCAAATGGGCAATAAAGCAAATTTAGTCTGAGAATCATATAATCTTAAAACCAACTTTTGAGGAAATGGACAATTTAGTTTAGCAAATAACACTTTTGCATTATGCTTTGACACATTCACATTGAACATATTTCCACATTTGGTCCAGTCCTCTCATTCCAAAGCTTTTTGCTGATCAAATAATGCATATTCAATTTGTGTTTACGAAGTGTTGCCTCTCTGGGTGTCTGAGAAAGGTTGCTCCGTTGTTCCAATTTGCGTTGGGTTTCACCCCCTACTCATTAATCTCTTTCCATTCGCTGATAGCTTGGTTTCGTCCACTAGAAATCACTTTCAATTATTCATGCCTATTTTCCACAAATACCTTGGAGATGGAATTAGCAAACAAACAATGGCAGGCAACACTAATCCTGGTCTACAGCAGAGATCCTGTAATGCACTGGAGATCTGGCCGGCTGTTGACAGGCACCTGTTACTGTCTTCAGCAGCGTTGCAATTGGCTGTGTTGACACAGTAAATATGTTTACAGGAGCGCCGGAGCTCTGACCCAACACTAAGGTGCAAAGATAATGCTGAGGAGAGAGGGGAGGAATCAGCAAGAGCAGGGGAGCATGGAGACAAGGCAGCCCGGCGGAAGAAGACAAGGATAAACAGGATAAAGAGGAGCTGAAGACACTGCCTCGCTCATTGGATGAAGCATTGGGAGCTGTGAAACGCTTCCTTGCCTTTGTGAGAGGGCACAAAGTGTCAGCCGCTGATGAAAGAACACTCTCTGGGCCAGGGACAAGGAGCGATGATTTACACAAGCACTGATTGAACCTTTTAAATAAGCGTCTTTGACAATTTCACATGTTTTTTCCCTTCCATTCCTCGCGGCAATAGCGATAAAAAATCTCAACGGGGATAAAACACCATGACCTTGGAATTAAAATGCCATGATTTGCTGGTGTAGTGAAAAGTTTCCAACAAAAAAACAAAACCGCTGAAAAACGGGGTGACTCATAGGACTCTGGTAATCGCACAGCCTGCAGCGACATGCAAACAACCAGTAATGAAATTATACTTTTACCTAGAGACAGAAAGGGTTTGTGAGATCAACATAAGACGCAGAGAGTGAGATGCGCCACACTGAATAAGCATCAGCAGTGCTTCAAAAAATGCCTATGTGTATATGTATATGCATGCGTTCACGCCTGTAGCAGAAGGGTGGATGATGCAAGGCAGGCTGTCAGGATACAACTGAGACTCTGAGAAGATAGTGAGACGAGAGGTTTAGGCGACTCAGCTCACTCACACACACACAGAGCCAGGGGCAATGGAGGAGAAGAGACCGAGGAAGACTTTGATCACCGAACTGAGCACATTCAAGCACTCAACCAGAGAGGGCAGTCAGTGATGAGGAGGAGAGCCCAGGGAGAAGGTAACAGCGGGTGGGGGTTGGGCCGGACAAGAAGCGGGCTTGTTTTCCGACCTCCACGCCCAATGATACAGATGTTAAGGCCAGACAATCGCAGAAACCCCCAACAATCCGCAAGGAACAAATCTAATTTTATTTCAAACATATGAACACGGTGACGACAAGATGAAAACTGTAGCAGAAAATGGAATTTGCACTATTCTCAACACCTCTAGAGGGTCAAAGTGGGCTCACAAACTGAGCATTTAAAGTCATCTTTATTTAGTAAATACTTTTTTCTAAATGACATACCTGCAATTATAAGTACACCCTGGTCTAATTTAAAATAGTGCAAGGTAGTTTAAGGTAGCCTTTGTTGTCCGCTTAGGGGAATTTGTCCATTTGACCCATCCTTCAATGCAGTAGGCGCATCTTGTCAGGAGCAATGGGCACCTCGGTGCAGTTTGCTGTTAGTATTCCTCTTCCACTACTTGTTCGCTACCACTAGTAGACCCACCAATCCATAAAGACAATAATACTGTAGAACAAAATAAATGTGTATGAGCATAGGTAAAATAAAATACAACATAAATAGTTTGAATATAAAAAGACAATTTGAAATCTGTAAATGTACTATTTCTAGGAACACACCTATGTACCTTGTTATGGCATATATTACCTATTTAAACAGGCTGGCCCTCCAAAAAGGACACGGGAAGCTATAGCTCCATACCTCCATGCGTGAGATGCAGGTGGATAAAGCATTGTGCTGGTTGTAAAAGAGAGCAGGTAATTATCGCTGGCATTTTGACAAGTGTTTGCTAGAGTGAAGGTCAACTCTGTCTACGTGGGAGATCTATGCTAATCTGCTCAGGAGGAAAAGACTAGCACTCACCACTCAAATGGTTGCTAGCACCATTATGCAGCTCCCGTGCTTATGTTTTCACTTTAAGGCTGCCTCCATGAGTGTGTGCCTCTGAGCAGATCTAAAAGAGTAACAGGGCCTTCCAACTGAGAGCAGAGAATAGACAGACAGACAGGCTTCAAGCGGACAGACAAAACCAATAGATATGTGTTATATTTAGTTTTATTTCACTACAAAACAATAAACAAGTGTGGGTGGACTGAAAGCTATGCCCTGTTTCTACCAAGAGGCAAAGCACACCTATAGATGTGGTGTTATTATCAAAAGGCCAGTAAGGATCCAAAAATACCTCATATTGTACTTGGCGCAAACTTTATTGAGGCACTGTCTAAGAACAGTTCCGGTAACCAAGCAGTGGAGCTAAACTACAAAAAAATATGTTTTAGTTAATAGGTTTGTCACAAAATGTACCGTACTGTTTATTCAAAACAATAATTAAAGCATTCAATACAAAAGTTAACTTTCTCTGTAGTGCTCACTTAAAACTAGGTCTAAGGCAGACTAGAAGGAGACTTTCTGAAGAAGTTCTACTTGTGTCAAACTCAAATTTGAGTGAAGTTTCTCACAGTGCTGCTGCTTGTCTGATGTCTTTGGGCTGTCACAAGCACGGCTCAGAGACGGAGACAGAACAGTGGAGCAGACAATGTCCGTGTCCACGTCTAGGCGCGTCTCCCTGGGGTGACAGCCGTGTGTCAGGGTCTCTGCTCTCTGCTCCAGATGGCCCAGCCACTTGCTCTCAGGGTCCCCAGGCTCCCAGCGCTCATTGACCAGGGCCGTGGTTCTCACGGCCTGGGGGCCTATGCTCTGGCCTCTGGGGCCTCTGGGGTCGCCCAGCCATGACAGCAGAGACAATAGCAGTGTCCTGGTCCTGCCCACCTCTCCCACTCAAAGATCTGCTCTACACTGCTGCTGGCCAGGACATCCTCCAGTTGGTAAACACTGCTCCAGTCACATGACTGCACAACAAGTTGTGTTAACCAATGGAAAACATCTGGCACAAGGTCAAAGTACACTGAGATGGCAGTAAACAGATGGGGTATTGGGAAAAACATATCTGTATCAATGAGCAGTGATTGAGGAAGATTAGAAAAGACATGACAGGACATCACTGAAGATGTTCCACCAAGACAAACGTGCATGTTAAGTGGAAAGAGGAAGGGGATCAAATCCATC